>NC_072897.1:55636905-55945405 GCF_027943255.1 Anastrepha obliqua
ATCATGAGGCATGCGTTCAGATCCAAACCGGACGCAAAGACGGGAGTCATCTCAACCGCACCTATACCGCCAACCCAATGGCGACGGGTTTGGAACGTACTCCGAGGCCTGCCAAGGTTTTAATGGGGCGAGGGCGGTCACGACATTAGCCCACCAGCCATTTCTGTTAAGTTTCACCCTAACATGCTCAGGTCGCAGAATGCCGCAGCCAGCAGCACAGGGGTCAGAAGATTCTAAATCGTAAAAAAAATAAAAGAAGGGTTAGTCCAAAGACGAGTGCAAGGGTCGTCACCATTCAGGTTGTGGCCGTTAAGGCCGCAGATCATTTGGCGCTATACAGGGTACACCACGCGGAGGCGATCTGCTCTACACCCCTAACAGTAAACAACAGTAAAAAAATAAAAATAAAATAATACCAGTTAAATTATCAAACGAAAATTGCTTATTATTAATTAAAATATATTAATTTTCAAGCGGAAATCTTGGTCTTTTTCATGCAGTTAAAAAAAAGTTCTCCTCCATCGGACGTGAATTAATTGTTTTACGAAAGTTTTCCCAGTTACAACCGTGAGCTGTTTTTGCTACAATATGTCGATCGATAGTGAAGATGTATTCTCTTATATTTGAATCAAAATACGGGATCAGTTTTTTTAGGTTTACTTTTATTTTACAGACAGATTGTATATTAAATGATATGCTGAAATAATGAATTAGAAGTAAAATATTCTCCTTCAATTCTCGACTGCCATTTCGTTTTTTTAATGATTACCACCGTTTCGCTTAAAAATTATTAGCTTATGAAAAAATCATTCATCGAAATAAATATATTCCTCAAATTAATTACGATATCGCTTTTTGCAGCCTTGCCTCTGGGTCGCTGCTCCAAGCGCACTACCTGAGAGCCAAATTCATTCAGTAGACCAGATGATCGCAATGTAGGGGACAAGGGGGAGGAAAACTACCGACCTCCAATCACATAAAATCTTCGAAACCATCCAGCGAATAAGCGTAAACGATCACTAGATGTGAGCGGGCGCGCTGCCAAGTAAATAAAAAAATTTCTTGACTCAGGGCATTGACGGCCTTACAACAAGTGTGGTGGTTGCGGCTCCGAGGGTTGCTTATAGCGAGGTGGCCAGGCTTTCTCTCAAAGTTTCCCTCGTAGACGCAAGATCCCATAGTGGTAGGGAGGTGCTGGCCAATTTGGGTGCAATTGAGGGACGGCTATAAGAAATAATCGTCAAATACCTCATGGCAAACCAAGGACAGGTACCTCTTTTCGACTCGGGAGATATCTGTCGTGGTTGTAGGGTTATCAAGTGTGTCGCTGAGTTTCCCAAGGGTTTGCTGGAGAAGTGCGTGGCTGAGGCCAGCAACACCTGGTAGGGGCTCTCGCTTAAGCTCATCCCTGCTTCGGGCCGAAACTGGAGGGTCCGAAGATCCTTCACTGCCTCAAACTTCAAAACCCAGAGGTTCCTATGGATGACTCCGATTGTCCTCCACTGTCTCAAACTTCAAAATCCAGAGGTTCCTTTGGATGACTGGTCTATCATCAAGTTGGAGGAACCTCAACTCCACTGCACTGTTGCTTATATCTAAAGAGTCCCCGAAGGTACTCGAAGAAAAGAAGCACAATCTCCGTTTTGGAGATTGGAGATTTTGGAGATTGGAGCACAACCCTCCGTTAAGATCTTTCCCGTGTCTGGTGCTCCGGATGGCGACCTGGACGGAATCAGCTCGGCGAATGGACGAGGTACTCGAAGTCATGAAATCCTCGGAGCTTGGGTAGGCCATAAAACAGGCTTAGGTGAGCATACCTTAAGAAAGTAATGTAAAGAGTAGCTCAGATGAACCTTTGCCACGCTAATTTAGTCATCTATAACCCCTGTATTATCTTCAGGGAGGAAGACATAGATATATTCCTGATCTATGAACCCTGGACCCGGCCGTCTAAGATCATGGGCCTCCAAACCGACACTATGATCTTTTTCATGTTCAGTTGGAAGGTAAGCCTAGGGCTTGTATCCGCGTTAGGAATACTATATCATTTCAGCTCATCAGCTGTGACAGTGGTCCGTGAAGAAGCACCTAGTGGCCGCTGCTACTATTTGGTTTCTGCATACATGGCCCACGAAAATGCACCACCTCTTAAGGTTTGATAGCGTTTGATGGACTCACTTTCATTTAATAAAGAGGTCAGCCTCATCGGCGGCGACGCCAATGTGAGACATACGAGGAAGCAGCGAGATATATGATCGAGGTGAGTCTCTTTTTGATTTCATTATTATCCGTAATCCCCTTATTGTGAACAAGGGCAACACCCTCACATTTTTATTTCCAGCATCGGAAACATCAACCTCCTCCCAGGTTCTTGATATCACTCTTTCGACTAATTCGCCTGCCATTAGGGTTAATAATCGGAAGGTTCCTTAGAGAAATTCCTTTTCGGATCACAGGTTGAAACTTTTCGAAATCAATTCCCTTAACAGTAACCCTAATAGTAACCCTGAAACGATATCCCCTATCAATAGGGTTTTCAATAATAAATTGAACAGTCAAACGTTTTCCTACTCATCCACTGATCAACGGGACAAGTAGGTGGAACCCTTGAAGCGATCCTATCAGACGGCCTTCAAAGTGGCTTGTCTAGTATCTTTTAACAAGAAAGACTTTCCTGGTGGAGCAAGGCGCTGACCGAGTTGAAAAAGAACGTTAGGAGGGTTTTTAATGAATGCTACCAAACTAAAAACTTAAAAACTTACCGTTTATTTTGAATCAATACAAGAAGGCGATTAAATATGCGAAACTCAACTCCTGGAAGGAGTACTGCGAATACATTGAATCCGTGAAGGCTTCTGCCAAGCTAAGCAAGATCCTTTCAAGAGAAGACTTCTGGAGAACTCTTGTAAAAAGAGAGGATGTAGAGTGGGCTGAATCTGTAGAAAAATATTTGACTATATATAACCGCTTTCCGGAAAGTTCTATTACCCCAATTGACATTGTCAACACGAATAGACAGGTAGGGCTACTTTATGTTTCCCTGTAATCTATCCTGTCAGTTGTCAGAATCACGTGGACAATAAATAGTTTTTCTCCTTTTAAATCTCCTGGTTCTGACGATATCTTGCCTGTGATGCTTCAGAAAACAAGTACCTTGGTGGTTCCTGTCCTGCAATAAATCTGCTTGGCGTGTATCGCTTTTAATCACGTCCCCGAAGGTTGTTTTCATACCCAAGGCAGGGGGGACGGGTCGCGAGTCGAGCAAAGACTTTAGGCCTATAAGTTTTACCTCATTTATCCTAAACGTGCTTGAAAGATTGATTGATTATCATATCCGAGAGCACATCGAATCCAAATTATATCCAGCGCAACATGCTTACCTGAAAGGGAAATCCACGGATTTAGCCTTATACGAGGTCGTTGGGACTGTGGAAAATCTCTGGAAGGCAAACAATTCACTTTGGCGGCATTCATAGATATATAGGGTGCTTTTAATAACATCAGAGCGTATTCAATTGTCACTTCGTTAGATAGACTAGAGGTGGAAAGACCTGCCTGTTTCTGGATCTCGTCCCTGCTTGGCTGCAGAAAAGTTAATGCAGTGGCAAGTGGGACTAAAGTCACTAGATTCGTGCACAGGGGGACGTCCCAGGGTGGTGTTCTTTCGCCCCTACTTTGGCTGGTTTCTATTGACGAAGTACTGATAATGTTAAATAAGGGTGGCGTTAAGGTAGTAGCATACGCCGATGGCTTTGTCCTAAAGGTACCGGGACCGTCTCCCTCAGTCATGGCTGAGATTTGGGGCTGTACTCAGTCACTGGCAACCACTTACGGCCTCCGAGTCTACTCTGACGAAACGCAGCTGGTGCTATTTACCAGAGAATATAAACCTCCACCCTTTCGACTTCCGAAATTAAACAACCACGTTCTCCCGCTTTCATCGCAAGTTAGGTATCTTGGAGCGATACTTGACTCAAAGCTCCATTGGAAGCTACACAATGAAAATCGGGTAAAGAAGGCCGGTATAGCCTTCTATTCCTGCAAATCTATGTTCGGTAAAAAATGCTAATTTTGACGCATGGCTGCCTGGTTTCGTGGAAAGCTCTTCGGAAGGGCTATACTATCACTAAACTGGGGAGGATGCAAAGTGCTGCATGCATTGCCATCACCGGAGCATGTAAAACTTGTCCCAGTGCTGCCCGGAATGTCGTTTTGCACTTAGAGATTAGATTAAATTTGTGGTAAAACCGGATAGATTAGTTTGAGGTCACTCTTCCACAAATCTCTTGGATTCATTGATGAATTTTAAGAGATCCGGAAGAGGAAGAGTATGAACTTTGTCCATACTCAATGTATCGCAACCCAATTTCCCAAGTCTGATTCTGGAAAATGCAGGATAGCTACAGAGAAAGTGATCTGCAGTGTCGTCATTCTCAAGACAGGATAGGCATATCGGGCTGTACACGACCCCCATGGTAGCCATATGCTGACCACAGACGTTGTGCCCTGTGATTACACCCACCAGTACTCCCCGGTCCTGCCTGCTTGTGTTGAAAAGACAACATCGTTCACTTTTGATTTTGAGACCGTATAAATAATATACCATTTGGTTTGAGGAGTGAGTCCAGCCTAGCCGTCCGTTCTCTTTGGAGGGCTTAGCATAACCTCGCTGAACTTTTCCGTTTCTCCAGTTAACTGCAGATGGTTGTATAAGAGTCCAATTTAAATTATCTAATTTTCTTTTTATATTCCTTCCTCAGTTTTCGGTAAGCAGTCCAACTCCTGTCAAATGAGTTTTAAGAGCTCTGTTAAGAAGCTTCCTGGAAGTTTTCCGGAGTTTCGAGGGTTTGGGGTTCCACCAAGGGATTGTCTTACCCTCTCTTCACCTACGTTCCGGGCACACCTTATTATAACACTCGATCAAAGTTCGCCCCAATGAGTTTGTGGCTTCTTCAATCCCAGTTATTGTTAGGAATTTGGGAACATCAATGATTTCCTCTTTAGTGAGATCCTCATATCGCATCCAATCCGCTTTTTGAGGATTCCGGCCTGCTGGGATCAAGATTGTCTCGGCCACAAGACTGAACTCTATATAACGATGGTCCGACAAGGAATCTTTATCGAGTACTTTCCAACCAGTGATATGACCTGATATTTTATCGTTATATAATGTCATATCAATGACTTCCTGCCTTCTGCTGGTCACAAAAGTCGGACTGGTGACAACGTTCTGTATGACCAAGCGAGATGACAGAATGAAGCCCATGAGTTTATGACCCCTGAAGTTACATTTTGTGCTACCCCAGAGTGTGTTCTGTGAATTTGCGTCACATCCCACAATTAGACCTTATCTCATGGATTCAGCATATCTTACAACTTCCATCAACTCGCTCATAGGGGGAGGGAGAACAGAGTCGCAAAGAAAATAGGCCGATACGACAATTGTCTCTACTTCTTTCCCTTCTAATCGATACTTTATTTTGACGTCAACTAAGTCTTAACAAAGAGCAAGAGCAATCGCTTTCGGGATAATAATACACGTACGCGGCCGGCCCTCTCCCTTTTTGTAAAGGATAGACCCCCACTTTATATCTCCCGAGCCCTGTATTTGTCATTTATACACCCACGGTTCTTGAATTAATATTATGTTAGGATTTGTGTGGAGTTTCACTTGACTGCGGCATAAAAGAGCTGTAGCCGATATGCTATGCTGCAAGTTAACTTGCGTAAATGAAATATTGGATGTCATATGGACAGAGCCATATTTCCAGTCTTACACTTTTTCTATATCTGAGTCGAGGACGGTAACTAGTATCCGTCCCAGACTCAAATATAGGCGCATTGCATACCTCGACCGTATGACCTTCAACGATTCTGCTCGCTACTGCGCTCTCAGCACCCGCGGCACTCATTCCACTGGATTCGTTGGTACTTGATTGCTGCAAAAGGCTCCCCCTGCAGTCACTACAACCTGTTTTCTAAGGTTGCTTACTTCGGATTCCGGTTTATTACCCTTCCTCCTTTTCTTCTTTCTCGGGCCTACTGGGGCGCTCCCCGGCGCTTCATCTGTCAAGGTGGCCAGATCAGATGGTTCATCATCAGATCTGTTCCTCTTGCTAGATTCGACTACAGGAGTGGACGAAGACAGATGAGCCGCAACTCCGGGTCGAGTGTCAGTTGGCATAACTACGTTAGCCGTAGTCATACCTACTGTTTCTCTTGACTTCTTCGCATTTTTCTGCCTTTGCCGCTTCTTCTGTCTATTAGACAGATTTTCTCCTGAAGCTGGCATCTGTTCCGTGACCATTGGTGCGCTGGTACTTTCTAAGCGTGAACTCTGAATAACCATATCCCTTTTGCACTTATTTCCCATCGGTTTTTCCGTTATTTCCATCACAGCTCAAAGTGCAATTAGGTAAAAGGAGATTGGCCTCTGGAGACAATCTCGCAAGGGACATGGTAGCATTTTCGGGCAGTTAACACCGTATTTCTCCGAACTTCGAACAGATCTGTCTATCCGCAAACTAGAGTTTGAGGGTCGTGCTAGGGTAACTATCCAAATAAGCAAGATTGGATCGAGCGGAAAATCTGTACCGAAGCTTGCACCTCTGTCTTCACTGACGGTTCTAAGATGGAATCGGGAGTCGGAGCAGGGGTTTTCTCTAAATAAGCCGATTTATATATCTCCTTTAAACTGCCGAAAACTGCTAGTGTTTTTCAAGCAGAAGTCTTTGCGATCTTGCAGGCATGCAAAATGCTTAAGGAACGCGGGAGCGGAGGAGATATTAACATTTTCTCCGATAGTCAAGCCGCGATCAAGTCTCTGACGACGCCATGGTGCAGAACGAAATTAGTAAACTCCTGTAAGGAGGAGATCAAATCTCTTAGATGCACAGGTAACATTTCTCTGATCTCGATTCCAGGAGATAGGAACATAGAGGGAAATGAAATTGCTGATGAGCTTGCCAGGAAGGGGATTGAATTGGTCGCAGAGACCTCCTACCCGGACATTGGCATTCCCCTGGCAGTTGTTAAAGGGGAACTGCACAAATAATTTCTCAGGAAAGCGCAGAAAAGATGGAGCTCCATTTCTTCATGTGCAATTTCTACAGCCCTTTGGCCCCAGTACAATATACGAAGGACTCAGAAAGTTCTTTGGACTCCTCGCCATTCAATTTTCAAACCCGTAGCTGTGTTTACCGGTCACTGGACGATTGGCACTCAGGCGGAATAGCTGGGGTTACCATTTAACCCTCATTGCAGAAGCTGCGAGGATTTTTCAAAGAAGGTCTCTTGGAGCTCTTTTCTTCAACAGCCTGGAGTAGCGCGCCAACCTAAATTCCATCAATCAGTGAAGAATGTCCATTACATCAACAGCTCTGGCTGGCTGTAAATATCTTTCTGTTGGAGGTCTCATAATGGTATCAAAACGACGCTTTAGTGCTACTTGAGGGGTGCCAGACTGGCACTTCAACCATTTCACCTACCTACTTACCTGACTACTTCTCCTATTACAATATCGTGTATAATTTGCTTTGCAGCACCATTTTTCGATTCTTTAAATAAAAATTTAAATTTATTTTTGCGTACGATTCTGAGTATTTTCTTTAGTATAAAAGACTTTCGCGCATGTGCTTTATATCGGATAAAATTCTTAACATCGTATGGAAACAAAATGTCTGTAGCCAACGAGAATTTTCGCGAATCTAAACTTTCACTTTATTAAGTTACAATTAAAAATTAAAATATAAAAATGCATACCCACAAGTTTTCTAAAAGCTCTGATTAAAAAATTTGTAAATTGAAAGTTTGGATCTGGGATTTATTTATTATTTTTTTTGTCAATCAAGGACCTATATTTTTATCATAAGCTAACGAAAAACATTCTGCTTGAAAAATATTTTAGTTGTATTGCCTTATGGTAAAAATGGTTGGGGAGGATCCTCCACTGAACTCACCCGAGGGTGCCGGCTGGAAATACTCCTCAATAGTACAGCACTATTCAAAGTATTTTTAACGTGGTCGGGTGTGAAGGGCTGAATTAAAGTGCGATCCGACCCACGCCAAGAACCTGTCAGGCTTGGGGCCCGTTTTGGAAGCAAGCAAGCCTCGAACAGGGCTTAGGTATACCTGGTATAGCCTTACACGTGTAGATCGGAGACGTTCGTGGGTCCATAAATGTTAAGTCCAAATTAAAAGAAACATGGAAAACGGCCATTTTGTTGATGCCGTTGTGCCAAAAATCGCCTGGTCTAGCGTCAAAGAAGTTGTTGAGCCAGTTTTAAGCCCTTTGTTACCTAAGATAACACCCTTCATATGGTTTGACAAGGAGCTAAAAATATATTACTCAGTCGGTACAATGCCCGGGGAATACGGCGAATGCTCAACGTCCTCCCATTCGAGCTCTTGGAGTGCGCCTTTGACGACTTGTGCAACAAGGCTCCTGGCGTTGCTGTGAACGAGTATGGTTTAACCATGGCGATCAGGTCTTCTCAGTCGAATATTCTCATTCCCGCGGTGTAGCAGTACAATGAAGAGCGCCTTGTTGACAGTGCCATTCTTTCAGTCCAACTAAAGACACATCAGGATCTTCTTTGGATGAAGATCCGGCTTGACTCTCGGCTTTGGTGTATCTCCTGGAGCCATCCACTCCTTTCTTTGCCTCATATTCATGTATAGACACCATCTCGCATCTCCCGTAACGATTTGGTAAAAAAAACGCTGTCTATGACCGCGTGTTGCTCGATGGGGAACAATATGCGAAGAAGCAATTTGAAGACGACTTTTTTTCGTTAAACTCGTGAGGCACCTACACTGCCAATTTTTCAGTAAATCCCATTGAATAAAGGTGATTGAGAATCGTTTTATGATCGAAGTTCATTTTTTCTGTCAATTCACGATTGGTTTGGCGACAGTTTTTCTTCAAAAGTGATTTGAGACGTCCTTCATCGAATTCAGAAGGCCTTACGCTGCGGGATGTGTCATCGGCATCATCGACGTCAAAGTCACCATTTTTGAACTTTGCAAACTATTTCCGTGCTGTAGACTCACCTATGACACCTCCTCCATACACGTCACTGCTTCGGTAGCATTTTAACCTCGATGAAAAGCAAAGACGAGCAAGTGTCGAAAGTATTGATCTTTTCCTGCTGCGTATTCCATTTCTAAGCTTCAAAGCTCATAAAAAATTAAGTAACTTAAAAATAAAATGAACGTAGTTTTGTAGAGCAGAAAGAGTTTTATCGATTGAATACTCACCCTTTGTCAAACAGCAAACAAATCGTTGTAAAATAAGAGAAAATATAAAAAGGCTATGAACTTATTCCCCTACCCAATATAGCTATATATACAGGGTAGGCCATTTAAAGCGGGCCCATCTGGCAACCCTATAACTTTTGACAGGAACGTCAGATCGACTAATGACATAGCGCGTTGGAAGCGTCAGTCCAAGACAATTTTTACCATGGAGCAGTACACTCCAAAAGAACGCGCTGAAATAATTCAGCTTTACATCCAAAATAACTTCTCAATTGTGAAAACTCAACGTGCGTTTAAAAAAAAAAATAAAGTTAAAAGTGCGCCATCCAAAAGCACTTTACAGCGTTTATACGCAAAATTTATTAACCACGGTAGTCTCAGCAATACCAGCCACGCATCCAGACAACGTACACGACGTTCTGCTGAAAATATCGAGGCTGTACGAGCCAGTGTTGAGGAGGCTCCGCGAACATCGAGTTATCGTCGTTCTCAGGAATTAGGCATCGCCAGGACAACACTCAGGCGCATAATTCGCATCGATTTGAAAATGTTTCCGTACAAAATTCAAATGGCACAAAAATTAAACCCGGCTGATTACCCGAAACGGCTTGATTATGCCAAATGGGCCGTCGAAACCGTTCGAAATGAACCCGACTTTTGGCAAAAAATCATCATGTCAGACGAGGCTCATTTTCAGTTGAATGGAGGCGTAAACAAGCAAAATTGTCGCTTCTACGCTGCCGAAAATCCTCAATTAGTTGAAGAACAGCCTCTCTTCGATCAAAAAGTGACTGTGTGGTGCGGTGTTTGTGCGGGAATGGTCATCGGACCGTTCTTTTTCGAAAATGAAAATGGAGCCTCTGTCACCATCAATGGAGAGCGTTATCGTGCCATGATACGCGATTTTGTTATGCCAATCATCGAAGAAAATGACATGGAAGGCTACTGGTTCCAACAGGACGGGGCTACATGCCACACTTCACGCGCTACAATCGATTTTTTGAAGCCATTGTTCCCTGGAAGGTTGATTTCGAAAAATGGTGATTTTCCGTGGCCACCGAGATCACCAGATTTGACGCCACCGGACTTTTATTTGTGGGGTTATCTGAAATCCAAGGTATACATCAACAAGCCAAGGACTCTAACTCAACTTAAAAACAATATCCGACGCGAAATCGCCGCCATACCGACCGAAATATTGGCCAAAACGATGGAAAACGCCGAAAAAAGGACACATTTGGCCATCAAGGCCAGAGGCAAACATTGGAAGGATATCATTTTCAAAAACTAGCTGGAACAAATCTCCTTGAATCAAAACAAATGATTTTTCATATCAACACAAAAAAAAATGTTTTTTTCAATGTTTTTTTTCAGAAACAAATGGGCCCGCTTTAAATGGCCTACACTGTACGATGTTTGTGGTGTACTGCATATTATTCTCTTATATTGAATATACCAACGAGACAACTTGTTCGGGAATAAGTTCGCAGCGTTTTCACCGAAGACTTTTATTTAAATGAAAAACAATAATTACATCAGTAAGTTAATTAATTATATATTTGCCGTTACTGTTTACAACCTCTCGACCAATTTGTTGATGTCGTTGCGCCAAAAATCGAATGGTCTGGTGTCAAAGAAGTTGTTAAGCAAGTTTTTAAGGACCTCTTTTTTATCGAAGGTAACATCCTTCATATGGTTGGACAGGGAGCTAAAAATATGGTAAGGCGGTACAAGGTCCGGAGAATATGGCGGATGCTGAAGGACCTCTCATTCGAGCTCTTGCTCTTGGAGTGCAGCTTTGACGACTTGCGCAACAAGGGTCCTGGCGTTGCCGTGAAAGACTATGGTTTAACCATGGCGATCAGGTCTTCTCAGTCGAATATCCTCATTCCCGCGGTGTAGCAGTACAATGAAGAGCGCCTTGTTGACAGTGCCATTCTTTCAGTCCAACTAAAGACACATCAGGATCGTCTTTGGATGAAGATCCGGCTTGACTCTCGGCTTTGGTGTATCTCCTGGAGCCACCCACTCCTTTCTTTCCTTCATATTGATCTATAGGCAGCATTTCTTGTCTCCCGTGAAGATTTTGTAAAAAAAAGTGCTGTTTATGACCGCGTGTTGCTCGATGGCGGGCAAGATGCTGAGGAGCAATTTGAAGGCGACTTTCCTTGAGCTCGTGAGGCACCCAGACTACCAATTTTTCGGTAAATCCCAATTAGTGAAATTGATTGAGAATCGTTTTATGATCGCAGTTCATTTTTTCCACCAATTCGCTATTGGTTTGGCGACAGTTCTCCTTCAAAAGTGATTTGAGACGTTCCTTATCGAATTGAGAAGGCAGGATGTGTCATTTCCGTGCTGTAAACTCGCCTATGACACCTTCTCTGTACACGTCGCTGCTACGGTAGCTTATTGACCTGGATGAAAAGCAAAGAAGAGCAGGCAGCACAAATAAAATTAACATAGTTTTGTAGAGCCTTTACCAAACAGCAAACAAATTGTTTTTAAATAAAGAAAATATAAAAACACTATAAACTTATTCTTCGACCCAATACATTTTTATAAATAACAAACATATGTTTCGGAAAAGGCTTAGGTATTAGTCAGTTTACAATCAAATGCGAATTGAAAGTCATTTGAAAATTACCATGTCAACATAGCAACTAGAAAAATATATCTGTCATCATTGTTTTCAAATGCATAAATGCCAGATCATTTCCACTTAATTGTGAATTGTTATCAAATGTTGTTTATTACAATCGAAATCCCCTAGTTTTTAAACAAGCAAAAATTCATATTGTATTTTACTTTAGCATATGGTATACTGCACAAAATCATTCAAGAAACACTAAGAACAAGTACGAGGAAATTGAACATTTATTTTTAAAGGCTTCCTTTAGAATTTACTTTACAAATACATTACTATCCATTCCATTACAAGCTCATTGCAAAGTGCAGTTACATATATCAGCATCCAAGCAGCTGAGAATAAGTTCTACTACATTTATTCTGCAAAAGTTGTATATGTAGATTATTATTATATTTTGTTCCTTTAGCTCCTATTGGAGCATAGGGTGTCTCTTCGCCGACGGACACGGTTTTGAGCTACATATTCTAGTTCGCTCCAAAGTTAAATGTTAGGACCCAAATATCCAGTTCTTTTTTTAAATATAATAATATTGCACTCTGTATTGAAGCACAATTGTAATTATTCTCGTAATAAAGGACTCATTTCAAATATCTTGTAGTATCTCAATTGTTGAATACCGTGAATTAACGTATTAGTTATAATACATATTTTGAGCATGTTCAATGAATGCAAATGCATATATACGTAAATGATTTCTAAAGTACACTTGATCTTCTTTTCACACGTTCAGCTGAGACCTAAAAATTATCTTCAAACTCATGCAAACACAATGCATATGAGTATACCTATTTTTTGTTTTAATTATTTATATACATATATTAGATATTTATTAAAGCAAAGAACAAAACAAAGATATATTTTTGCAAGAATTTATAAATGAGATCGAACTCAACATTTACTGATTTCAATTAGTTCTAGAAAATGTTGGTTATAAAGCTTTGAGACTTTTCTTCTTCAAATCATTTCATCAAACAGCAGTTAGTTCACCACCACCCAAACTAATTTTCATCTAGATTGCTTACTTACATACGTATACATTTCGTATACTTTGTGTCAGTATCACATAGTAATACTACCTCATATGTATGTATACCTTTATTTGTTCATAATTTTTCCTTACTAATATTTGATCAATTTTCTATTTAAAATTTTTCGACCATTTTGTTGTGATTCCTACCAATGAATTCTTTGTGTATTTTGTTGGGCAAACAGAGTGTGTTTTAGTGTTCTCTTAAAGGAAATAAAATCAAGCGTTCAATACTCGAATCGTGATCTACCGCGTACTAAAAATAATTGGAGTTGCATTAAAAAATCCGCTTGCAAAAGGCCGCGTAGGAAGAGGTTCAAGTGCATATGTATATGCATGCATACACGTCTCATACATATAGTATGTATTAATTCCTTTCATTAATTTTCAGAAGTACTCTTCCCTTTTTTGTTTCTAAGATTCTACGATTTTTTACACAAGTATATAATGTATATTTACATACATATAAAATATACCAAATCATCTACGCAATAGCTATAGAATGATTATTGTTTATATATATTTAATGAAATGGTAGGCATTTTGTTTAATTAACTGCTATTATTAAAATTGCATATTCTGTTCAAGTTACATCTACTATTGTCTCAATTTAATCTTTTGGTTAATCTCAGTGTAAGCCCTCGATTTTACGTTTTATGCACGAATATAGTTATTTGTCACATTTGCTCTTATCATTTTAGCTTATTGGCATTATAAGCTGTCAGTAAGTAGTAAGCAAATTATGTATATTAAAAATATGTAGTATTATTAAAGTTAGAAAGGGTTTCATAAGGCTCAGCTTTCTAAAAATCTGTATAGGTATGCAGGAAAGTTCGTACGTACAATAACGTGTGTGTATGTAAGAAAGTGATATAACGTCTTTAAACTGATAAGTATGAATGGACGTGTTAAAATAATTTACAAATAGAGCACATAATATACAAAAAAAACAATAATAAATCCTGAGTTTACATTCTCAGCTCATACGGATTCAAAGTATCAAGATTTATGTGAATATATGTACATACACTTACCAACTTGGGAAGACTTGAGTGACGAACTCACTTGCATGACTGTTCACTTGGGACTTCAGAACAAATTTTCCCATATGTTTTCAACTAGAACTACCATAATTAATTTTTTCAATCATAACATGTAAATACTTTTCATAATCTTCGTATCACAGACATTGTTTCTTATTACTTTCAGGAAGTTTGAACCAATAAAGCCATACATACAGAAATTGCATAGTTGCATATGCTTACTATTTTCCGCCCATTTATGGTACTACGAATTTTGTTTGTGCATCAACAAAAACACCCTACTGGAAAACTGCAAAGTTCAAAACAATATGGCCAAATTAAAATAAAACATATTTTATTTAATAAAACATATTTTATTTAATAAAACATATTTTATTTTAATTCCAGAAAATGTGACCGCAGGAACTTTTTGAAAAGCAATTGAGCAAGATGAAGTAGCAAGGAACGAGAGATTATTAAAGAAAAAACTAAAAACGCAAAACAAAAAAGAAAACATTAGAAGCTCACAGAGAGGTAATGTCTCCAAATATAATCTTAGTAATTGGCAAAATCTACCAGTTTCTGAAAAATAATATATTACTATTCATAATGTTTTCGCAAAATTCATACAATCTTCCCGAAGTTACGCCTACAAAAATTTCAGGCTCAAAAATCTTCAATAAAAAAAATCGTAAAAGAAAAACATTCAAGAGTAGTGAACACAAGTTGGAGGAGATACTCGATCAAATTTTACAAGTTTTATGCTTCCGCTATTATTAACATGACAATTACTTATATATGTTAATCTAACGTATCAAACATTCGAATTTATTAAAACTATTACTTTTAGCAAAATATCTTGTTCTTTTATCATAAATATTCATTCTAAACAAATCGTGGGCTTGGAATTTTTGGCACATTTTATTACTTTTAAACTAAAATGTGTAAAGGTAATGGAACAATTATAGAAAAAAACCTTCTACGATATAATCTGGGCACACTTTTCGGACTAATGGTTTTGTTTTAATTGGTACGTGTATGTATATACGTATTTCAAATATATTGATAATGCATATTTAGGTACATCCAGAAACTAAAATTAAGCAAAAAATGTGTAAAAGAATAAAAAATATTGTTGTGTTACATATATTCTATATAGATCATAACTGCCATTTTTATCAGAAAACTTAAGATGACATGGGGTAAGTATGTATGTATTATATGTATGTATTGAATGTAAGTAATGTAGAATTAATGATTAAGTGTTTGTCTATGCGTTTTTGTTAAATAATAATATTCAGTTCACGAAAGCTTTTTTTCAGAGTTAGATACAAAAAACGAGCCCAAGGTTGTATATTATTTATTATTTATCACAAAAGCAAAATTACCCTCTTACTTTTAGTCAATGGTTTTCTACGATTACCAGTTATATACAAACGGAATATTTACTCTTAGATTTACATATACATATGTGCATGCACATGTTGTTTTAGTGACCATTTATTGTTTCATACGCATGTACATATTTAGGTGTAGTCTAAGGCTCATATGTTATATGGTAGTCCTTAATTAGTATATAGTATATATCTAGTAAACAGCTTTTTCTCACACTGGCAATATGAATATGTATGCATCCTGCAAAAGGAACCAGTGGTAGTAAATGAAATTTGCAGTTCTGAAATAGTACGATGTCTCCAATACACTTATCATATTTATTTATTCATTAATGTCTAACAAAATTCAGAACAGACATTTAAGATATAAATTCAGAACTAAAATACAAATTTACAATATTTAATATTAAAAAATGTAGAAAATTTAGATTATCAACATAAGAAAGCATTAAATTAAATTTAAACGAAATTAATAATTATGAAACTAAAATAACAAATATATTTGTCTTCAGAGTGTGACAGTGACAAAGCAGAAAAATATGCGTAAGCGATTACCCTTCACGCGATTTCTGACGCGTAAGATATTGGTTTGAGCTAAGCTGGAAGCAATGTGTTTTTCCAATAAGAATCTACACTATTATCCGTTCATAAGCATATACATACATACATACATACATACAACTTAGAACTATCGAAAAAGGAGCATGAATGTGCTAGATCTCACCTCTAGCATATAGTTGGTGTACCAATTCAAAACTGTCGAAACACTAGAATCAATCCAGTTCCGTATTAATGGATTCCTTTACAGATTCATTTATGTATGTGTTAGTATACGTACCAATAACTTCTATCACAAACAACTTAGCTATTTAGAACAAGCGTGAGTAAATGTAGATATTTGAGATTTTCGCTATACTTTGCATTGAACATAAAATAAGTATGTAAAAATCTAAAAATGCAATCAAAATTGGTATTTAAGTTTGATATTTTCAAAACATATTTATATTTATATGTTTACAGAAAATGGAGGTGAAAATAATAGAGCGGTCAGGGTACACATATGTCTTAACGAAAAAAACTCCTATCTTTTCAGCAACAACTATTGAAATAAAAGTGGGTGTGGGTGTACCTGGTATGTATGCAAACATAAGTATTTATATATTATATATTATATATCTTTCTTAACTCTCCCAAACGTGAAACATTCTTAAAGCTGTCGGAAGTCGCGTAGACATCGCTTCGTCAGACAGACGGCTTTATTGAAAGTAAAGTCGGCAGATGGTTTCTAAGATGAAGCAACATGGCACTATATGGAAACCACTATATGGATTTTCTGAAAGGCTTCGTTGCTCCACGAAAGTAAGTTTTAAAAAATGTATACTTTCTCAAAAATATTGGGTGTAGCCACCGTATGTATGCATATGTTAAGTATGTTCTTATGTTATGTATAAAAACATATATTTTAAATATTTTGTATATAACATATATTTTCCAACCAGGATATTATTTTCCACGAGGATGAAAGAAGTAGCCAGTGCAATATGCCAGAAGTCTCTGCGTGTGAAGAGTACAAAATGAACTTTCCTCTTTCTTTTGCGGCAAGCGCAAACAGTCCCACAGTGTAAAGCGAAGTAAGCAGCAATTATTAAAGCTTTCAGATTTGAGATAGAGAAATAATTGATCATCTTTTAGTGTTTTAATTGTTTATTGAAGTTGTGTTATTTGCATTCCTTGCTATGGTATTTATTAAATTAATGAATTGTTTTGTTCATTAACTTTATATTGTATATAAAAAACTGAATAATTTTTTTTAATTAAATCACTTTCTAAAATACCCTTCATTTTAAAACGTTTTTGGGTTCTTCTGTAAAAAATTGTTTTTTAGTTAAGAAAAGTAAAACTCTGAAGACAAATGAAAGCAAAAGGGTTCGCAATTAGAGAAATCGCACTAGTTACAAACAAAGCAATTTTTCTCTATATCGGGTGTTCCCAGCAATGTTGTTTATGTGGTGAGTGTGTGCATAATATTGTATACGTATCTGCATACATGCATAGTGTATAATATACGTGCTATATATTATTTAATTTGCAATTATTATTTGCCTTTTAAGGTAGTCCTATACGCCCATGAGTATGTGATGCTTAACTAAATTTGTCTTCTATCTTTTCCACCTGGTATTCTAGCCCTAATTAAAGTATTTATTTATAATAATGTTTGAATGTGTGTAATGTGTGAATAGATCCATAGTTGGTACTATTACCAGCCTAGTACATATATTAATGCATGGGTATACATATACTATGTATAATATATGTGTATACTTCGATAAATGTATACGTATGTTTCGTTTTAACAATTAAATTTCTTAACGTACTAATATCAAGAATTTGTTTGTTTCATAAAATAAAATACGTATGTATAAATTCTAACTATTGTTATCAAAACAGTTCTAGTTATCTTTACAGTAGTCATCTATGAAGGCATTTTTAATCATGTGATGTAATCACGATTCTGAGTATATTCTTCACTATAGCGGCCGGACGCTGCAAAATAGAGAATGCATTATTTACTTTCTGTATATCAATATGAAATTTTAAAGAAATACTTAAACTATTTCATCAAAATAACTTTGGGTATTTTTTTAATTGTGCAGAGTGGACTTAATTCACCCTGAATACCCTGTTGAGCCAGTTTCTCAGTGCACGTTTAACTCTGCTTCCCAACTAAACGCTCAAACTCAGTTTAAACATGCAAGGGAGGCTAAGTTCGGTCTGGAACCATCTTTATATACCCGTAAAAATTTTAATAAAATTTTATATTTCAATCAAACAAACTTACAAATAACAGTTATAACTTGTAATATAAGAGAAATTGTATACCCGTGTTTTCTATCCAATCTCTATAATATTTAGATCGGATCTTAGATTAGATTAGATTTGTAGGGGGTTGGACAAGTCCAAGCACTCAGTCAGTAGACCATTGTACTACACCCGAATATAAATCAGTAGAAAGAATAGAGATAGGAAAGATAGAAGGTGGATGGTAAAAACGCATAGATTAGTTTGAGGTCACTCTTCCACAAATGCAAATGCAGGACAGCTACAGAGAAAATGATCTGCAGTGTCGTCATTCTCAAGACAGGATAGGCATATCGGGCTGTACACGACCCCCATGTTAGCCATATGCTGACCACAGACGTTGTGCCCTGTGATTACACCCACCAGTACTCTCAGGTCCTGCCTGCTGAGTTTTAGGAGGAAGGTCGCTGTTTTTCTGTTTGGTTCTTTCACAAAGCACTTGGCTACTCTGCACGAGTTCAACTCAGACCAACGACCTCTGTGAGTAGAACTCATGAAGTCCTCAATCCATAGTTGAATCAATGCGGAATTGACACCTAGAAAGGGTTCAGGGCCTAGTGGCATACTTGCAGAGCCTTCATTTCCTAATTTATCAGCCAACTCGTTCCCTGCAATACCACAATGTCCAGGCACCCAAATAAGACAAACTTTGTTGTGTTGTGCAACACTGTTCAGTTTTGTTTACATTCACCTACTAACTTCGAAGAGGAGCGTGAGTTAGCAAGGGCTTTCAGTACACCTTGACTGTCACTGCAAATTCCAATACTGTTGCCCCGCCACTTTTTCTCAATTAGCCAGTACGCCCGATTCAAGATGGCATAGACTTCCGTAAGGAATACCGCGGCCATCTGTCTTGTGGCATAGGAGTGTGTCCATCGTTGGTTTTGAATCCGTCGGTGTAGAAAGTGTGCTGGTATCCCGTTGATAGGTTCTCTGGACTTAACCATTGATCTCTATCTGGAATCAAAACATCATACTTCCTACCGAAGCTAACGACAGGCACCCGATTGTCCACCGGTATCGAGGACAGTGTGCACCGCTCCGACAACTGGTGGTATATCTGACAGTGGCCAGTGCTTACTTCATTTCCCCAGACTCCGTTTAACTTGAGCCTGTACGCCGCCTTCATTTCTTCCTTTCGAATTTGAAGATCTATAGGTTGCAAGTTCAGAATGGCATTAAGGGCATCACCAGATGTTGTGCTCATGGCACCTGGGCACCAAGCACACACTTCTCTGTAGCCTGTTTAGGGGTTTTACTCTGGAATTAACCATTTTGGCTTTCCACTATACAACAGAGGCGTATGTAATAATGGGTCTAATCAGGGTAATGTAGAGCCAGTGTACTATCGCCGGTCTTAGACCCCATGTCTTGCCAAAGGTTCTCTTACACTGCCAGAAGACTTTTAGTGTTCGTGAGACCTTCTGCTCGACGTGCTTCTTCCAGGTAAGTTTACTATCTAGGATTACTCCTAGATATTTAACCTCAGAAGACAGTTGCAGTGTTACCCCTTTCAATGTGGGTAGTAACAGGCCTTCCATATTGCATTTCCTAGTGGAAAGCACTAAGGTACTTTTTGTGGAATTCACCGAAAGACCATGCAATTCGCACCAATACTCAATCTTATTTAGAGCTACCAACATTTTATTGCATATAGCTTCAAGTGATCGTCCTGAGATTAATACGCACACACAATCTGCGTAGGCTTGGATGTGTCCAATTTCCTGCAGATCATTAAGAGAGTCCACCACGAAGCACCAGAGAAGGGGAGAGAGTACACCACCTTGTGGGCAACCCTTCTTAACCTCAACCCTGACTCCTTCATCGCTTTCTCTATCCATGGTAAGCAGTCTTTTGGATAGCATAGAGTGGATCTATCTGACAATGATTTCTTCTACTCCATGACTTCTGATAGAAGAGCACATAGAGTCAAAGGTAGCATTGTCGAAAGCTCCTTCAAAGTCCACAAACATGCCAAGAGTGTACTCTCTTGTTTCCAGCCCTTTTTCGATTATGCTAACGTACTCGTGCAGAGCCGATTTGCAAGATTTCCCACTTTGATAAGCATGTTGTCTGACGTTTAGAGGGTTTCGACTTAGAACCCTTGCCCTAATGTTCTTCTCCACCATACGTTCCAGACCCTTAAGCATAAACCATGTCAGACTTATAGGTCTGAAACTTACAGTTGTGGAACATAAGCGTGCGTAAGACATGCCGTAAAGATTATTTTCAAAGCCTTTAATAGTTGTTCTCCGCCTCGCTTGAGCATGATTGGGTAAATGACATCGGGTCCTGGGGACTTTAAGTTTTCGAATGACGAGAAGGCGAACCTTATCGTTTCCTCGTTAACTATCCTGGATGCAATAAACCAATCACGTCTGCTGGTAATTATATTGACATGATCAGATCGATCGATCGAGCTTTGACCAACAACATTCCTAGAGCCAGGGAAATGTGTTGAAAAAAGAACATCGTACACTTCTGATTTTGAGTCCGTATAAGTACCATCTGGTTTGAGCAGTGAGTCTAACCTAATTGTCTCGACTTCTTTCCCCTCTAATCGATACTTTATTTTAACTGCAACTAAGTCTTGACAACAGAATTGTCTTAACAAAGTGCAATCAACCGCTTTCGGCATAATAATACACGTGCGCTGACGGACCTCTCCCTCTTTATGAAGGATAGACCCCCACTTTATATCTCCCAAGCCCCGTATTTGTCCTTTAGCCACCCACGGTTCTTGAATTAATATTATGTGAGGATTTGTGTGCAGTTTCGCTTGACTACGGCATAAAAGAGCCGTAGCCGATATACTATGCTGCAAGTTAATTTGCGTAAATGAAATGTTTGATGACATAAGGACAGCCATAATTCTAACCTTACACTTGTCCTATATCTGAGTCGAAGACAGTGTAGTATGATTATAAGTTGAACATGCCTAATGTAGTATACTCAGTTGTTTTTAATTTAATTAATGCATGCTTCATATTTCAAAGGTTCATTGCATGAGCTGCACAAGCTGACACAAGCATTTTTCGGTATGTGCCTAAATTGTTTGTCCGCACACTCAGTGGAATCAAATTACATTTCTCTTTGTTGCTAAAATTTGTTAAATAAACGTTAAGTAAACATGTGTTATAGAATAAGTAGAAATAAGTAAAATAAGTATAAAAGCTCGACCATATCTTAATGATCAATCAATAAATATTTGACAATACAACCTGCCGGTTATCCGGCATTGGTTATCAAATAGAAAATGGCTTTTATTTATTACATGGCAATCCTGCCAGCTTGAGCATTGATTTTGCTAAGCTGTTAAATGCAAGTTTCTTGCACAACCAAAGCCCTAAATGTTGCATGCGTGCTTACCATATCTGCTCCAAAATTGCAATATATTTGCAAGTGCCCTAAACAGCACCAAAAATTCACAAAATATTAAGTCCTGACGTGATCAACCAAAACGATCCGTCAGCTGCGGAAGGAAGAACCTGGTTAAGCCAATACAACCAGAAGAAAAATAGATGTCCAACCCAGTTCAAGGGTCGCAACCAATCTCCTTGGAGGAATACAGAAGACGGAACGGTCTTAACAAAAAACCAACAGAAGTTTCCATCCCAAAGGTGAGCAAACCAAAACGAAGAGGAGGCTACACCACCAGAATAAAGAGGGAAATAAGCTTACTCATCAGGGAGGTAAACCAGCAACCACCACCATCCTGGGAGAAATCTAGCGCAATCTGGGAGCGCATAACCCAACTAGAATTCCTGCTCCAGCAGAGAAAAATCTAGTAAATGTATATCTTTTAAATAAAACACTGTGCATGATTGAATGCAGACTGTTAGAGTCTGTAAGCATTAACCGCTCGAGACAAAAATAATTTTCCAAGAAATTTTTTTTTCTATTAATATGGAAACAATAAAAAAAAAGAAATTTTATATAAAATTAAAACTTTCGACATTTGGCAAAGCTAATAATAAATATATCCAAATTTTTTTTCTATAAAAGATGTTTAATAAAAAATGTTTTTTAAAATAAATTAAATATAAAATAATGAATAAAAATTATTTTTAATTAAATTGTTTATATAATTATATAAGGATCCCCATAATAATTCATATATGGGTAAAATTTGAATAAACATTTCTAAATAGTAGTTGACACTATAGCCAAATTTTTTATTCTGGACATTCCAATACTAATTTTAAAGACATGTCCAAATATGGATGTAAAGACGGTAGACTCAACAGCAAACGTTATTAACAAGGTAGACGTTACTTCACCGGACTTAGAAGTAATCACAATTTTATTAATTATAATTGTAGCTTTAGTGCAAAAATTGCCATAAAAATTTATAGAATGCACAACAAGTGCTTAAAGAAAACATACAACAATAGCATAGCAAACAACTTAGAACAAGTCTAAAAACGATAATATTTAAAAAAAAAAAAAACTTAACAGATGGACAAATGCTTAATTATACCAAAAAAAATTACATTTAGAAAGGGACAACTTTAAAAAAGCATATAAATGCATAAGTCATAATAGATATATTAAGCCAGATACAGTTAGAAAACATTTAGAAAATCTAGTTAATACATTACAAAAATTAGAAAAAATATCCAAGAGGATTATAGCAAATTTACTAATATACATCAAAAAGAAACACGTGACTTATTTTGGCAATTAAGAAACTTATTGCCAATAGTCAAGTATAACATTAAACAAGATATATCTCATTCACTAAGTGAACCAATAACACTTAACTTCAACGAAATTTTCTTAACGACCACATTAGAAGCAGTTTCAGAAGAAACAACAGATTCCGATACAGACATATACTAAGTTTCCACCGCAGCCGGAGTTTGGGTTCTCTGCCGCTATCGTGTTCTTAGCGCAAACACGAAACAAAACACCTGTCAAATCCCATACAAAATTAAAACACAACTCCATACTTAAACCCACTTTTCAAAGCGTGTTTTGTTGGGGTTGCGTCTAATCAAAGCGTGTTTTGTTGGGTTTGCGTCTAATATAATTATTAAGTGGTGGCAATGTTGCTCATTTTCCTCATTTATTATTGCATTCTTATCGAAACATGGCAACAATGATTGCAATTTGTCAATATGACATTTGATTGAGCATTCATTACGGGAGGCTTGCAGGTGCGTAATAATTAAATTTGGTATTATTAAATTATATTTGAAGTTGGATATCCCTTTTCCATTTGCAGGCCGATCAAGTATATTTTTCAGATATATGGAGATTAAATTTTACTACTAAGCAATGGATACTTATAAAAACAGCCTCTCTACCAAAAGCTTTGTACTTCCATGCCGCAGCGCACAGTCAAAATGGTTGTATGTACATATTCGGTGGTATTGAATATGATGAAAAACGTATACGACGGTGCAATGACCTTTATAAAATGTGGATGACCATACCATTATTAAGTGAAATTTGCTGGGAGGCAGTGTTACATTACAGACCAAATATCAAATTGAATGGCCACTCACAGCTGCTTAAAATGGGCATACCATTGCGCTTTGCACAGAGATTGTGGCATTCTTCAAAAGCCAAATGATTATACAATAAATGAAGAGATATATGGTATGGTATGTCATGTAACGAGCAATAAGAAGTATAATTATTGTTTGCTAACCATTTAGGAATGACATAGTTTCATATGGAAGAAATGGCAGCAACGCTTAAAATTATTTTATTTTCCCTTAACCTTTTTTTTAAATAATATGTGACCAACTCACTATCAATTATTTTAAAATAAAATGATAAAATCAACATAACAAATTGAATTTTATGCACCATTTTATAATTTTATCAATTTTTATAATTCTTATTTCACAATGTCAACAAAAGACAGTTCAAACACAGTTTCTCCCAAACTTTCGGTGGAAACAGTTGACAGTTCTCCCAAACACAACTCCTGCAAACACCGTGTTTGCTTTTGGTGGAAACGTAATAATAGATTCTGATCAAGAAGTCGAAATGACACAAAACATAGTAGAATTTTTAAACACAGCCGCAAGGTTAGTGACTGATTTCGACGGTAAGCCAGAAAATTTACGTTCATTTCTAGATGCTCTAGCCCTTCTAGATACAATAAAAGGTGAACACGAAACCACAGCTATATCACTTATTAAAACAAAGTTAAAAGGAAACGCGAGAAACCTTATTACAGCGGAAACCACTATTGCAGCAGTTATTGCCACACTTCAAAGCACAGTCAAAGGTAAATCTGTTGAAGTAATATCGGCCAAAATAATGAATATAAGGCAAAATATAAGGTAAGCCAGCTAACATTTACTGTAACGAGATCGGGAGTCTTACAAAATCGTTAGAAAATGCTTATATTACGGATGGATTATCTACTGAATTAGCCAGCAGATATTCTACTCAAATAGCCGTAAAAGCAATGATCAAAAATTGCAGCCTTGAAAAAGTGAAATTGATTATGGAAGCAGGTCAATTCAATAGCATGAATGAGGCAATAAGTAAATTTATAGGAAGTTGTACCGAAACTACTGGTCAACAAAATATAATATTACATTTTGGGGAAAAGACCATTTAATAATTCTAACAATCGATTTACAAGAAACGCCAGATTTTAGAGAAGAAACAATTTCTCAAATAATCAAAATAGAGCAAAATAGAGCAAAATATAATGGCAACTACAGCAATAACAGCAATAGTAACCAAAACTACGGAAATAGCAATAGAGGTCGCTTCAGACCAAATAGACAAAATCAAAACGTAACAAACAATGTCAGATGTACTCAGTCCGAAGAAATTAATCCGGAAAACTCAACCTTAGTTATAGTACAATATTTTCGTACAATTCAAAATATCAGACTCAAATACAGTTATAACATTATTAGTAGACACAGGAGCTGATATATCCTTATTAAAATATAATAAATCCACTTTGCAAAAAATCAATGCTGGACAAATAACAAACTTAAGCGGTATAGGACAAGGCAAAATTAGATCCATTGGTACGATATTTTCCGATTTAAAATTCAGAAACTACCTAATACCTCATGAATTTCACCTTGAACATGACAATTTTACAATACCTTGCGATGGCATAATAGGCATGGATTTTATGAAAAAATTCAACTGCATATTGAACTTTACACAAAACCATGATATCCTAATATTAAGACCGGATAATTTGTACGCATATTCTCTAGACGACACACTAGTCCCAAACCAAGAACCACAACCGGGTATCTTTATAACAAATACCCTGGTAAAAACAAACAATGCCTATATCTGTATAATGAATACCACTCACAACACAATCTCTTTAAAACAGAACGAAATCCTTACAGAAAATGTCTCTGATTACGACATAATAACTGATAGCACAAATGACAGACATAGAAAATCGGAAATTCTTAAAAAATTGGCAAAAAATTTTCCAAAACCACATGAAAAACAGTTAACAAAACTTTGCTCCGAATACAGCGACATTTTTGGGTTAGACACCGAACCAGTTACAATTAATAATTTTTACAAACAAAAATTAACGGTTAGAGATACACAACAGTTATACATAAAAATTACCGTATACCCCACACACACAAGGAGGAGATCGAAAAACATGTGAACAAACTCATTGAAGACAAAATAGTTGAACCATCATTTTCTGAGTACAATAGTCCAATCCTACTAGTACCAAAAAAGTCACTACCAAATTCAATTGAAAAAAGGGGGAGACTAGTAATCGACTATAGACAAATAAACAAAAAGTTAATAGCAGATAAATTTCCATTACCAAGAACGGACGATATTATGGATCAACTTGGAAGAGCTAAATACTTTTCCTGTTTAGACTTAATGACCGGATTTCATCAAATAGAACTTGAGACAAAATCTAGGGATATAACATCTTTTTCAACCAACAATGGTTCATATAGATTCATTAGATTACCGTATGGTCTAAAACTCGCCCCTAATTCATTTCAAAGAATGATGACGATTGCTTTCAGCGGCTTAAAACCTGAGTAAGCCTTCTTATATATGGATGATTTAGTAGTCCTTGTCAAAAAAGGGAGTTGTGTTCGAATGGACAAAAGAATGCAATGATGCATTTGAATATCTAAAAAAGGCACTAATGAGTCCTACACTATTGCAATATTCAAATTTTAAAAAACCGTTTTGCTTAACAACAGACGCAAGCAAAAACGCCTGTGGCGCAGTATTAACTCAGAAGTATGAAGGAAAACATTTACCAATAGCATACTACAGTGTGCAAAAAGTAAGGTGAATTTATTTGTCAAACTTCGCGGGATTAAAATTTCGCTCTAGTTATTTTTTTCATGAGTTGGCAGCACTGTTAATAACATCTGGGCCAACTTTCATGTGAATGTCATCTTCAGTAATATATTTACGCTTGTGTTTACCAAACGACCAGGAGTGCATTTTTCGATTTTTACAATGTTTGTTTTGATTGAGCAGAGAAGTGTCCTCAAATTTTGTTTGCGGAATGAAATTTCGGCTGCGGAAACGTTTAGCATGTTGCAGAAGGCATTTGGTGATTCGACCATGTCGCAGAAAAATGTTTATAAGTGGTACAAAGACTTCAAAGAGGGTCGAGAACGTGTTGATGACTTGGAGCGCTCCGGACGACCATCGACGTCAACAGATGACCAACACGTCAATAAAGTGAAGAAGTTAGTGCTCAAAAATTGTCGGTTGACTGTTAAAGACCTTACTGATATTATCGGAATATCAGAAGGATCTGTGAAAACCATTTTGAAAGACCATTTGGGCCTACGAAAAGTCAAATCTCGTTTGGTACCGAAAACTCTCAATTTCTTGGAAAAAAGTCGTTGCGTTGATGTGTGTGAAACAATGCTTTCAGACTATCAGGACAAGCTCAAATGTATCATTACGGGAGATGAGACTTGGATTTATGCTAACGACCCTGAAACAACCGACCAATCAAGCGAATATCGTGCTAAAAGCGAGGCCAGACCGAAAAGAGCACGTCAAAGTCGTTCAAAAATAAAGGTCATGATGACAGTTTTTTTTCGATTTTCGTGGTGTGGTGGACTATGAATTCCTTCCACCTGGCCAAACTGTTAATAAGGAATATTATTTGAGCGTTATGCTTCGTTTACGTGAAGCAATTCGTCTAAAAAGACCAGAATTATGGGCCAACAACTCTTGGTTTTTGCATCACGATAATGCACCGTCTCACACTACACTGGTTCTTCGTGACCATTTCGCCAAAAATTCCACGCATATCGATCCGCAACCACCGTATTCGCCTGACTTGGCTCCGTGTGACTTCTGGCTATTCCCAAAACTCAAGAGACCACTCCGGGGAACGCGTTTCGAGTCGATTGACGAGATAAAAGCTGAACCGAAGAAGGTGCTGATGGCTATACCGGAGATGTTTCAGGGATTGGAAAAATCGTAAGCATAAGTGTATTTAATCGAGAGGGGATTATTTTGAAGGTGATGAAATTGATTGACAAGAATAAATAAAGATTTTTCATTTTACAACCAAATTCACCTTACTTTAGGAGAAAGCAACAAATCGACTATAGAACAAGAATAAGCCGCCATACATTGGGCAAATAACATATTTCAGACCCTATATCTACGGTACAAAATTTCTCGTAAGGTCTGATCATAGACCACTGTCTTACCTATTTGCTATGAAAAATCCAAGTTCTAAATTAACACGAATGAGACTAGACTTAGAAGAGTACGATTTTATAGTTGAGTATCTTAGTGGAAAAGACAATCAGATTGCGGACGCTCTGTCACGCATAACAATAACAGATTTAAAACAAATAAATGAGAACAATAACAAAATATATAAAATAGTGACAAGATCAATGTTTAATAAAAACGCTAGTTCAAATACACAGCAGCATAACAATCATAATAATGATAAGCCCAGTATATACATATGTTCCTATAAACAACACTGACGTCAGGAATTTTTTTAAATTAAAGATCACTCCCACGAGATGCTACATCAAACGGGAAAAATCTATAAAAGCATATATACAGATTAAGGACTTGTTTGTTAACGGAAAAATGTCTTCAGAGACACTTTTTTCTAGGCTCGATAAAGTGGCCGACATACATGGAATTAAAAATTTGCAAGTGGCACCAAGCGAGAAAATTTTCGAATTTATCTGGGTAAATGATTTTAAAAATAAGGGCAATGAAATATTAAATAAAGTAAAAGTAGCGCTACTAAACGAGGTGAACTACATTAAAGACACTAAAGCTGTAAATGATATTCTAAGACAATATCACGACGATCCAATTCTTGGAGGACACTGCGGAATCTAAAGAACACTCATGAAAATAAAAAGACATTAGTTTTGGAAGGGTATGGCAAAAGATATTACTAAATACGTAAAGACTTGTGACAAATGCCAGAAACAAACACTAGGCGGAGCTACGTTAGCCGTAGTCATACCCACTCTTTCTCTTGCCTTTTTCGCGTTCCTCTGCCTTTGCCGCTTCTTCTGCCTGTTCGACAGATTTTCTCCTGAAGCTGGCATCTGTTCCGTGACCATTGGTGCGCTGGTACTTTCTGAGCGTGAACTCTGATTAACCATAGCCCCAACAGTCGCCGAAACTGGTGCTAGGACAGGAACCAATTTGATTTTCTCAGTCATGGTGACATGACAGGCAGGGGTTACCTGCGTCATAACCACATCTGCGTCCTCCAAATTGCCTCCCGAATCAGACGCTTTCTTTGTAGCCGTGAGTGTAGTGATACTTTTCGGATTTGCATCCAAATAAACCACATTACTTCCGTCCGCAGAGCAAAGCGTCAGAGCACTGAGACGTAAATGAGCTTGCGCAGCCTCCCCAGGATCAGCTAAAGGGTTTGCAGGGGTCACCTGAATCCCCATTGCTTTCGCTGGTTCCACTAAGCCGCACTCATTTTCGCCCAGTAACAGGCTCTCTATAAAGCTACGTATAGAGCCTGACGAGGATGCACCGTCCAATAGGTGTCGGATCGGATAGATCGGATCTAAATGAGCTTAACGCGTTAAAAAGTGACGAATAGATGAAACCACTTGTATAGATGTACATTCAGGGTGCATTCAAAACCTCCGTTATAATCTTCTTCTTCTTAATTGGCGCGATAACCGCTTACACGATTTTGTTTAACAAAGCGCGTCAGTCGTTTCTCTCTCGTGCTAACCGACGCCAATTGGACACACCAAGCGAAGCCAAGTCCTTCTCCACCTGATCTTTCCAACCCAGAAGAGCCCTTCCTCTTCCTTTGCTACCACCAGCTGGTACCGCATCGAATACTTTCAAAGTCGGAGCGTTTGTATCCATTCGGACGACATGACCTAGCCAACGTAGCCGCTGGATCTTTATTCACTAAGCTATGTCTATGTCGTCGTAAAGCTCATACAGCTCATCCTTCCATCGTCTGCGATATTCGCCGTTGCCAACGTGCAAAGGTCCAAAAATCTTACGCAGAATCTTTCTCTCAAACACTCCAAGCGTCGCTTCATCGGATGTTGTCATCGTCCAAGCTTCTGCGCCATACGTTAGGACGGGCATGATGAGAGTCTTGTAGAGTGTTAGTTTTGTTCGTCGAGAGAGGACTTTGCTGCTCAGTTGCCTACTTATTCAAAAGTAGCACTTGTTGGCAAGAAAGATTCTACGTTGGATTTCAAGGCTGACATTGTTATCGGTGTTAATGCTGGTTCCTAAATAAACGAAGTTTTTTATAACCTCGAAATTATAACTGTTAACAGTGACGTGGGTGCGGATACGCGAGTGCGCCGACTGTTTGTTTGAAGACAGGAGGTACTTTGTTTTGTCCTCGTTCACCACCAGACCCATTCGCTTTGCCTCGTTATCCAGTTGGGAGAAGGCAGAACTAACAGCGCGGTTGTTAAGGCCGATGATGCCAATATCATCGGCATACGCCAACAATTGTACGCTCTTATAAAATATTGTGCCTGAGCGATTAAGTTCTGCGCTCGTACGATGCTCTCCAACATCAGGTTAAAGGCGCTGCTGGTGTTGAGCAACGTCATCTTGCATAACCGTATTAGTTTTGTGGGGATACCAAATTCAGACATCGCGGCATACAGGTAACTCCTTTCCTGGGGAGCATCGTACGAGCCGCAGAACTTAATCGCTCAGGCACAATTTTTTATAAGAGCGTACAATTGCTGGCGTATGCAGATGATATTGACATCATCGGCCTTAACAACCGCGCTGTTAGTTCTGCCTTCTCCCAACTGGATAAGGAGGCAAAGCGAATGGGTCTGGTGGTGAACGAGGACAAAGCAAAGTACCTCCTGTCTTCAAACAAACAGTCGGCGCACTCGCGTATCCGCACCCACGTCACTGTTGACAGTTATAATTTCGAGGTTATAAAAAACTTCGTTTATTTAGGAACCAGCATTAACACCGATAACAATGTCAGCCTTGAAATCCAACGTAGAATCTCTCTTGCCAACAAGTGCTACTTTTGAATAAGTAGGCAACTGAGCAGCAAAGTCCTCTCTCGACGAACAAAACTAACACTCTACAAGACTCTCATCATGCCCGTCCTAACGTATGGCGCAGAAGCTTGGACGATGACAACATCCGATGAAGCGACGCTTGGAGTGTTTGAGAGAAAGATTCTGCGTAAGATTTTTGGACCTTTGCACGTTGGCAACGGCGAATATCGCAGACGATGGAAGGATGAGCTGTATGAGCTTTACGACGACATAGACATAGCTTAGTGAATAAAGATCCAGCGGCTACGTTGGCTAGGTCATGTCGTCCGAATGGATACAAACGCTCCGACTTTGAAAATATTCGATGCGGTACCAGCTGGTGGTAGCAGAGGAAGAGGAAGGCCTCTTCTGGGTTGGAAAGATCAGGTGGAGAAGGACTTGGCTTCGCTTGGTGTGTCCAATTGGCGCCGGTTAGCACGAGAAAGAAACGACTGGCGCGCTTTATTAAACTCGGCCAAAATCGTGTAAGCGGTTATATCGCCAATTAAGAAGAAGAAGAACAATACAAGTCAACAAAGATAAAATTTGGTATATTTTGAAGTTTTTTTTTGATAAAGAGGAAAATGCAAGCCCCTTAAAATGTGAATGGTGTTTATGGGTCACATAAAACAATATTGCGCGAAAACGTGGTCAAAGCGAAATGCAGTAGTTCAAACGGTGGCCAAATCAGGACTAACGGCCAAGAAAGGTTTACTGTGTTTTTGGTGTGACTTGAAGGGAATCATTCATTTATTATGAGTTGCTTCCGTATAGCCAAACACTAAATTCAAATCTCTAATATCAACAACTGGACCGTTTGAAGCTATCGATTGACCAAAAACGGCCAGAATTCGCCAACAGGAGAGAGACTGTGCTCCATCAGGACAACGCAAGGCCACAGACATCTGTAGTGACTCGCCTAAAACTCTGGGAATTTGAATGCATCCACCATATAGTCCGGACCTTCCACCAAGCGATTACAACCTTTTTCTCTCATTGGGAATGGCATTATTGGTTGAAAAGATTCGGTTATTTTCATAGTGTAATTTTATGTGGCCACTAAAATAGGTACTTTGCGGATAACTTTAGCATTTTAACTAATTAAGTGAAAAATATTGAATGCAACGTAAGTAGCGAATTAGACAGTTAATACTTATTAGTAGTTAATAATTAATAATTAATATAAATTTCTTTCAAAGATAAGCCGTGTACAGCACTGCGCAGTTGAGGAGCGGAGGTTTGTTATCTATCTTCGAAAACTAAAAAATCGTACAAAGTTATTGCTGAGTTATTAGGATGGCACAAATTATTTTGTTGTAAACGCGCAGAACGTGTGGTGTCGAAAAGAAAACGGGCACGACAAAACGGTAGGTTTCGATATCGAAAGTTCTCATGCAACAAAAACATCACCCGATATGCACTAAGTCAAAATTATAAAATACTGAGAGAGATGTAAATCGTGATGCATGCAGCCTTAAATCAACACGAAATTTAATTGGCACTCTAATTTCTTAAACGTCGCAGCGCAATCTCATAATCAAAATGTATTTTCTTGGCAACTACTTGTGCAAATAAATCATGTTAAGTACACATATTTACTTATTTCATTTTAATAACACAAACATATTTCTCTCTCTAGTAAAAGGACTGAAATACATATTTATAATGCAGAAATATCAACACATATTTCCATTCTCATGCAGCGAAAATACATCACAGTGCGCTAGACTTGTGCCCAAGAACGTACGAGCCGCAGAACTTAATCGCTCAGGCACAATTTTTTATAAGAGCGTACAATTGCTGGCGTATGCAGATGATATTGACATCATCGGCCTTAACAACCGCGCTGTTAGTTCTGCCTTCTCCCAACTGGATAAGGAGGCAAAGCGAATGTGTCTGGTGGTGAACGAGGACAAAACGAAGTACCTCCTGTCTTCAAACAAACAGTCGGCGCACTCGCGTATCCGCACCCACGTCACTGTTGACAGTTATAATTTCGAGGTTATAAAAAACTTCGTTTATTTAGGAACCAGCATTAACACCGGTAACAATGTCAGCCTTGAAATCCAACGTAGAATCTCTCTTGCCAACAAGTGCTACTTTTGAATAAGTAGGCAACTGAGCAGCAAAGTCCTCTCTCGACGAACAAAACTAACACTCTACAAGACTCTCATCATGCCCGTCCTAACGTATGGCGCAGAAGCTTGGACGATGACAACATCCGACGAAGCGACGCTTGGAGTGTTTGAGAGAAAGATTCTGCGTAAGATTTTTGGACCTTTGCGCGTTGGCAACGGCGAATATCGCAGACGATGGAAGGATGAGCTGTATGAGCTTTACGACGACATAGACATAGCTTAGCGAATAAAGATCCAGCGGCTACGTTGGCTAGGTCATGTCGTCCGAATGGATACAAACGCTCCGACTTTGAAAGTATTCGATGCGGTACCAGCTGGTGGTAGCAGAGGAAGAGGAAGGCCTCTTCTGGGTTGGAAAGATCAGGTGGAGAAGGACTTGGCTTCGCTTGGTGTGTCCAATTGGCGCCGGTTAGCACGAGAAAGAAACGACTGGCGCGCTTTATTAAACTCGGCCAAAATCGTGTAAGCGGTTATATCGCCAATTAAGAAGAAGAAGAACAATACAAGTCAACAAAGATAAAATTTGGTATATTTTGAAGTTTTTTTTTGATAAAGAGGAAAATGCAAGCCCCTTAAAATGTGAATGGTGTTTATGGGTCACATAAAACAATATTGCGCGAAAACGTGGTCAAAGCGAAATGCAGTAGTTCAAACGGTGGCCAAATCAGGACTAACGGCCAAGAAAGGTTTACTGTGTTTTTGGTGTGACTTGAAGGGAATCATTCATTTATTATGAGTTGCTTCCGTATAGCCAAACACTAAATTCAAATCTCTAATATCAACAACTGGACCGTTTGAAGCTATCGATTGACCAAAAACGGCCAGAATTCGCCAACAGGAGAGAGACTGTGCTCCATCAGGACAACGCAAGGCCACAGACATCTGTAGTGACTCGCCTAAAACTCTGGGAATTTGAATGCATCCACCATATAGTCCGGACCTTCCACCAAGCGATTACAACCTTTTTCTCTCATTGGGAATGGCATTATTGGTTGAAAAGTGTAATTTTATGTGGCCACTAAAATAGGTACTTTGCGGATAACTTTAGCATTTTAACTAATTAAGTGAAAAATATTGAATGCAACGTAAGCAGCGAATTAGACAGTTAATACTTATTAGTAGTTAATAATTAATAATTAATATAAATTTCTTTCAAAGATAAGCCGTGTACAGCACTGCGCAGTTGAGGAGCGGAGGTTTGTTATCTATCTTCGAAAACTAAAAAATCGTACAAAGTTATTGCTGAGTTATTAGGATGGCACAAATTATTTTGTTGTAAACGCGCAGAACGTGTGGTGTCGAAAAGAAAACGGGCACGACAAAACGGTAGAACATATAATATTTTGCAGCGATAGAACAAAAATCTATTTATTTGAAAATGATGCTGGGCGAAATGTCGAAATGCTGGGACGTCCTAAAGGACAAGAGTTTTCACTGTGGGTCAACAAAAAGAAAAGTGAAGCACGGTGGCGGTAACATAATGATTTCGGGATGCTTCTCTTGATATGGAATAGGTGCTATTTATCCAAAAAAAGAACAAATTTATTTAACAGGAAATACTCCAAGAAGTGATGCTACTATTTCCTGAATAGGTGCTATTTACCCAAAAAATGGACAAATTTATTTAACAGGAAATACTTCAAGAAGTGATGTTACTATTTCCTGAGGAGAATATGCCAATTGGGTGGCTTTTTAAGCAAGATAATGACCCAAAACATTCCCCAATGTTAGAACAGGAATTGTTTTTACAAAATAATGTTAAAGTTATGCACTGGCAAGGCAAGTCACCCGACCTAAACTCCATTGAAAACCTTTGGGAAGATTTAAAGAAGCGAATAGGCAATGAAAAATTCAAGAATAAGAAAGACTTATGGCAAATAACTTTGGTATTCCACTCCCATAGAAACCAGTCATAAATTATCAATTCTATGCCAAATGGAATACCAAAAGTGATTGACAATCATGATGGGCAGAGTGGTATATTGATCAAACTTCTATAATTTAAACAGCGTTTTTAATAAAATCAATAAGTTCTTTTTGTATCGTATTTATTTCTATTTCATACCTATTTTACTGACCACATAAATATTCCCTTTTTGTTCCTATTGCCACTAGTTGAAGTTTTAAAAGATCTTTAAATTATTCTTTATATTTGTTATATTAATCTACGAAATAAAAAACACATACAATTGAATATCTGTTATTATGAATTTAAAAAAATGCATTTTCCGTATGAACATTGGAGAGAAAATTGTAATTTTAAAAGTGAACAGGGCAGATCGTTATTTCAAATTTCGGCTATACTCGAATATTATTATATATTAATATAATTTTTTTAAATGTACATTAAAATGTACCTTACAGACTTTATAGAAAATATATGAGATTTAGATAATTAAAAATCCTTTTAATGCACAAATTAAGCAATCAAATTAGGAACCACAATAAAAGCCGAAAACAGTGTCCTCTTTTTTAAACTTCCTAAGTTATTAGCATTTATGCCATAGGACGGAACAGCTTGAAGACGTAACGAAGGCATATCAATATTTGGGAGGAAGGCGTGGCACTTTCTCATTTCAAAATTCGCGAACAGATTTTTTTTCCACAATTTGGATGCGTTGTTCTGGCGGTAAACGATTCATGATGACTTGCCAAACCTTACTGAACCGAAATATCTACACAGTTTGCCATTCTCAGCTCTCTAACCCTAGGTTTCGATATCGAAAGTTCTCATGCAACAAAAACATCACCCGATATGCACTAAGTCAAAATTATAAAATACTGAGAGAGATGTAAATCGTGATGCATGCAGCCTTAAATCAACACGAAATTTAATTGGCACTCTAATTTCTTAAACGTCGCAGCGCAATCTTATAATCAAAATGTATTTTCTTGGCAACTACTTGTGCAAATAAATCATGTTAAGTACACATATTTACTTATTTCATTTTAATAACACAAAAATATTTCTCTCTCTAGTAAAAGGACTGAAATACATATTTATAATGCAGAAATATCAACACATATTTCCATTCTCATGCAGCGAAAATACATCACAGTGCGCTAGACTTGTGCCCAAGAACAAAGATAGCGATATGTTGGCTGACGTTCAGAACTTACTTATGTAATTTATGATCTCGAGTTTTATTCCGCTTGACTTTTCGGTTTCAAGGAATGAATTTTATAAGTCTCAAAGCACTTTTTTTAATTTAATTCAAAATTAACAGTAGTAATTTAAACTCATATTAGCACCAAGTTGTCTGTAAAAACAGTAAGTATGTATGTTTCAGACTTGAAAGCCGACGGACTGCCGGCTAAGCTATTCAAACATGGTGGTGAAGAGCTGGTAAAATGCACGCGTCAGGCCCTATGTATTCGGATGAACTCAAGTGTGCTTCACCTGCACACGTCAGTTCCTCTCGTCATCACTAGCTTCCCAGAACGGAGATGCCAAACCATGCTGCGGTGGTAATGCCGATGGGACACTCGTCGGACGTCGAAAATTATTCCATCAATTGACAAATGGGTCCAAAGCACTTCGGGGAAGTGAGCTACTTCAACGCCAGGATGGGCACGCAGGGGATTTTTGGTCCCACAGTCGGAAAATTCACCCTGCACAACGAAACATCCGGTAACGGACAGAGGCTGATCGACTTAGCCGGGAACCGAAACATGGTAGTCCGCAGCACCAGATTCCAGCATAAAGAGATCCACCAAGCTGCCTGGCTGTCCCCTGATCGAAAAACGCGAAACCAGATGGATCATGTTGTGATAGATGGAAGACACGCTTCTAGTGTATTCGATGTGCATACGTACCATCCGAGGACCCAACATCGACTCGGATCAATACCTCGTTGAAGCCAAACTGCACACACGCCTCTATGCAGCAAAAAACGTACATCTACCTACGCAAAGAATGTTCAACATCGAAAAGCTACAATCACAACAGACAGCCAGAAGATTCGCCACTCGACTCTCACTCCTGCTCTCAGAGACCACTGCCCAACAAACCGGCATGCACGAGCAATGGAGCAACATTTCTCGTTCCCTACGTACCACCGCCGAAGAAGAAATCGGATTCCGGCGAGCCCGAAAAAACAATTGGTACGACGAGGAATGTCATGCTGCCGCAGAAAGAAAGGATACCGCCTATAGAGCCATGCTGCGATCGGGCGCAACGCGAGCCATGTGGTATCGCTACCGCGAGCTAGAAACGGAAGAGAGATGTATTATCCGACAGAAGAAACGAGAGGTCAAATAACGTGAGTGCGAGGAGCTTGAGATGCTGGCCAACAGGAACAACGCCCGAAAATTCTATCAGAAAATTCGGCGGCTTATAGAAGGTTTTAAGACCGGTGCCTTTTCCTGTAAGAACAAAGACGGCGAACTGGTGACTGACATCCAGAGCAATCTTAAATTATGGAGGGAACACTTCTCGAACCTGTTAAACAGTGATAGCTGCGCATGTCACAGAGAATATGAAGATCCCGATACCCCAATCGACGACGACGGAATTGATGTTCAGCTACCCGAACATGACAACAAAACCGTGGGCGCCGACGGACTGCCGGCTGAGCTATTCAAACATGGCGGTGAGGAGCTGGTAAGGTACATGCATCAGCTCCTATGCAAAATATGGTCGGATGAAATTTTCTCAGTGCACGTTTAACTCTGCTTCCCAACTAAACGCTCAAACTCAGTTGAAACATGCAAGGGAGGCTAAGTTCGGTCTGGAGCCATCTTTATATACCCGTAAAAATTTTAATAAAATTTTATATTTCAATCAAACAAACTTACAAATAAGAGTTATAACTTGTAATATAAGAGAAATTGTATACCCGTGTTTTCTATCCAATCTCTATAATATTTAGATCGGATCTTAGATTAGATTAGATTTGTAGGGGGTTGGACAAGTCCAAGCACTCAGCCAGTAGACCATTGTACTACACCCGAATATAAATCAGTAGAAAGAATAGAGATAGGAAAGATAGAAGGTGGATGGTAAAAACGCATAGATTAGTTTGAGGTCACTCTTCCACAAATGCAAATGCAGAACAGCTACAGAGAAAATGATCTGCAGTGTCGTCATTCTCAAGACAGTACGCCACATTCAAGATGGCATAGACTTCCGTAAGGAATACCGTGGCCATCTGTCTTGTGGCATAGGAGTGTCTTCGTCTAAGTACCATCCAGACCCGCTTCCATCGTTGGTTTTGGATCCGTCGGTGTAGAAAGTGTTCTGGTATCCCGTTGATAGGTTCTCTGGACTTAACCATTGATCTCTATCTAGAATCAAAACATCATACTTCCTACCGAAGCTAACGACAGGCACCCGATTGTCCACCGGTATCGAGAACAGTGTGCACCGCTCCGAGAACTGGTGGTATATCTGGCAGTGGCCAGTGCTTACTTCATTTCTTCAGACTCCGTTTAACTTGAGCCTGTACGCCACCTTCATTTCTCCCTTTCGAATTTGAAGATCTAGAGGTTGCAAGTTCAGAATGGCATTAAGGGCATCACCAGATGTTGTGCTCATGGCACCTGGGCACCAAGCACACACTTCTCTGTAGCCTGTTTAGGGGTTTTACTCTGGAATTAACCATTTTGGCTTTCCACCATACTACAGAGGCGTATGTAATAATGGGTCTAATCAGGGTAATGTACAGTCAGTGTACTATCGCCGGTCTTAGACCCCATGTCTTGCCATAGGTTCTCTTACACTGCCAGAAGACTTTTAGTGTTTGTGAGACCTTCTGCTCGACGTGCTTCTTCCAGGTAAGTTTACTATCTAGGATTACTCCTAGATATTTAACCTCAGAAGACAGTTGCAGTGTTACCCCTTTCAATGTGGGTAGTAACAGGCCTTCCATATTGCATTTCCTAGTGGAAAGCACTAAGGTACTTTTTGTGGGATTCACCGAAAGACCATGCAATTCGCACCAATACTCAATCTTATTTAGAGCTACCAACATTTTATTTCATATAGCTTGAAGTGATCGTCCTGAGATTAATACGCACACACAATCTGCGTAGGCTTGGATGTGTCCAATTTCCTGCAGATCATTAAGAGAGTCCACCACGAAGCACCAGAGAAGGGGAGAGAGTACACCACCTTGTGGGCAACCCTTCTTAACCTCAACCCTGACTCCTTCATCGCTTTCTCTATCCATGGTAAGCAGTCTTTTGGATAGCATAGAGTGGATCTATCTGACAATGATTTCTTCTACTCCATGACTTCTGATAGAAGAGCACATAGAGTCAAAGGTAGCATTGTCGAAAGCTCCTTCAAAGTCCACAAACACGCCAAGAGTGTACTCTCTTGTTTCCAGCCCTTTTTCGATTATGCTAACGCACTCGTGCAGAGCCGATTTGCAAGATTCCCCACTTTGATAAGCATGTTGTCTGACGTTTAGAGGGTTTCGACTTAGAACCCTTGCCCTAATGTTCTTCTCCACCATACGTTCCAGACCCTTAAGCATAAACCATGTCAGACTTATAGGTCTGAAACTTACAGTTGTGGAACATAAGCGTGCGTAAGACATGCCGTAAATATTATTTTCAAAGCCTTTAATAGTTGTTCTCCGCCTCGCTTGAGCATGATTGGGTAAATGCCATCGGGTCCTGGGGACTTTAAGTTTTCGAATGACGAGAAGGCGAACCTTATCGTTTCCTCGTTAACTATCCTGGATGCAATAAACCAATCACGTCTGCTGGTAATTATATTGACATGATCAGATCGATCGATCGAGCTTTGACCAACAACATTCCTAGAGCCAGGGAAATGTGTGGAAAAAAGAACATCGTACACTTCTGATTTTGAGTCCGTATAAGTACCATCTGGTTTGAGCAGTGAGTCTAGCCTAATTGTATCGACTTCTTTCCCTTCTAAACGATACTTTATTTTAACTGCAACTAAGTCTTGACAACAGAATTGTCTTAACAAAGTGCAATCAACCGCTTTCGGCATAATAATACACGTGCGCTGACGGACCTCTCCCTCTTTATGAAGGATAGACCCCCACTTTATATCTCCCAAGCCCCGTATTTGTCCTTTAGCCACCCACGGTTCTTGAATTAATATTATGTGAGGATTTGTGTGCAGTTTCGCTTGACTACGGCATAAAAGAGCCGTAGCCGATATACTATGCTGCAAGTTAATTTGCGTAAATGAAATGTTTGATGACATAAGGACAGCCATAATTCTAACCTTACACTTTTCCTATATCTGAGTCGAAGACAGTGTAGTATGATTATAAGTTGAACATGCCTAATGTAATATAGTACACTCAGTTGTTTTTAATTTAATTAATGCATGCTTCATATTTCAAAGGTTCATTGCATGAGCTGCACAAGCTGACACAAGCATTTTTCGGCATGTGCCTAAATTGTTAAATAAACGTTAAGTAAACATGTGTTATAGAATATGTAGAAATAAGTAAAATAAGTATAAAAGCTCGACCATATCTTAATGATCAATTAATAAATATTTGACAATACAACCTGCCGGTTATCCGGCATTGGTTATCAAATAGAAAATGGCTTTTATTTATTACATGGCAATCCTGCCAGCTTAAGCATTGATTTTGCTAAGCTGTTAAATGCAAGTTTCTTGCACAACCAAAGTCCTAAATGTTGCATGAGTGCTTACCATATCTGCTCCAAAATTGCAATGTATTTGCAAGTGCCCCAAAAAGCACCAAAAATTCACAAAATATTAAGTCCTGACGTGATCAACCAAAACGATCCGTCAGCTGCGGAAGGAAGAACCTGGTTAAGCCAATACAACCAGAAGAAAAATAGATGTCCAACCCAGTTCAAGGGTCGCAACCAATCTCCTTGGAGGAATACAGAAGACGGAACGGTCTTAACAAAAAACCAACAGAAGTTTCCATCCCAAAGGTGAGCAAACCAAAACGAAGAGGAGGCTACACCACCAGAATAAAGAGGGAAATAAGCTTACTCATCAGGGAGGTAAACCAGCAACCACCACCATCCTGGGAGAAATCTAGCGCGATCTGGGAGCGCATAACCCAACTAGAATTCTTGCTCCAGCAGAGAAAAATCTAGTAAATGTATATCTTTTAAATAAAACACTGTGCATGATTGAATGCAGACAGTTAGAGTCTGTAAGCATTAACCGCTCGAGACAAAAATAATTTTCCAACAAATTTTTTTTTCTATTAATATGGAAACAATAAAAAAAAAAATTTATATAAAATTAAAACTTTCGACATTTGGCAAAGCTAATAATAAATATATCCAAATTTTTTTTCTATAAAAGATGTTTAATAAAAAATGTTTTTTAAAATAAATTAAATATAAAATAATGAATAAAAATTATTTTTAATTAAATTGTTTATATAATTATATAAGGATCCCCATAATAATTCATGTATGGGTAAAATTTGACTAAACATTTCTAAATAGTAGTTGACACTATAGCAAAATTTTTTTATTCTAGACATTCCAATACTAATTTTAAAGACATGTCCAAATATGGATGTAAAGACGGTAGACTCAACAGCAAACGTTATTAACAAGGTAGACGTTACTTCACCGGACTTAGAAGTAATCACAATTTTATTAATTATAATTGTAGCTTTAGTGAGTGCAAAAATTGCCATAAAAATTTATAGAATGCACAACAAGTGCTTAAAGAAAACATACAACAATAGCATAGCAAACAACTTAGAACAAGTCTAAAAACGATAATATTTAAAAAAAAAAAAAACTTAACAGATGGACAAATGCTTAATTATACCAAAAAAAATTACATTTAGAAAGGGACAACTTTAAAAAAGCATATAAATGCATAAGTCATAATAGATATATTAAGCCAGATACAGTTAGAAAACATTTAGAAAATCTAGTTAATACATTAGAAAAATTAGAAAAAATATCTAAGAGAATTATAGCAAATTTACTAATATACATCAAAAAGAAACACGTGACTTATTTTGGCAATTAAGAGACTTATTGCCAATAGTCAGGTATAACATTAAACAAGATATATCTCATTCACTAAGTGAACCAATAACACTTAACTTCAACGAAATTTTCTTAACGACCACATTAGAAGCAGTTTCAGAAGAAACAACAGATTCCGATACAGACATATACTAAGTTTCCACCGCAGCCGGAGTTTGGGTTCTCTGCCGCTATCGTGTTCTTAGCGCAAACACGAAACAAAACACCTGTCAAATCCCATACAAAATTAAAACACAACTCCATACTTAAACCCACTTTTCAAAGCGTGTTTTGTTGGGGTTGCGTCTAATCAAAGCGTGTTTTGTTGGGTTTGCGTCTAATATAATTATTAAGTGGTGGCAATGTTGCTCATTTTCCTCATTTATTATTGCATTCTTATCGAAACATGGCAACAATGATTGCAATTTGTCAATATGACATTTGATTGAGCATTCATTACGGGAGGCTTGCAGGTGCGTAATAATTAAATTTGGTATTATTAAATTATATTTGAAGTTGGATATCCCTTTTCCATTTGCAGGCCGATCAAGTATATTTTTCAGATATATGGAGATTAAATTTTACTACTAAGCAATGGATACTTATAAAAACAGCCTCTCTACCAAAAGCTTTGTACTTCCATGCCGCAGCGCACAGTCAAAATGGTTGTATGTACATATTCGGTGGTATTGAATATGATGAAAAACGTATACGACGGTGCAATGACCTTTATAAAATGTGGATGACCATACCATTATTAAGTGAAATTTGCTGGGAGGCAGTGTTACATTACAGACCAAATATCAAATTGAATGGCCACTCACAGCTGCTTAAAATGGGCATACCATTGCGCTTTGCACAGAGATTGTGGCATTCTTCAAAAGCCAAATGATTATACAATAAATGAAGAGATATATGGTATGGTATGTCATGTAACGAGCAATAAGAAGTATAATTATTGTTTGCTAACCATTTAGGAATGACATAGTTTCATATGGAAGAAATGGCAGCAACGCTTAAAATTATTTTATTTTCCCTTAACCTTTTTTTTAAATAATATGTGACCAACTCACTATCAATTATTTTAAAATAAAATGATAAAATCAACATAACAAATTGAATTTTATGCACCATTTTATAATTTTATCAATTTTTATAATTCTTATTTCACAATGTCAACAAAAGACAGTTCAAACACAGTTTCTCCCAAACTTTCGGTGGAAACAGTTGACAGTTCTCCCAAACACAACTCCTGCAAACACCGTGTTTGCTTTTGGTGGAAACGTAATAATAGATTCTGATCAAGAAGTCGAAATGACACAAAACATAGTAGAATTTTTAAACACAGCCGCAAGGTTAGTGACTGATTTCGACGGTAAGCCAGAAAATTTACGTTCATTTCTAGATGCTCTAGCACTTCTAGATACAATAAAAGGTGAACACGAAACCACAGCTATATCACTTATTAAAACAAAGTTAAAAGGAAACGCGAGAAACCTTATTACAGCGGAAACCACTATTGCAGCAGTTATTGCCACACTTCAAAGCACAGTCAAAGGTAAATCTGTTGAAGTAATATCGGCCAAAATAATGAATATAAGGCAAAATATAAGGTAAGCCAGCTAACATTTACTGTAACGAGATCGGGAGTCTTACAAAATCGTTAGAAAATGCTTATATTACGGATGGATTATCTACTGAATTAGCCAGCAGATATTCTACTCAAATAGCCGTAAAAGCAATGATCAAAAATTGCAGCCTTGAAAAAGTGAAATTGATTATGGAAGCAGGTCAATTCAATAGCATGAATAAGGCAATAAGTAAATTTATAGGAAGTTGTACCGAAACTACTGGTCAACAAAATATAATATTACATTTTGGGGAAAAGACCATTTAATAATTCTAACAATCGATTTACAAGAAACGCCAGATTTTAGAGAAGAAACAATTTCTCAAATAATCAAAATAGAGCAAAATAGAGCAAAATATAATGGCAACTACAGCAATAACAGCAATAGTAACCAAAACTACGGAAATAGCAATAGAGGTCGCTTCAGACCAAATAGACAAAATCAAAACGTAACAAACAATGTCAGATGTACTCAGTCCGAAGAAATTAATCCGGAAAACTCAACCTTAGTTATAGTACAATATTTTCGTACAATTCAAAATATCAGACTCAAATACAGTTATAACATTATTAGTAGACACAGGAGCTGATATATCCTTATTAAAATATAATAAATCCACTTTTCAAAAAATCAATGCTGGACAAATAACAAACTTAAGCGGTATAGGACAAGGCAAAATTAGATCCATTGGTACGATATTTTTCGATTTAAAATTCAGAAACTACCTAATACCTCACGAATTTCACCTTGTACATGACAATTTTACAATACCTTGCGATGGCATAATAGGCATGGATTTTATGAAAAAATTCAATTGCATATTGAACTTTACACAAAACCATGATATCCTAATATTAAAACCGGATAATTTGTACGCATATTCTCTAGACGACACACTAGTCCCAAACCAAGAACCGCAAACCGGGTATCTTTATAACAAATACCCTGTTAAAAACAAGCAATGCCCATATCTGTATAATGAATACCACTCACAACACAATCTCTTTAAAACAGAACGAAATCCTTACAGAAAATGTCTCTGATTACGACATAATAACTGATAGCACAAATGACAGACATAGAAAATCGGAAATTCTTAAAAATTTTCCAAAATCACATGAAAAACAGTTAACAAAACTTTCCTCCGAATACAGCGGCACCGAACCAGTTACAATTAATAATTTTTACAAACAAAAATTAACGGTTAGATATACACAACCGGTATACATAAAAATTACCCTATACCCCACACACACAAGGAGGAGATCGAAAAACATGTGAACAAACTCATTGAAGACAAAATAGTTGAACCATCATTTTCTGAGTACAATAGTCCAATCCTACTAGTACCAAAAAAGTCACTACCAAATTCAATTGAAAAAAGGGGGAGACTAGTAATCGACTATAGACAAATAAACAAAAAGTTAATAGCAGATAAATTTCCATTACCAAGAACGGACGATATTATGGATCAACTCGGAAGAGCTAAATACTTTTCCTGTTTAGACTTAATGACCGGATTTCATCAAATAGAACTTGAGACAAAATCTAGGGATATAACATCTTTTTCAACCAACAATGGTTCATATAGATTCATTAGATTACCGTATGGTCTAAAACTCGCCCCTAATTCATTCCAAAGAATGATGACGATTGCTTTCAGCGGTTTAAAACCTGAGTAAGCCTTCTTATATATGGATGATTTAGTAGTCCTTGTCAAAAAAGGGAGTTGTCTTCGAATGGACAAAAGAATGCAATGATGCATTTGAATATCTAAAAAAGGCACTAATGAGTCCTACACTATTGCAATATTCAAATTTTAAAAAACCGTTTTGCTTAACAACAGACGCAAGCAAAAACGCCTGTGGCGCAGTATTAACTCAGAAGTATGAAGGAAAACATTTACCAATAGCATACTACAGTGTGCAAAAAGTAAGGTGAATTTATTTGTCAAACTTCGCGGGATTAAAATTTCGCTCTAGTTATTTTTTTCATGAGTTGGCAGCACTGTTAATAACATCTGGGCCAACTTTCATGTGAATGTCATCTTCAGTAATATATTTACGCTTGTGTTTACCAAACGACCAGGAGTGCATTTTTCGATTTTTACAATGTTTGTTTTGATTGAGCAGAGAAGTGTCCTCAAATTTTGTTTGCGGAATGAAATTTCGGCTGCGGAAACGTTTAGCATGTTGCAGAATGCATTTGGTGATTCGACCATGTCGCAGAAAAATGTTTATAAGTGGTACAAAGACTTCAAAGAGGGTCGAGAACGTGTTGATGACTTGGAGCGCTCCGGACGACCATCGACGTCAACAGATGACCAACACGTCAATAAAGTGAAGAAGTTAGTGCTCAAAAATTGTCGGTTGACTGTTAAAGACCTTACTGATATTATCGGAATATCAGAAGGATCTGTGAAAACCATTTTGAAAGACCATTTGGGCCTACGAAAAGTCAAATCTCGTTTGGTACCGAAAACTCTCAATTTCTTGGAAAAAAGTCGTTGCGTTGATGTGTGTGAAACAATGCTTTCAGACTATCAGGACAAGCTCAAATGTATCATTACGGGAGATGAGACTTGGATTTATGCTAACGACCCTGAAACAACCGACCAATCAAGCGAATATCGTGCTAAAAGCGAGGCCAGACCGAAAAGAGCACGTCAAAGTCGTTCAAAAATAAAGGTCATGATGACAGTTTTTTTTCGATTTTCGTGGTGTGGTGGACTATGAATTCCTTCCACCTGGCCAAACTGTTAATAAGGAATATTATTTGAGCGTTATGCTTCGTTTACGTGAAGCAATTCGTCTAAAAAGACCAGAATTATGGGCCAACAACTCTTGGTTTTTGCATCACGATAATGCACCGTCTCACACTACACTGGTTCTTCGTGACCATTTCGCCAAAAATTCCACGCATATCGATCCGCAACCACCGTATTCGCCTGACTTGGCTCCGTGTGACTTCTGGCTATTCCCAAAACTCAAGAGACCACTCCGGGGAACGCGTTTCGAGTCGATTGACGAGATAAAAGCTGAACCGAAGAAGGTGCTGATGGCTATACCGGAGATGTTTCAGGGATTGGAAAAATCGTAAGCATAAGTGTATTTAATCGAGATGGGATTATTTTGAAGGTGATGAAATTGATTGACAAGAATAAATAAAGATTTTTCATTTTACAACCAAATTCACCTTACTTTAGGAGAAAGCAACAAATCGACTATAGAACAAGAATAAGCCGCCATACATTGGGCAAATAACATATTTCAGACCCTATATCTATGGTACAAAATTTCTCGTAAGGTCTGATCATAGACCACTGTCTTACCTATTTGCTATGAAAAATCCAAGTTCTAAATTAACACGAATGAGACTAGACTTAGAAAAGTACGATTTTATAGTTGAGTATCTTAGTGGAAAAGACAATCAGATTGCGGACGCTCTGTCACGCATAACAATAACAGATTTAAAACAAATAAATGAGAACAATAACAAAATATATAAAATAGTGACAAGATCAATGTTTAATAAAAACGCTAGTTCAAATACACAGCAGCATAACAATCATAATAATGATAAGCCCAGTATATACATATGTTCCTATAAACAACACTGACGTCAGGAATTTTTTTAAATTAAAGATCACTCCCACGAGATGCTACATCAAACGGGAAAAATCTATAAAAGCATATATACAGATTAAGGACTTGTTTGTTAACGGAAAAATGTCTTCAGAGACACTTTTTTCTAGGCTCGATAAAGTGGCCGACATACATGGAATTAAAAATTTGCAAGTGGCACCAAGCGAGAAAATTTTCGAATTTATCTGGGTAAATGATTTTAAAAATAAGGGCAATGAAATATTAAATAAAGTAAAAGTAGCGCTACTAAACGAGGTGAACCACATTAAAGACACTAAAGCTGTAAATGATATTCTAAGACAATATCACGACGATCCAATTCTTGGAGGACACTGCGGAATCTAAAGAACACTCATGAAAATAAAAAGACATTAGTTTTGGAAGGGTATGGCAAAAGATATTACTAAATACGTAAAGACTTGTGACAAATGCCAGAAACAAACACTAGGCGGAGCTACGTTAGCCGTAGTCATACCCACTCTTTCTCTTGCCTTTTTCGTGTTCCTCTGCCTTTGCCGCTTCTTCTGCCTGTTCGACAGATTTTCTCCTGAAGCTGGCATCTGTTCCGTGACCATTGGTGCGCTGGTACTTTCTGAGCGTGAACTCTGATTAACCATAGCCCCAACAGTCGCCGAAACTGGTGCTAGGACAGGAACCAATTTGATTTTCTCAGTCATGGTGACATGACAGGCAGGGGTTACCTGCGTCATAACCTCATCTGCGTCCTCCAAATTGCCTCCCGAATCAGACGCTTTCTTTGTAGCCGTGAGTGTAGTGGTACTTTTCGGATTTGCATCCAAATAAACCACATTACTTCCGTCCGCAGAGCAAAGCGTCAGAGCACTGAGACGTAAATGAGCTAGCGCAGCCTCCCCAGGATCAGCTAAAGGGTTTGCAGGGGTCACCTGAATCCCCATTGCTTTCGCTGGTTCCACTAAGCCGCACTCATTTTCGCCCAGTAACAGGCTCTCTATAAAGCTACGTATAGAGCCTGACGAGGATGCACCGTCCAATAGGTGTCGGATCGGATAGATCGGATCTAAATGAGCTTAACGCGTTAAAAAGTGACGAATAGATGAAACCACTTGTATAGATGTACATTCAGGGTGAATTCAAAACCTCCGTTATAATCTTCTTCTTCTTATTTGGCGCGATAACCGCTTACACGATTTTGACCGAGTTTAATAAAGCGCGCCAGTCGTTTCTCTCGTGCTAACCGGCGCCAATTGGACACACCAAGCGAAGCCAAGTCCTTCTCCACCTGATCTTTCCAACCCAGAAGAGCCCTTCCTCTTCCTCTGCTACCACCAGCCGGTACCGCATCGAATACTTTCAAAGTCGGAGCGTTTGTATCCATTCGGACGACATGACCTAGCCAACGTAGCCACTGGATCTTTATTCGCTAAGCTATGTCTATGTCGTCGTAAAGCTCATACAGCTCATCCTTCCATCGTCTGCGATATTCGCCGTTGCCAACGTGCAAAGGTCCAAAAATCTTACGCAGAATCTTTCTCTCAAACACTCCAAGCGTCGGTTCATCGGATGTTGTCATCGTCCAAGCTTCTGCGCCATACGTTAGGACGGGCATGATGAGAGTCTTGTAGAGTGTTAGTTTTGTTCGTCGAGAGAGGACTTTGCTGCTCAGTTGGCTACTTATTCAAAAGTAGCACTTGTTGGCAAGAGAGATTCTACGTTGGATTTCAAGGCTGGCATTGTTATCGGTGTTAATGCTGGTTCCTCAATAAACGAAGTTTTTTATAACCTCGAAATTATAACTGTCAACAGTGACGTGGGTTCGGATACGCGAGTGCGCCGACTGTTTGTTTGAAGACAGGAGGTACTTTGTTTTGTCCTCGTTCACCACTAGACCCATTCGCTTTGCCTTCTTATCCAGTTGGGAGAAGGCAGAACTAACAGCGCGGTTGTTAAGGCCGATAATGCCAATATCATCGGCATACGCCAGCAATTGTACGCTCTTATAAAATATTGTGCCTGAGCGATTAAGTTCTGCGCTCGTACGATGCTCTCCAACATCAGGTTAAAGGCGCTTCTGGTGTTGAGCAACGTCATCTTGCATAGCCGTATTAGTTTTGTGGGGATACCAAATTCAGACATCGCGGCATACAGATAACTCCTTTTCGTACTGGCGAATGCAACTTTGAAATCGACGAAAAAATGGTGTGTGTCGATTCTCCTTTCGTGGGTCTTTTCCAAGATTTGGTGTATTGTAAATATTTGGTCGATGGTAGACTTTCCAGGTCTAAAGCCACACTGATAAGGTCCAATCAGTTGGTTGACGGTAGGCTTCAGCATTTCACACAATACGCTCTCTAGAACCTTTTAGGCGATATTTAGAAGACTAATCCCGCGGTAATTGGCACAGATTACAAAATCCCCCTTCTTATGGATTGGGCAGAGCACACTTAAATTCCAATCGGCAAGCATGCTTTCATCCGACCATATTTTGCATAGAAGCTGATGTATGCACCTTACCAGCTCCTCGCCGCCATGTTTGAATAGCTCAGCCGGCAGTCCGGCGTCCGGCGCCTGCGGCTTTGTTGTTCTTTAGTCGCGTTATTTTCATTACTATTTTCACCTCGTCATGGTCGGGTAGCGGAACGACAATTCCGTCGTCAAAGATTGGGGTGTCGGGATGTTCACATGCTCTGTGACATGAGCAGCTGTCACTGTTTAACAGGTTCGAGAAGTGCTCCCTCCATAATTTAAGTTTGCTCTGTACGTCAGTCACCAGTTTGCCGTCTTTGTTCTTACAGGAAAACGCCCCGGTCTTAAAACCTTCTGTAAGCCGCCGATCTTTCTGGTAGAATTTTCGGGCGTTGTTCCTGTTGGCCAGCATCTCAAGTTCTTCGCACTCACGTATTTCGGCCTCTCGTTTCTTCTTTCGGATAATACGTCTCTCTTCCTTTTTTAGCTCTCTGTAGCGGTCCCACATGGCTCGCGTTGCGCCCGATCGCAACGTGGCTCTATAGGCGGCATTTTTTCTTTCTGCGGCAGCATGACATTCCTCGTCGTAAAAATTGTTTTTTCGGGTTCGCCGGAATCCGATTTCTTCTTCGGCGGTGGTACGTAGGGAACGAGAAATGTTGCTTCATTGCTCGTGCATGCCGGTTTGTTGGGCAGTACTCTCTGAGAGCAGGAGTGAGGGTCGAGTGGCGAATCTTCTGACTGTCTGTTGTGATTGTAGTTTTTCGATGTCGAACATTCTTTGCGTAGGTAGATCAACGTTTTGCTGCACAGAGGCGGGTGCGCACTTCGGCTGCAACAAGGTAATGATCCGAGTCGATGATGGGTCCTCGGATCGTACGTACATCTAATACACTAGAAGCGATCAGCCTCTGTCCGTTACCGGATGTTTCGTTGTGCCAGCTGAATTTTCCGACTGTGGGACCAAAAATTCCCTCCTTGCCCACCCTGGCGTTGAAGTCGCCAAGCACGATTCTTATGTCGTGGCGGGGGCAGCGCTCATAGGAACGTTTCAAGCGCTCATAGAGGGACTATTTGGTCGCATCATCCTTCTCTTCCGTCGAAGCGTGGCCGCAAATTAGCGAGATGTTAATAAATCGCGCTTTGATGCGGATTATTGCGAGACGCTCGTCCACCGGAGTGAACGACAGTACTTGGCGACGAAGTCTCTCTCCCACAACAAATCCGACAACGAATTTGCACTGCTTTACATGGCAACTGTAGTAGACGTCGCAAGGTCCTATGGTTTTCTTACCTTACCCCGTCCATCGCATCTCTTGGATGGCAGTTAGCCTTTACTCTCCCGAGGACATCAACCAGCCGGGCAGAGGTACCTTCCCCATTAAGGGACCGGACATTCCAGGTGCATGCCCTCAAATCATATTCCTTATTTCGTTTGCAGGTGTCGTCATCAGTGTTGGAAGTTCTCATCTGAGACTTTGTTGCTCTTTTCATTGGGGGGCTTTTTAAGTAGCAGGTCACAAACCCAGCGCACAACCAGCTATCCTGGAATCCTTCGCCTTCTCACGTTAGCTCACTCCCGAACGGGTGTTCGGAACCTACCCAGAGGATACGTGGGCTAATCCCGGACGTTGTGAGCTGCTTGAACCATATGCAGAAGAATCGTCCTGGCCACTCCCAAGTGAATGGCGATCAGTAACTTTCCCCACTTGCGTGGACTTCTACATATGGAACCATCCTCCGTTATATTAGTTCGAGGAAAAAGAAATACATTATTTTCTCGGTAGATGGCAGTAGTGATCGATATATCGTGAGGTATCGATCAAACAATTTAAAGTTTATGATCGTTGTCAAGGTGACATTTACACTGTTTTATGTAGGTCCTATTCAGTTGTGAGTTACAGGGTGTGAACAATACAAGTCAACAAAGAGAAAATTTGGTATATTTTGAAGTTATTTTTTGATAAAGAGGAAAATGCAAGCCCCTTAAAATGTGAATGGTGTTTATGGGTCACATAAAACAATATTGCGCGAAAACGTGGTCAAAGCGAAATGCAGTAGTTCAAACGGTGGCCAAATCAGGACTAACGGCCAAGAAAGGTTTACTGTGTTTTTGGTGTGACTTGAAGGGAATCATTCATTTATTATGAGTTGCTTCCGTATAGCCAAACACTAAATTCAAATCTCTAATATCAACAACTGGACCGTTTGAAGCTATCGATTGACCAAAAACGGCCAGAATTCGCTAACAGAAGAGAGACTGTGCTCCATCAGGACAACGCAAGGCCACAGACATCTGTAGTGACTCGCCTAAAACTCTGGGAATTTGAATGCATCCACCATATAGTCCGGACCTTCCACCAAGCGATTACCACCTTTTTCTCTCATTGGGAATGGCATTATTGGTTGAAAAGATTCGGTTATTTTCATAGTGTAATTTTATGTGGCCACTAAAATAGGTACTTTGCGGATAACTTTAGCATTTTAACTAATTAAGTGAAAAATATTGAATGCAACGTAAGTAGCGAATTAAGCAGTTAATACTTATTACTAGTTAATAATTAATAATTAATATAAATTTCTTTCAAAGATGAGCCGTGTACAGCACTGCGCAGTTGAGGAGCGGAGGTTTGTTATCTATCTTCGAAAACTAAAAAATCGTACAGTTATTGCTGAGTTATTAGGATGGCACAAATTATTTTGTTGTAAACGCGCTACAAATTCCGCAGAACGACGTGGTGTCCAAAAGAAAACGGGCACGACAAAACGGTAGAACATATAATATTTTGCAGCGATAGAACAAAAATCTATTTATTTGAAAATGATGCTGGGCGAAATGTCGAAATGCTGGGACGTCCTAAAGGACAAGAGTTTTCACTGTGGGTCAACAAAAAGAAAAGTGAAGCACGGTGGTGGCAACATAATGATTTCGGGATGCTTCTCTTGATATGGAATAGGTGCTATTTATCCAAAAAAAGAACAAATTTATTTAACAGGAAATACTTCAAGAAGTGATGCTACTATTTCCTGAATAGGTGCTATTTACCCAAAAAATGGACAAATTTATTTAACAGGAAATACTTCAAGAAGTGATGTTACTATTTTCTGAGGAGAATATGCTAATTGGGTGGCTTTTTAAGCAAGATAATGACCCAAAACATTCCCCAATGTTAGAACAGGAATTGTTTTTACGAAATAATGTTAAAGTTATGGATTGGCAAGGCAAGTCACCCGACCTAAACTCCATTGAAAACCTTTGGGAAGATTTAAAGAAGCGAATAGGCAATGAAAAATTCAAGAATAAGAAAGACTTATGGCAAATAACTTTGGTATTCCACTCCCATAGAAACCAGTCATAAATTATCAATTCTATGCCAAATGGAATACCAAAAGTGATTGACAATCATGATGGGCAGAGTGGTTATTGATCAAACTTCTATAATTTAAACAGCGTTTTTAATAAAATCAATAAGTTCTTTTTGTATCGTATTTATTTCTATTTCATACCTATTTTACTGACCACATAAATATTCCCTTTTTGTTCCTATTGCCACTAGTTGAAGTTTTAAAAGATCTTTAAATTATTCTTTATATTTGTTATATTAATCTACGAAATAAAAAACACATACAATTGAATATCTGTTATTATGAATTTAAAAAAATGCATTTTCCGTATGAACATTTTCCGTTATTTCAAATTTAGGCTATACTCGAATATTATTATATATTAATATAATTTTTTTAAATGTACATTAAAATGTACCTTACACACTTTATAGAAAATATATGAGATTTAGATAATTAAAAATCCTTTTAATGCACAAATTAAGCAATTAAATTAGGAACCACAATAAAAGCCGAAAATTTCCCCCATAAAAAGACAGTGTCCTCTTTTTTAAACTTCCTAAGTTATTAGCATTTATGCCATAGGACGGAACAGCTTGAAGACGTAACGAAGGCATATCAATATTTGGGAGGAAGGCGTGGCACTTTCTCATTTCAAAATTCGCGAACAGATTTTTTTTCCACAATTTGGATGCGTTGTTCTGGCGGTAAACGATTCATGATGACTTGCCAAACCTTACTGAACCGAAATATCTACACAGTTTGCCATTCTCAGCTCTCTAACCCTAGGTTTCGATATCGAAAGTTCTCATGCAACAAAAACATCACCCGATATGCACTAAGTCAAAATTATAAAATACTGAGAGAGATGTAAATCGTGATGCATGCAGCCTTAAATCAACACGAAATTTAATTGGCACTCTAATTTCTTAAACGTCGCAGCGCAATCTTATAATCAAAATGTATTTTCTTGGCAACTACTTGTGCAAATAAATCATGTTAAGTACACCTATTTACTTATTTCATTTTAATAACACAAACATATTTCTCTCTCTAGTAAAAGGACTGAAATACATATTTATAATGCAGAAATATCAACACATATTTCCATTCTCATGCAGCGAAAATACATCACAGTGCGCTAGACTTGTGCCCAAGAACAAAGATAGCGATATGTTGGCTGACGTTCAGAACTTACTTATGTAATTTATGATCTCGAGTTTTATTCCGCTTGACTTTTCGGTTTCAAGGAATGAATTTTATAAGTCTCAAAGCACTTTTTTTAATTTAATTCAAAATTAACAGTAGTAATTTAAACTCATATTAGCACCAAGTTGTCTGTAAAAACAGTAAGTATGTATGTTTCAGACTTGAAAGCCGACGGACTGCCGGCTAAGCTATTCAAACATGGTGGTGAAGAGCTGGTAAAATGCACGCGTCAGGCCCTATGTATTCGGATGAACTCAAGTGTGCTTCACCTGCACACGTCAGTTCCTCTCGTCATCACTAGCTTCCCAGAACGGAGATGCCAAACCATGCTGCGGTGGTAAAGCCGATGGGACACTCGTCGGACGTCGAAAATTATTCCATCAATTGACAAATGGGTCCAAAGCACTTCGGGGAAGTGAGCTACTTCAACGCCAGGATGGGCAAGCAGGGGATTTTTGGTCCCACAGTCGGAAAATTCAGCCTGCACAACGAAACATCCGGTAACGGACAGAGGCTGATCGACTTAGCCGGGACCCGAAACATGGTAGTCCGCACCAGATTTCAGCATAAAAAGATCCACCAAGCTACCTGGCTGTCCCCTGATAGAAAAACGCGAAACCAGATCGATCATGTTGTGATAGATGGAAGACACGCTTCTAGTGTATTAGATGTGCATACGTACCATCCGAGGACCCAACATCGACTCGAATCAATACCTCGTTGAAGCCAAACTGTACACACGCCTCTATGCAGCAAAAAACGTACATCTACCTACGCAAAGAATGTTCAACATCGAAAAGCTGCAATCGCAACAGACAGCCTGAAGATTCGCCACTCGACTCTCACTCCTGCTCTCAGACGAAGAATGTCATGCTGCCGCAGAAAGAAAGGATACCCCCTATAGAGCCACGCTGCGATCGGGCGCAACGCGAGCCATGTGGGATCGCTACCGCGAGCTAGAAACGGAAGAGAGACATATTATCCGAAAGAAGAAACGAAAGGTCAAATAACGTGAGATGCTGGCCAATAGGAACAACGCCCGAAAATTCTATCAGAAAGTCCGGCGGCTTACAGAAGGTTTTAAGACCGGTGCCTTTTCCTGTAAGAACAAAGACGGCGAACTGGTGACTGACATCCAGAGCAATCTTAAATTATGGAGGGAACACTTCTCGAACCTGTTAAACAGTGACAGCTGCTCATGTCACAGAGCATGTGAAGATCCCGATACACCAATCGACGACGACGGAATTGATGTTCAGCTACCCGACCATGACAACAAAACCGCGGGCGCCGACGGACTGCCGGCTGAGCTATTCAAACATGGCGGCGAGGAGCTGGTAAGGTACATGCATCAGCTCCTATGCAAAATATGGTCGGATGAAAGCATGCCTGCCGATAGGAATTTAAGTGTGCTCTGCCCAATCTATAAGAAGGGCAAATCTTGGAAAGGACCCATGAAAGGAGAATCGACACACACCATATTTTCGTCGACTTCAAAGCTGCATTCGACAGTACGAAGAGGAGTTATCTATATGCCGCGATGTCTGAATTTAGTATCCCCACAAAACTAATACGGCTTTGCAAGATGGCGTTGCTCAACACCAGCAGCGCCGTCAGAATTGGGAAGAACCTCTCCGAGCCGTTTGATACCAAGCGAGCTTTCGGACAGAGTGACTCGCTGTTGTGTGACTTCTTTAACTTGATGTTGGAGAGCATCGTACGAGCGCAGAACTTAATCGCTCAGGCACAATATTTTATAAGAGCGTACAATTGCTGGCGTATGCCGATGATATTGGCATTATCGGCCTTAACAACCGCGCTGTTAGTTCTGCCTTCTCCCAACTGGATAAGAAGGCAAAGCGAATGGGTCTAGTGGTGAACGAGGACAAAACAAAGTACCTCCTGTCTTCAAACAAACAGTCGGCGCACTCGCGTATCCGCACCCAAGTCACTGTTGACAGAAACCAGCATTAACACCGATAACAATGTCAACCTTGAAATCCAACGTAGAATCTTTCTTGCCAACAAGTGCTACTTTTGAACAAGTAGGCAATTGAGCAGTAAAGTCCTCTCTCGACGAACAAAACTAACACTCTACAAGACTCTCATCATGCCTGTCCTAACGTATAGCGCAGAAGCTTGGACGATGACAACATCCGATGAAGCGACGCTTGGAGTGTTTGAGAGAAAGATTCTGCGTAAGATTTTTGGACCTTTGCACTTTGGCAACGGCGAATGTCGCAGATGATGGAAGGATGAGCTGTATGAGCTTTACGACGACATAGACATAGCTTAGCGAATAAAGATCCAGCGGCTACGTTGGCTGGGTCATGTCGTCCGAATGGATACAAACCCTCCGGCTTTGAAAGTATTCGATGCGGTACCAGCTGTTGGTAGCAGAGGAAGAGGAAGGCCTCTTCTGGGTCCGAAAAATCAGGTGGAGAAGGACTTGGCTTCGCTTGGTGTGTCCAATTAGCGCCGGTTAGCACGAGAAAGAAACGACTGGCGGGCTTTGTTAAACTCGGCCAAAATCGCATAAGCGGTTATCGCGCCAGTTAAGAAGAAGCAGATGTCTCGCGGAAGGAAATAATCTGAGGGAGCAGATTGGTGACATCGCATCAAGCAACATAGGCAGCAAAACGCTCGAACGCGGTAAAGAAAAGCATCGAAAGCGTACTGCGGAAGAAAAAGATTGACCTCGACAGTGCAACGAAGTGAATCCGCACAGATAGAGACAAAAGAATATGAGCCTATAGCATGAAAGCTGGCTACAAATATGGTGGACGACTGTCGCCGTAAGTGCGAAAAAAGTGCAGTGTTGGACGCTCAAGTGCGTGCCGTTTTTTTGTGCCGCGCGACCGATTGGACATAACAGTGGGCGTGTGCCGTTACTGTGTGTCGTGGGTTCTATACTCAAGACGGTGATTTTCGAAAATGCCCATCTTTGCGGCCAGATGAATGTTCCGAAGGGCATTTCCGCGGAATGTCTGAGTTCATTGAGACGATGGCGTATATATCTACTGACAGGACGCTACATGGACAGGGAAGAGGTATCTAGTATACCGCTTAGGGTGTTTGGTTAATTGGGGGTTAACGAGGAACTAACTAAGTAAGTGAGCAACTAACTAAGAGAAGTAGTCCAGTGTACAGAATCCAATAATCTGGAGCTAATAGTGGACTGTGATACAAACTCTCAGAACATAGTATGGGGAAGCAACAAATGCAACCCCAGAGGTCTCAAGTTACTTGATTTTATTCTGTCGACTGATTTGGTTATCCAAAATATTGGTAAGACACCAACTTTTGTGACCAAAAGAAGAGAAGAGATGATTGATATAACATTTACCAATAGGTTAGTTGGAAATCAAATCAACCAACGGCGCGTTTTGGAAGAAGATTCTCTTTCTGATCATCATCTTATCGAATTCCGACTGGGAATTAATACTATAACAATACTTCTGATACAAATGTTGCTTTGAGAAACTGTTCCCACTCAGGTAAAGCGGACAGGTAGTCCCTTGGTGGAACGCTGAGCTCTGGAAGCTTCCAATACGGTCAAGAAAACTTCTTAATAAAGTCTTAAGACCCCAAGCAGAAGGGGACTGGACAAATCATCGACTTAAACAGAGAGAATACTCGAAAAAAGTGAGGCAAGCCAAACTTGAATCTTATTGAAATTTATATAGTACAGTCGAAGAAACGAAGGAAACAGCTAGACTTTGTAAGGTGCTTCAACTAGACCGCTCAGTAAAGCTGGATTTCATTCGAAAACTGGTTCAGATACCATTTCCTTATCGGAAACATTCAATGCTCTACTTGAAACCCATTTTCTGGGTAGTAGAACACTTTCTGAACAAGAAAGCAGAATTGACGTTAACGGTAACAATGGAGGAACTTTTAGGTATAGCTGGTATATTGCCAGTCAGATAGTGACAGAAGAATCGGTAAGATTTTCCTTATCTTCCGTTGAAGACTTTAAGTCCCCTACACCTGATGGAATATATCCAGCAATGCTAAAGAAAGGAGGAAACAGCCTGAATGAGGCCCCGAAAACGATATTCACAGCATGTCTTGCACTTAGTCACACACCAACTCAATGACGGCGCGTAAGAGTAATATTTATTCCGAAACCAGGAAAATATGACCATTCCCTAGCTAAAAGTTTTAGACCAATCAGTTTGACATTGTTCTTGTTGAAAAGTGTAGAACGAGTGGTAGAGAAAAATATTCCAGTGGGGGTATTGCCAAGAAGCCCAGTTAGTAGAAATCAACATGCTTACCAGAGTAGAAAGTCATGCGAATCAGCCTTACACGATCTTGTTAGCAATATTGTAGTCGGGCCGGAAGCTGACTACTGCACAATGGGCGTGTTCGAAGACATTGAGAGGCTTTTGATAATGCCACTTTCGGCTCAATATATTCCTCTACCGAACGACATAGAATTAATCAAACCATTGTAAAAGCTATGCTTGATTTGCTCCCATTGAATCTTAAGATACAACAGGAAGCCATAAAAGCAATTTGTACGCTACATGAATATGGCCTCTGGCACGAAGACGGAACTTCGTTACACCGAAAAATCTTTAAGATGCTATCTGATGGTATCCACTATTTTTGGCACCTAAGGGCGACATTCTGCCCATAGTTTCATTTGGAAGGAAATTTGATGTCAAATACCCGTGCGTGATCAATGGAGTAATTCAGAGTGCATTACAAGAGGTTTGGCGGATATTTGCTTTACTGATGAATCCAAGAATGAAATAGCTTCTGGAGCCCGATGATACTTAATCGAGAGTTATAGGTATCATTACGCTATCGGAGGAATCGCAACTGTTTTTTAAACGGAAATTGTTGCCATTCTGAAAGTAGCAGAATGGATAATTGAGAGAAGATGGAGCGGGAAACAGATTGAAGTCTTTAGTGACAGTCTGGCTGCGCTAAAGGCCCTGGAGATCGCAAAGCAAGCCTCAAATATTGTTCAATAATGTATGTAAGAAGCTTAATTCGGCTGCAAGACAGAATAAGCTCATACTTATATGGGTTCCAGGCACTTCGGAGTTCAAAGGTGTGAAATTACCTATGAATTGACCAACTTGGATCAGCTGTTCCCTTAAAAGGACCAGAGCCAATAATCGGAATCAGTTCTGCAGGAATCAAGAAATGGATCAGCGATTATGTATGCAATTTACATAAAGAGTCCGGTCCGGTCTGGAACACTACAGGGCTGCAAAGTATTTTGTGATAAGCCTGAACAGGAAACTGTCGGATTTTCTCCTAAAACTTAGAAGAAAAGACGGTCGGTAACAAAAAGTAGTCGAAAAAATTTAATAAGCCTATTGTGATTGGTTTCAATAACAATAATAAGCTACAAGTTGTCCCAATATTTAAATGGCTACTCATATCACAATTCTCACCCAGTTTCAAAGAAACTGATATCTTGACTTATGTTTCGAAGCATGCGGAAATTGAGACTAAGTCTTTGATACGCTATAAACTTGTTAAAAAGGTACTGAATTAAATACACTCAGAAAAATTAATTTTAAATTGGGTGTAAGAGAATGTACTTTTGAAAAGGTGCACAACGCGGACATATGGCCAGAGTGTGTGAAAATCAGACCTTTTCATTTTTTTCACAAAAACGATTCACCAACGCTTCAGAAATAAAAAATGCTTAAAAAAATTAAAAAATTTACTTTCAAAATGTTTCCGTGTTGAGAACTAAATCTAATCAACTTTTAACGTTCAGTTCACACATGAATTATGATATTTTTGTTGTCAGAGAGACATGGTTAAGTAAGAATTTTTTCGACAATGAGTTTTTTGATCTAAATTTATACCATGTGCATATATCGTAAAGACCGTGATGTCAAGAAATTTGGTCTCTGCAAAGGAGAAGGAAGTACTGATCATCACTAGTATCACTGAAGAACAACGGTACACTCCTGGATCAGCTGTGCGCTTCCGAGAATGGTGCTTCAAATATCTTGATTTGTGCATCACATATTCCTCCGAGAATTTTTGTTACCCTGCGTAAAGCATGCATATGTGGATAACGTTTTAGCTCTAACATTAAATAATGCCAAATTTTGTGTTCTTGGTGATTTCAATCTGAGTAATATTGAATAGTCTAGCATTGATGATAGTACTGCATTATGTCCAAACAATGTTAGTGGGATGTCTGAAACCTATTGATTTTAATATAAATTAATTTAGTAGTTGATATTTTAGATTGGGCTTCTTTATTAACTGGGGTTAAAATTGGCAATTGTTACGACATTTTAAACATAAGATAAGTGATACCTGTAAAAATAATATACCTGTGATAAAAGAGATTAGTTTAGAGTACCGTGACATACCAAGGAACTGAGAAAACTTAAAAATTTGAGAAATAAATATTTCAAAAAGTTTAAATTTTCACACTCGTATCACTCATAAAGATAAATATTTACATTTTTCTAGAGAACTTAAATCTTTGGATAGGAGTTTAAAGCGAAATTACATTCTTATTCTCGAAACGGGCATACAACTAAGTCCTAGTTCCTTCATGCTCAAGTGGAATACTGTTGCCCACTATAATGAAATTCAAGCATATTCTTCTATAGATGCAACTAATCTTTTTGCAGATTTCTTTTGTTGAAATTTTCAAGTAGACTCGGATTTAATTCACGAGTGTCACTTGAATATGAATCAATGAATATTGGATGTTGTAGATGGGCTGTCTTCGTATCTTTTTAAAAAATTTTATTAATGTTTAATAAATCCCTTGAAGAGTTCAAATTTGTCTGAAAAGTTACAACCATTCATCCAGTATTCAAAAGTTGCAATGAAACAATATTGCCAATTACACTGCGTTACAAAAACGAACTTTTTTTCTGTCCTATGAACCAATTATTACTTTTTCGGAAAGGGGAGAAAAAATACAATAAAAATACACGTGCATCGGCGATTTTCATACACACGTCAGAATTTTTTTTTTTATGTATAAAATATAGAGCTCGTAGTCCGCCTGTGTGAAAAACTTTGGATCAATTTTTAACCCTTTTTCCGTGATACAATCGCGCTGAGTTTCTGCAGGCAGACTTGTGGAAAGGTTTTATTATGTAAAATTAAAAAAAAAAAAAATTTATCAATTCTCAGATTTTCTTGAATTTTTTTTTCTAAAAAGAAATTTTTTTCTAAATTTTCGGCATAACTTGAAGGGACTCCAAATTTTTAAACAACTTATTAACCTTTAATTTATTGTTTCATACAACACACTCTGTGCCGTTTGTGTGTTTGTTACATTTCCGTCATCTGACAGTTGCGCTACTAGGAGACGTATACTTTAACAATTGTTTTAAGTTCTGTTGCGCGAAAACGTCTTTTTGTATATTTCATCTTACGAAAAATGCAGTGCCCGACTCGAAATAACTTTTGTTACGTTTGTGGCTTATTCGCACCAAGTAAAAATTTTAAAAATATTACGAAAACAGTGGTTAATTCGTTTCAGAAAATATTCAAGACTGCTTATGTTCCTTACTTGTGGTATACTCCGGAAGTCGTGTGCGATTATTGCTATAGAAATTTATGCAAGTTTACTGATGGAAGGTCAACAATAAAGTACTCTGTACCAACAATTTGGCTACCACGTACGGAGCACTGCAGTGAACTGTGCTACTTTTGCGTAACTTTTACTCAAACTAAAGGATACCAATACTTTCGCCGCAACAAAATTCGCTACGCTAATGTAGAATCGGTTATTCCACCGGTTCTATACTCACCAGAAGAACGTATAGCGGCTTCAATGGAGATTTTTGATGATGTTCCCGAATTAAGGGATGGAGAACCAACAGTCGCACCAACAATGCTATCAACATTTCTTGCATCGAATGCGAGATGCGGGGAACCAGAAGTATCGGAATTTGTACCAACACCCAGTGAACTTGGGACTGCAGTGCCGCATTTAGTAACGCAAGCCGACTTCAATGACCTTGTACGAGAAAGAAATTTGTCACGCTTTAAGCAAATGCTTACAAACGCAAAAATAAAAGGCCTAAGTTTCTTTAAAAGCATTAATATTTTTAATGTAACAATTTTTAATTTTAATATAATAAAATTAATAAAAAAATTCGGGGCTTTATATCTCTATTGCAATGCGGAGGGAAATACCTTTCTTTTGATACCCACATCGGCATATCTCATGCAATTTTTGTTTTTTTAATTTCGAACAGGTGGCAACCCTGCGAAACATTGTCAGTGGCAACACCTAGGTGAAAAGTCTAGAAATGTGATACACTATCTGTGTGCCCAATTTCATTCAAATCCGTTAAGCTAATCCTGAGATCGTGTGGCTATACAGATATGCATACAAGAATTGCTCGTTTAATGTTATAAAATACAAAAAAAAAATTGTGACGTGTACATGAAAATCGCCGATACACGTGTACTTTTATTTTTTATCCCCTTTCCGAAAAAGTGTATTTGGTTCATAGGACGGAATATGTGTAACGCGGTGTTGTAGGCCAATTGCCCAATTATCCACGGTTTCAAAAGTATTTGAACTAATAGTGAAAGATAACATTTATTTTGCAGCTAATCGTTATGTTCCAACTGACCAACAAAGTTTCATGAAAGGTAAATTCACTGTTTCAAATCTCGAATGTTCTCTGAATATTGTATATCATCTTTTCAAAAAAATGCTCAGGTTGACACTGTTTACACAGACTTTGCAAAAGCATTTGATAAGGTTAATCACAGGGTTTTAATATCTAAATTGAGGGCTATGGTATTTCATTCTACTCTTTTAAAATGGATTAAATCCTATCTACCCTCTCGAAAATGTGTTGTTATGTGCTATTTATTTTATTGCGTTCTCTGGTGCACCCCTGGGAAGTATACTTTTTACAATTTTTGTTAATGACATTTCTAGTTGTTTTAATAACGCAAATTTTCACTTGTATACCGATAACATAAAGATATACTCGGTGATTGCAAGTACAGTGGACTCTTTAAATCTTCAATCTGATTTAGATAATGTCGTTGCTTGGTGTAAAACTAGAGTTAGTAAGTTAGTTAGTGTAGTGTTAGATTTAAATATAAGTAAGTGTTTTTTTTTTCTAATATCGGTCGCCCCCCGGAGGCAATGGCTAACCTCCGAGTGTATTTCTGCCATGAAAAAGCTCTTCATAAAAATATGTCGGTCCCTCTTATGCTTTGCGTTCTTTAAATTTCACTGATCCAATTTCATCCTATAAAAGTCGGTGCTTGCTCATTAAGGTAAAAACTCTAGATATTAGAAGGACTATTCTCTTCTTCTCATCACTTTCCTTTTCGATTTGATTTGTGGGGTCATTGACTCTCCATTGCTACTCGAGAAAATCTATTCCAATATTCCTCAGCGAAACTTACGGAAACATGACTTTTTCTGGTTAGGGATGGTATAACTAATTATACTTCGAATGCTCTCTTCGAAAACTTTGGAAGAATTAAATCACTTTCAAATCAGACTGGCCTACATTTGTCTTCAACAAAAATACCACTTCAGATTGGTACTAAATGAATTGTTCAACTAAATTCAACTAAAGACCTTCAGGTTTTGATGGTTTGAAGCTCATTCCGTAATATTTGGAGGGCATTTATTTTAAATATTAGGAGAGGATTATTTCCCACGTGAATAGAAGGTGGCTAGACTCATTGCTCTCCTGCAGTCCTCCAAGAAGGTCAGAAGCGATCTTCAATCTTATCGGGGCTTCAGCCTCCTTCCAGTAGTTGGTTGAGCGGCTGCAGAAGCTAACTCGAAGGTGTTAGGTCGCATAGCTAGTATGGGTTCAGGAGAGGACGAAGTATTGAAGATGCGAGGATGTATGTTAAGAGTGTAGTTAGAGAAAAGGTGTAATGAGAACAACGAAGCAGTCTTTGACACAGATGCGAAAAAGAGGGTTTGGGAAAAATGCATATCCGATGTCTTTAGTGACAGCAGCAGACCAAGCGAGTTCTACAGAAACACAGTTATCCGGGACACAGATAAGTAGAGATGAAATAATGTTTGCACTCAACCACATGAAGGAAAAAAAAGCGATTAGACCAGATGAAGTGCCGGCTGAAATCTTGAAACTAATCGATGGTGGCAATATTCAACTTTTAGTGCAACTCTTCAATCATACCTATGACACTGGTAATTATCCGCAGGACTGGCTCAAGTCAACATTTATTACTCTTCCAAAAAAGAATCATGAACTCTGAAAGTGATTCATAATAGAAGATTTCAAACTTGTGAGGAAGTAATGAGACAATCACAAATCGGTTTCAGAAATGGTATGGGTAGATGGAAAGCGTTGTTTTGTGTTCATGTGCTAGTAGAAAATTGCATGGACTCACAAAACGACATCTTTCTATGCTTTATTGATTATGGAAGGGCATTTGATAATGTGCAAAATAAAAAGCTCTTCAACATTTTGAGGTCATTAAATCTTGAAAGCAAGGATATAAAAATGCTACAAAAATTATACTGGAATCCAACTGCATACATTGTTGCTGACGGTGAAAAAACGAATGATGTACCCATTTCCAAAGGTATACGACAAGGATGTATTCTTTCTACACTTCTATTTAACGTTTATTCAGAAGCAATATTCCAAGAGGCCTTAGAAAATTTAATGGCGAACGTATAAATAACATAAGATACGCCAATGACACAACTTTAATATAGGATAGCATGGATGGACTCCAACAATTAGTCGATAGTGTGACAAAACAAACAAAAATATATGGTTTTAAATTCATACAAAATTCATGTCAATCAGTCATAAAAAGTCTACAATAATCTCACACTGACAAGTAATAACATGCCGATTGAACGGGTTAATAAATTTAAGTACCTTGGCCGCTTTATTAATGATAAATGCGATGATTTAAAGGACATTAAATGCCGCATAGAAATGGCTTAAGCTGCTTTTAATAAATACAGCTGTGTTTTAAGAAACCATGATTTTAATTTAAATCTGAAAATACGCTTTGTGAGATGTTATGTTTTGTCAGTTTTGTTGTATGGCATTGAAACTCGCAAAGAAGCATTCGGGATGTGGATACTAAGAAGACCACTTAAAATTCCGTGGACCAACCGTGCCTGCAACTCTGAAGTACTTTGAAGAGTAAATAACGATAGAGAGCTTCTACGGTGCATTAAATGCAGAAAAACAGTCTACCTAGGTCATAAATGCCGAAATTATAATTATAATCTCCTGCTTAGGAAAGATTGAAGGAAGACGAGGTATCGGAAGAAAAAAGTTGCGAAATTTACGTCAGTGGATCGGAGTCCAAAATATTGACCATCTCTTGGAGTTAGCCCGAAACAGAGACACTTTTTCAAATATTGTACAAAATCCATGAATATGTATTTATAGGTTTTTGTAAGCATATTTTCAAATACTATTGTCAATATTCATTTTATTTTTATGCACTGAATTTTATACATTATATTTTATGCATGATCGCTTACATTCGGTAACTAATTGCAAATAAAGAAGAAGAGTTCGTACAGGTGGAAGTGCGGAGATTGGAAGATTGGTTCGAGGCTGTCCGCAGAGATCCAATTGTGATCCATTTATTTCGAGTATGATGATGGACTCCCTGCTTCGGTAGTTAAAGTCTCTCTCTAAATATTGCAGTAATGCGGACGACCTTATTAGTTTGGTAGACGCCGGTAGACACGTGAGAATATTTAACGAGTAAGTGAGTAATTCATTGCAGTTGCTCATAATTGGGAGTTAGATGTAGGGGTTGACTTATCGATGAACAAAATGGTGACAATGCTGCTTAAGGAAATATTGTCGCCGATTGTCCCTTTGAATGGGGTATTTGACTTCCATCACATAGCTGGGGCTGAAAATCAGTGAATGGGTGTGTTATCAGAAAAATAAATGCCATTAGCTTGTGCTTTTCACTGCGTAATAAATTGTCCCATATCCTCGTCTACCATTCCAAACCAATGGAAAGTGGAAAATAATGTTCCAATTCACAAAAGTATATTAACCTTTATGACCCCGCGTCAAATTATAGGCCAATCTGTGCTTTATCGGGACTACCAAAATCTTTGAAAAGTATATTTCAAATCAAATAGTGTTGCATTTAAATGAACAAAACCAAATGAGTAAGTTTCAATCTGACTATAAGCCTAGCCATGCTAGAAGTAGTGGATGACTTCCGCCCTACTTTTGATAGTAAGCTACTCACAATATTAGTGCAGATTTTTCTAAAACTTCTATAAATCATGATATTCTGCTCTTGAAACTACTACACTATTTCGGGTTTCACTCAGCACCAGTTAAATTGACGAAAAACTATCCATCGATATCATTGCAGAAGCTGTGGGGACCTTTCAGAGAAGGAGACTATTGAGCACTTTCTCTGTAAATGTCCCGGCTTGGCAGCTGAACGATCCAGATCTTCGAGAGCCTGGGACAGTGCGCCAACCTAAATCTCATCAATCTTCTCAATTATATCTGGCCCTGGCCGGTTGTAAATATCTATCTGTTGGAGGTCTCATAATGGTATCAAAACAGCGACTTAGTGATAATTGGGGAGTGCCGGCGTGGTACTTCAACCAATTCATTTACCTACCTTTCTATCGAACAGGCTGCAATAAGCCCAATGTAAACATATTTTTTCGCAACGGAATTATATTTTTATGGTGTAGCTTAAGAATAAATTTTGGGTCCGATACTTTTTACTATCATATATCTGTGAATGGACACTCCGTTGCTGCTAAAATGTCTTTGTACACCTATACGCTGACGATATTGAGATATACTATACACGCCCTATTGATGTACGTCCAGATTAGACCTATTAATATCATCACTTTTGGCTTGAGTACTTTGCCGCCAATTGTGCTGCACGGTGCAGATATGAAATTTCAATCAGTAGGGACCAGCCTCGGGTTTAAAATAAACTCACGTTTAACTTACACAGACCACATTTATACGTTAAGAAACCTGTGATATACCTGTTACTGTCTACCGATCAGTTCCCGTAAAAACTTAAACTGGTACAGACCTTTATCGCTCTTTAGATAGCTTAGTTTGAAGCAATATATGGTAATTTTAAAATAAATTAAAATTAACTGCTGCAAAATTTATATATTTATATATATACGAGTATATTATATAAATATATAACTTTTATATATATATATAATATATAATTTGATATAAGTTTGATGCTTCGCGTATGTAAAAAAGTGCTTAAGGTCCAGCTTGGGAAATTACTTTGATGTCCGCAATAATTTACTTTTGTTTAAAATAATAAGATACCTTCCACCTTTTTCAAAATTTAAATTTTGTTCAGTCGTATCGTATTCATAATATAATATTATTGTTCCAAAAGTCTTTGCCAAGTCTATTAAATGAAATACAACGTAGAATCTTTTCTTGCCAACAAGGGCTACTTTGCACAAAGTAGGCAAATGGGTAGTAAAGTCCTCTCTAGACAAATAAAATAAAGCAAAAGCTTGGACGATGACCAGATCCGATAAGGCATCCCTTAAAGTGTTTGAGAGATACACTGACAAGATGAGCATCGCAGACGCTGTATGAGCTTTACGGTGTCATCGTGCAGAAAATAAGATCCAGCTGCTCCACTAGTTAGGGCATATCGCCCGAATGGATACAAACGCTCACAGCTCTAAATTTATTCGATGCAGTGCTAGCTGGTAGTAAGAAAAATCGTGTGGAGAATGACTTGGCTGCACTTTGTGTGGCGAACTGGCACCGATTAGCAGGAGAATCAAATGACTGGCAGACTTTGTTAAAGTTGACCAAAATCGCTTAAACGTTTATCGCGCCACGCCCGCTTTTGTGTTAATGCATATATCTCGATAACGATTTAAAAAAATTACTTGATACATGTGTTGCAGTGAATTGAGATCTGACATAAATATTGTTATATATACCATATATGTATATATAAATAATAGGCGCTTACCCACTTTTTGGGTGTTTGGCCGCGCTCCTCTTTCTACTTATAGCGTGCGTTTTGAAATTAATCCACAAATGGAGGGATCTACAGTTTTAAGCCGACTCTGAACGGCAAATGGTTTTTTGTGAGAAACTTTTTCGTGGCAGAAATACACTCGGAGCTTTGTCATTGCCTGACTAGGGGCGACCCCTATTAGAAATAACTTTTTCTTCATTTTGGTGTTTCATGGATATTCGAACCTACTTTCTCCGAATGGCAGTCACGCACCAACCCATTCGGTTACGGCGGCCACTAAATATTATTAGGTTCGAATAAAAATCATGTCCACTTTTTGCATTTTAATACTAAATTTCTGTCCATTCCTCTGATGTTTCATGTTAAAACTCTCATTGTGCGAGGGTATACAAAGTTCGATCCAGACCGAACTTTCCCTTCCTCACTTTTTTCATCATAGCTTTTTGCTCTTTTTTATGGTTTTTGTTACCTTGGTTGTTTTACCTTTTCTCTCCTTCAATTATAAAATGCTAATTTGCCAGTTTTTCATTTAATAATTCCATTAGTTGTTTTAAATAAAAATGTTGTTTTAAACAGCATTCAACGGCCATTAATGTTTTGTATCTTGTGTGATTAACCCCTATCCACTTTATAAAAAGTTTTTCAAAAAAACATACGCAAAATTCAAAAAACTGCATGAAATTTTTATTTAAATTATTATTATTAAGATTATTTCATGCAAATGTTGACCGCGACTGCGGTTCAAATGGTCCATCCGCTTAGTCCAATTTTGGCATACTCTTTCCAATGTTTCGGCCGGTATCTCACATATAAATGCTTTAATGTTGTATTCCAATGCGTTAATTGAAGCAGGCTTGTCTGAATAGAAATGAGCTCTAACATAGCCCCACAATAATCTAAAGGCGTTATATCGCACGATCTGGTTGGCCAATTGACAGGTCCCGAACGTGAAATAAAATGTTCACCGAACTCGCTTCTCAACAAGTCCATTGTTACGCGTGCTGTGTGGCATGTGGCACCGTCTTGCTGAAACCATATGTCATGTAAGTCAATTCTTGCATTTTGGGTAAAAAAAAGTTTGATATCATTTCACTGTAGCGCTCACCATTCACAGTTACGTTACGATTCGCAGCATCTTGTAACCGCACCAAACTGTAACCTTTTCTGGATACATTGGTAGCTCTTGCAATTCTTCTGGCTGATCTTCACTCCAAAATCGACAATTCTGCTTATTTACGTACCCATTGATCCAAAAATGAGCTTCGTCGCTGAACACAATTTCGATAAAAAAGTGGATTTTCGACCAACTTTCCAAGAGCCCATTCACCAAAAATTCTGCGTTGCGGTAGGTCGTTCAGCTTCAATTCTCGCTGGTGGTTTGATGTCCAAAAATGTAAATTTGGTTCTAAATTTAGTCACAATAGCTCGAATAGCCTCTTCAGTGGGTCGATTAAACTGACCATAAAATGGAAGAAGCGCGCGATAAACTTTCTTCACAGAACACGCATTTTTATAATAAAATTAAATGATTTGCAAGCGTTGTTCGTTCATGGTTAAATTATAGACGAAACTGAAGGTGCTTGACAGTGAAACAAAACACGAAACGTGCGTCAGCTGTTTAACCCATTTTCGGCAGCTGGTCGAGTTTTCGACCACCAACTTCGGACTCCAATATCTCAGAAACTAAATGTAAATTTATTGATCAGTTTTCACGAGTTTTAAATTTGGAATTTAGTTAATTTCTAGAGCGTAATTTTTTAAGAAAAAAAGGTTCAGGACAGATTTTTGTAAAAGAATGAAATTATCACTATTTTTACGTGTTTTTTGTGCAGATGAAAAAATAATGAAAAACAAAAAAACAAATAATTGTTACTAATTTATTGTGAAGAGAAAAGATGAAATTAACAGAATCAAAAAAGTAACATATCGATATTGCAATAATTTTTACTGTTTCATGGACGTAAACTTTAGTGGTCGAGAAATCGACCGCTGGCCAGGAGCTGTCATGTAGGATAGAACAAAATCTAGCAACATTTTTTTCTTATTGAAAGAGATGGAAGTAAGTATCTTTGTGGTATAGGAAAGGTACTACCCCTGCAGGGAAAATCACTACTAGCGAACCAAAATTCTAGTTCAGCACTAGTACCTTACCTCCAAAATCGAACCTGTCTTATATTGGATGGTAAGGGGCTATTAGAAAATACCTACAAATCGAACTAGTTCTCATTCGTCTAATATCGAACTAGGGCGGAACTATCCTAAAAGGGTTTATTGGAATATTGTACCTATCGTGGTACCATACTTTGCCACACATTGACCACTACTGGTCTGTTGGACCGGACATGGGGGTTCCAATTGTGAAGCAGGCTATGAGTCGTAATCGGTTTAAAAAATTAAGCAGTTTTTCCATCTCGCTGACAACACGAATTTAAACGCAGCAGGCCGTTTTGCGAAGGTTCGTCCTATTACTGACGCTCTCAACAAAAAGTGTATGCAGTTTGGAGTCTTTAGCCATAATCTCTCTATAAACGAACAGATCATTCCATACTTTGGACGCCACTCCTGAAAATGTTTATCAAGGGAAAGCCAATCCGGTTTGGTTTTAAAACATGGTGCTTATGCTCTGAAAGTGGGTACCTATTTTGTAGTTCAATGTACGGGGGAGCAGCAACCTCTCACGATAAAACGATTGGTCTAGGCGCACAAACAGTCTTAGACTTGCTTGCCAACGTATCTGACCCTGAGTGCCACATCATTCTCTTTAATAATTTTTTCATACCATCTAATGTGCCTTCGACGAACGTTGATTTTTTGCAACTGGTACTATACGCGAAAATAGAATGGGCGATTCTCCTTTGAGAAATTTAAAAAAAGAAATACGAGAAACATTTGATCAACTACTTGATCATCAGCAAGAAATATTGACTGTTCGGTGGAATGATAATGCTGTAGTCAATGTTATAACTAATAACTCCACAGTCAATCCAATTATTAGCACTAAAAGATATTGTCGGAAGAAAAAACAAACTATCACTATCCCGCAGCCAAAAGTTATTCAAGAGTATAATCATGGCATGGGTGGTGTGGATCTCCATGATAATGCGGTGGCGAATTATAGAATATGTATGAGAGGTGGTGAGAGGTGCATGGTGGTGGCCAATATGGACAAATGCTCTTGGTAACGCAATGGTCAATGCAAGGAAACTTTATTGTATGATGGCAAAAATTGAAAAGATAAAACCCCTGGCACAAATTGATTTTCGTTCCAAAGTCACAACAGAATTATTGAATTACGACAAGGACGAGGACGAGTATGAAAACGAACATGGAGATGAAGGCCCATCGAACTTTCCTCGGATCAATGAAAGGGTACACGCCGTCATGAGAAGCATTGAAAACAAATTTCGGCGGTCTAAATTTTGCAAGAAACATACTATTTTTACTTGCAAAAAATGCAATATTCATTTACATACTAAATGTTTTGATGATTATCATAAAAATTTGTAAGCTGACTTTTCTATCAATAAAAGAACAACAAAATATTTGTATTTGAAATAAAATGAAATAAATTGACTTGTGTTAAACTTTTTTCATAAATGTTGTATTTTTTTTTTAATATATTTGACGGTTTTTGGCCAGCGGTCGATTTTTCGACCAGTCCATATCTAAAACACCGTTGGTCAGAATTTTTTTTTTTTTTTTAATTTTTCTTGATTATGGTCCTATAAGTACTGACTAAAAAGGAAATGGAAAAATTATGTCGAATTCTTGTAGCGGCCGAAGATGGGTTAAACCAACTGTTTAAAAAGATAATAGCTAAAAAATCGCTCCTTATTCTCGGAAGATTAGTAAGAGTGGGAAGCATATTCTACTAGAAAATCCTGAGTATGTCTATCTGTTTTAAGACGTTTTTTGGGGTACATTCAATTAGCAAGTGATATCTTCATTTTTAGCCGTATTGGTACATCATATGATACTTACCATCTTCCATTAATATCACCGGAACATTATCGGAATTTGTGCTGGGCACTGAATGTGTCATCATACTAAATTCATCCTCCATAAGAAACGGCGGATTCCATCGTGACCGTGAAGTAGACCGATGAGACGCATTTGCAGCCCCGGTGATCGGAGAAGAATATAAACTTAAATTAGTTGGACTAATAACACCGGAAATAGTTGAAATAGAACTTGTGTAGCCAAGAAGCTGTAAAACACAATACACAAAAAAACATATTATATAAATATAAAGTATTCTAATAATTTTTTACCATCGCAAAAAAATTCGTAAGTGTATCACAATATCAAATACAACCTTTCGTACAATATATAAAATATATACTTATATATTTGAAGCGTTAAACCAAGGTAAGATTAAAACAATAGCCACCACCTCTCTTACTTACGGGCGAACGTAAACAAGGGTTCAAAAGTGTATTTTCAAAGTGCGTAAGATTAATCAATGTTATATGAGGTAATCTTGTTACGTCCTGGGATATTACTAGTGAATCACCAAAACGAAAGTGCTACGTTCCGAATGCATTCCATAAAAAATACGAATTTTTTTAACCGAAAAATGCTGACTCCGCAATAAGTACATAAACTCTTGTACTCTTGCACTTTTACTATTACCATTGAGTTCCAGAGTTTCCCAGTATATATGATGGGATGGAGAAAAATTATATTAGAACTGGGGGATGGTTCCATATGTAGAAGCCCGCGCCAGTAAGGAAAATCACTGATTTCCATTCACTTGGGAGTGGCCAGGACGGTTCTTCCGCACATGGTCCAGGCACTCACAATTTTCGGGCTTAGCCCAAGTATCTTATAGGTACCATCTGAATACCCATTCGAGAGCGAACTAATGTGAGAAAGCAACACAGGATAGCTGGTTGTGCGCTGGGTTTGGGACCCGCTACGTAAAAGTTCCAAACAATGATAACGAAAACGATGCCTCGGTGGAGAACTTTCTATAATGATAACGACCACTGCGAGCAAACTAAGGATTACGATTTGAGGATATGCACCTGGTCCGGTCCGTTAATGGGGAAGGTGCCTCTGCCCAGCTGGTTGCTGCCCACGTAAGAGCAAAGGCTTACATCATTCGTCACCAAGTAGTGTCGTTCAATCCGGTGGATGAGCGTCGCGCAATAATCCGCATCAAAGTGAGATTCTTCAACCTCTCGCTCATTTGCGCCCACGCCCCGACGGAAGAGAGGGACGATGCGACCAAAGGTTTCTCCAATGAGCGCCTGGAATGTTTCTATGAGCGCTGCCCCCTCCACGACATAAAAATCGGCACCCTACGCAACGAAACATCTGGTAACGAACACAGTGTGATCGACTTCGTCGAGGCTCGAAACATGGTAGTTTTGAGCATCAGATTCCAGCTCTAAAAAGATACATCAAGCTACGTGGCTCTCTCCTGAACGAAAAACGCGAAGAAATATTGATCATGTTGTACTATATGAAAAACATGCTCCTAGTGTTTTAGATGTACGTACGATCCGAAGGCCCAACATCGACTCGGATTATTACCACGTTGCAGCCAAATTACGCACACTCCACTGTGCAGTAAAACATGTACATTAGACTGGCCGCAGCTTGTATGGAGAAAAATAAAAATTGAAAATCCAAAAGTTTTCGGGTCCTCAAACATGAGGTTAGATGCAATAAAGAACGGTATATTTTTTCAGCCCGATCCGATGATGTCTAACCGTGCCCATTTGATCCCAAAGTATAGAAAATTTGAAAAAATCACAATTTTTACTAAGTTTTTTTCGTTTCCAATTTTTTTGTTCGAATCTTATATTTATTGATGTGATGCGATTTTAATTAATGATCTTCTTTACTTTATTGCGGTATGGCCCAATTTATATCGCGAAAGCCACCTGACAAAAGGCGCTTTCAGCACACATAACTGATTAGTGATACGTGGAAAATATGTCACCGTCAGTTGAGTAATAGAAATTGTGTTTTATGAACGGTGTGTTGAGCCAGCTGCTAAATGAAATAATTATTTTTAAATTTTATGCAAAGGTACTTTTTAAATAATTTTTCACACTTCACTATAATAATAAAAATAAAAATTTGTTTCATAATCAACACTTTGGTGATCACTAAACAATTCATCAACTGTTGTGTTCGCTGAATACGCTAAAAGTTTTGAATTTTTATTTTTTTAAATTTTATTGATGATAGAATGCTTGCATGCATGGACAAATGTAACCTCTCAACAAGTGATGCCATGCATTTGGTGAGGGCAACGGTTACTGCCTTCATAAATACCATGCAAAATGTTAATGGAACGCCGTCAATAAAAATGGAAGATTTAATTCTTAATCGAACAACATTACATTCGATGAGGAGAGATTATCGTCGCAGACAAGCTCAAGAGATTATTAATGGATTCAATGTAATGATTTTACTGAATATGTTTATAAGATTTTGGATCCTTGACCTTTCTTTTTACTTGTTTGTAGATTCCTGACGTTTTTATCCTTCACTGGGATGGCAAGCTGCTTGCAGAAATCCGAGGCACAGAAAAGAAAGATAGATTGTCTCTCGTTGTCACAGGAGAAAATATGGAAAAACTGCTGGGGATACCAAACATTGAAAGTTCAACGGGAGATGCAATAGCTGCAGAAAAACATAATTTTTTGTGCAAGTGGAAGCTCGATGATTTAGTGGAAATTGTATCATTTGATACAACAGCTGCTAATACGGGAGTTAATAATGGAGCAGTGTTCTTGCTTGAAAAAAGGTTGGGCCGAAATCTACTTTTCTTTCCCTGTCGTCACTATGTTAGTGAGTTGTTAGTCAAAGCAGTGTTCGAACGAAATTTTGGCAAATCATCAGCACCGGAAGTTCCCTTATTCAATCGTTTCTCTAACAGCTGGAAAAACATTAATTCTAAGTCATTCAAAAGTGGAATATCGGAAAATGAAGTTCGGAAAGTCTTTACAATAGCTGAAGTGGAAATTTTTAAGAATTTTTGTCTAACTGCAGTAAATAGTCACCACACTCGTACCGATTACAAAGAATTACTACAACTCGTTGCTCTTTGTTGGGGAAGACGTACCAAATTTTTTACCTGGTCACCTGATGCAACATCACACGCAAAGTTTATGTCGAAGTGCCTATATTGCTACAAAATGTTTCTGTTTCGCGAGCAATTCGTGTTAACGACTTCAGAGATAAAGAGTCTAAGAAGCATTTGTATTTTTTTAACCTGCATCTACGTTCCATATTGGTTTCGTTGTGTGGATCCAATAGCTGCTCCACAAAATGACCTTAAGCTCATTCAAGATGTGATTGTATATTTCGATAAGAATGTATCCAATGCCTTGTTACATAAAATTAAAAATCATTTATGGTATTTGTCGGAAGAGGCGGTTGGCCTTTCATTTTTTGATGATCAAATTCCTTCACATATTAAGCGAAAAATGGTGGAAGCAATTACTAGCGATAACCAGAAGGAAGATGCTGTTCCAAAGAGAGTTGTTGCAACAATGTCAGAAATAACGCTTTACGGCAGCAAGAATATAAATGATTTTAATTCATCAAGAACTAAAACATTCTTTACCCGCTTAGGAATTGAAACAAGTTTTTTGGAATCAGATCCTTCAACATGGCAAGAAAGTGAAGACTATATAGCGGGAAAACGAATTTGTCAGCTTTTGTCTGCAGTTAATGACGCTGCAGAGAGAGCATTGAAATTGATCACAGACTACAACAGATCGCTTACTTATAATGAAGAAGATAAACAGAACTTACTGCAAGTTGTTGAGCACTACAGGCAATTGTATCCGTCTTACACCAAAACATCTCTCAATAAATAGACAATCTAATTCTTTAATTAAAATTTTACTAAATTAAAATAAATTATACAAATAAAGTTAAATTATATATATATTAAGTATATACATGTAAGATAATATATTTAGTAAAAATGTTATTCAATAGTTATTTCAACTTTAAATTAAAAAGATGGTGATTAAAAAGATGAAGTTTAGTACGGCACGTCTGTTTGGGCAACTGAAAAGAACGACTTTATATTAGCAAAAGCGCGCACACGATAATACGACTTAACTCACCGACGACTTAAGGCGAACTGTTTCTGCCTACTCCCCTACATTCGGCCATTCGACAATATCATCCGTCTCGGATATATCGGATTCATCCCGTTTCCACGGCTTCATGTAGTCACAACTCGTTGATGTTGCATTGGGGCCTTCAAAGTCTGCTGCCTTCTTTACATCGTACCTATCGTTTCGTTTGACCCTGATCACCTCATAAGGGCCCAAGAACTCGTTGGCCAACTTTTTCCCTGCGACAAATTGTGACCGTTTGATAGCCACTAAATCTCCCAATTTGTAGATTTTTTTGCATTTACGACGTCTGTCAAAGTTTTCTTTGTATTCTTTCTGAGCGTATACGATTTGTCTTCTTACATTTTCTCTCATACTGTCACGATTAGATATTAAAATATCGGCTGTTTCACTTTCCACCATATTATTTATGTTGACATCCATTGGCGTCTTCATTTTCACACCAAACATTATTTCAAATGGTGTGTATTTCGTTGATTTAACATTTATAACAACTCGGTTCAATCGTTCGACTTGGCCATTGCCTCTCGGCACACCCGTTGTTGTCAGGACGTGTTCTACTTTTTCTGTCTGACACCAGTCCTTAAACGCCGTCGATGTAAATGCTGACCCCTTATCACTGATAATGCGATGCGGTGCTCCAAATATGTTAGCCCATTCCGACATTTTTCTGATTACCTCCTCTGCAGATGTTGTTTTTGTAGGGTACAACCAAGTAAATTTGCTAAATCCATCAACAACGATTAAAATATGCTTGTACAATTTTGCTGTTGCATCTAAAGGTCCAAGGTGATCGATGTGGATTGTCAGCAGTGGCGCATCTCCCTTATCAATGATATGCATTTCCCCTTCTTGTTTCCCAAGCTTCTTGTTGAATGAAATGCATTTGATACAATTTTTAATATATTTTTCAACTTTTTGGCGTAAATGTGGTATAAAATACCTTTGTTGAACCGCATTAACTGTTTTATCAACCGCAAAGTGCCCTTTTTCGTGCTCTTCTCTAATAATTTGTTGCTCCATTAAACGTGGTACAGCAAACAGTAGTAAACCATTTTGACTTTTGAACAAAATACCATTTTTAACAACGTAATCTTCATAATCTTGCGTTTGTAAAATTTGCTTCACGGCTTTAAAGTGTTCATCGCTTGTTTGAGCTAGGCGTAGTCTAGCACTTATTTCGTCAATCATTAAAACACTCGCTGGTGCTCTACTCAAAGCATCCACGTGCTTCATCGAAGTTCCTTTACGGTGCTCTATAACATATTTATAATCTTCAAGATATAGTATCCAACGTGTTACGGCGGGTGGTAACTCTTTTTTGGTAGTAGTGCTCTTAAACGCTTGGCAATCTGTGACTAATTTAAACTCTCGTCCCAGAAGATAGTGACGGAATTTCTGTACAGCATAATATGCAGCTTTTATTTCAAGGTAGAAGCTATGTAACTTACTTTCTTCAGCAGTATTTTTTCTACTCCAATAGTATATAGGATGCAGCTTTCCTTCGAATAATTGCAAAAGAATTCCTCCAAGACCATCCTTCGACGCATCGGTATGAAGCTCCGTTGGTGCTGACGGGCAAAATATACGCAAAACTGGTTGACTAGTTAGTATGTCTTTTACTTTTTCAATGGCTGTCATTTCTGCGGTGCCCACTACGAATTTGGCCTCCTTCTTCAATAGGTCTGTGAGTGGTTTGGTGATTACAGCATAATTTTCAGCGAATTTCCTAAAGTATCCAAACAGTCCTAACATTTGTTGCAGCTGTTTCACGTTTTTAGGCACTGGGAACTTTCGTATGGCAAGACATTTCTCTGCATCAGGTGAAACACATCCGTTTTTTATTAATAATCCCAAATAAACTACATCGTGCTTTAAAAACTTGCATTTTTGCCATTTAATATGGAGACCATACTGTTCAGCCAAACTTAATACTTTCTTCAACTTCTCTATACCTTCTTCTTCATTCTTCGAGGGCACTATAACGTCATCCATGTACATCTGCATAACATTTTCTCTAATCAAATTACGAAAGATGTGGTTGACGAAACGTAAAAACATAGCCGGTGAATTACAGAACCCAAACGGTGCTCTGTTGAATTCATAAATACCATCGCGGGTAACAAAAGCGGTGTACTTCTTCGAACTCTCTTCTATTGGTACATGAAAAAATGCATTTTCAAGGTCCAAAGTTGTAAATATGCTTGCGCCTTCTAACGCTTCAATGACCTCTTCTATGAGTGGAACTGGGAAACGATCTTTTTGCACTATTTTATTTAAGTCTCGGAAGTCTACACACAAACGTTTTTTACCATCTGTTTTATCGACTATCACAACTCGACTACAATATTCGGAACTTGACGGACGTATTATTTTCTTTTGCAGCCAGTCTTCAACTTGCTCGCTTACAACTTTCTGTTCTGGCAATGGTAGTCTCTTCGGTAAATGTCGAATAACTTTATCTTCTGACAACACAATTTTCATACTCATTGGGCTTGTCACTTCGGTTTTAGGTGAATACTCTTTAACAATATTTTCTATTTGATTTTTGTATATTTTTGGCACTTCTAACTCTTTATTTTCAATCGAAATATTGTGAATCCAATTTTCATTTTCCGAAAGAAATTTTGTAAATCTATAACCACTTCTATCATAAATGTATTCGCATTTTCCGATAAAATCAAAACCTAAGATGACCTCATACTTAGACAAATTGTCTGGTACGACCAAGAAGCTATGCGCACAAACAAGATTATCAACAGTAATATTCGCTTCACACCTGCCGATAGCAATCACCTTTTTATTGCCATAACCCGAAAGACTGTCACTACATTTCTTTAGAGAACAATTTAATTTTTTTGCAACCGTTTGCTCAATTATAGAAATTTCTGCACCGCTGTCGATTAGGCAACGAACTTTTATGTTGTTAATCTGTACAGTCTTTTGCATGTTTTGCTGCTGCTCTACTGTATGGACCAAGTTTACGTCATTATTTTTTTGCGTACTTGATGGGCAATTTTTGGATATGTGTCCCGTTTTATTGCACCCAAAACATTTAGTTTCTTCTTTGCATTCGCTTCTTTTATGGTCAGTAGACCCGCAATTATAACAATGTTCTCGTTTGCTCTTTTTGTTTTTATTACTTTCCGTTGCACTAGAATTTCTACCATTATTTGCTTTTGCTTCTCTTTTCGTTTCTATTTGTTTTTCATAAGCTTCAAGCATTGCTTTCAAGTCGTCAAAGTTCTTGGCAGCATGTAAAAAAAATTTTGTTCTCTGCTTTTTCATTTATTCCATCAATAATGTACCTAATGATCGAAGGGTCATCTACTTTGCCGAACGTTCCTAACCGCCGCATGTGTAACATATACTCATGCATACTTTCTGTACTCTTTTTGCGTCTCTCCTGCAATTGTTTGTGTATGTCGGCACTTACAAAGTCACGGCGAAATTCTCGTTCAACTTCTTTTCTAAGAGTATCATAATCAAAAACACAAATTGAATCCACGAACAGTTTAGCCGTCTTTGTCATCTTTTTGCGAGCGAAAACATATTTTTGATTATCGCTCCATTTCAGAGCTGCTGCACATTTCTCAAAATTCTCGAACCAGCTCTCCACACGCACCGGTGATTGACCAACGAAATCTCCGATTACACTATCAACGTTTTCTGTTGAAATTGCTGCTTGCTTTGTTTTTTGCTGCTCTTCTTCCTTCTGAAACTTCAACGTTAGAAGTTTTATTAGGTCGCCAATTTCAGTCATTTCTGCTTTTATTTTATTTTCTGATGTTTCGTCGTTGGTAGCGTCGAGAAAAACTTCGTCGTCGACTTCAAACTTCTCTTTTATATTTTCTTCCAGTAAATCGATCTCTTCTGTTGCTGACCTTTTTGCCCTTGCTATTGCGCGCTGCTCTCGGCTTGTTGGTTTTGTCACTTGCAAATTGGATTCGCCTTTTTGCATAGACATAAATTTTACCGTTTATATTTTATATCAAAAAATATATATTCTACTTTTAGCAACTTTTATGATTTTAAGCAACTTCAACTTAACCTTATCTTAAAGTGTTTGTTCAACTTTAAAACACAATTAGGTCGACTTTAATAAAAATTAAAACTGCACGGTATTAATTTTCCAAATTGGTTTTTTCAACTTATTAACCAATTTTTTATCAACTTTTATTCGCGACGGTTGAGCCCCCAAATGTAAGATAATATATTTAGTAAAAATGTTATTCAATAGTTATTTCAACTTTAAATTAAAAAGATGGTGATTAAAAAGATGAAGTTTAGTACAGCACGTCTGTTTGGGCAACTGAAAAGAACGACTTTATATTAGCAAAAGCGCGCACACGATAATACGACTTAACTCACCGACGACTTAAGGCGAACTGTTTCTGCCTACTCTCCTACATACATATTAAATTAAATTATATAAATTGGAAACAAAAAACAATTTTATAAAAATTGTGATTTTTTGAAATTGTCCATACTTTGGGATCAAATTGGCACGGTTAGGCATCATCGGATCGGGTTAAATAATTACACCGGTTTTCATTACTCCTAACCTCATGTTTTAAGACCCGAAAATTTATGGATTTCCACAAAAAAAAAAGTTACGGCCAGTCTAATGTACATCTATCTACACAAAGAATATTCGACATCGGAAAGATGCAATCGCAAGAAACAACAAGAAGATTCGCCACTTGACTCTCACTCTTGCTCTCAGAGAGCACTGACCAGCAATCTGGCATGCACGAGCAATGGTGCAAAATGTATCGTTCTTTACGTACGACCGCCGAAGAAGAAACCGGATTCCGGCGAGTCCGAAAAAACAGTTTGTACAACGAGGAATGTCATGTTGCTGCAGAAAGTGCGCAACGCGAGGCTTGTGGGATAGCTACCGGGAGCTGAAAAAGGAAGAAAGATGTATTTTTAGAATAAAGAAACACGTGAATCCAAGTAGCTCGAGATGCTGGCCAATAAGAAAAACGCCCGAGAATTCGACCCGAGAGTTCGGCGATTTGCAAAAGGTTTCAAGACAGGGGCGTTTTTCCTGTAAGAACAAATACGGTTATCTGGTGATTGATATCCAGAGGGTACAAAAATTATGGAGGGCACACTTCTCGAGCTTCTTAAATCGTGATAGCTGCGCATGTCACAGATAATGTGAAGATCCCGTTACCCCAATCGTTGACGATGGAACTTGTTCCTCTACCCGACCATGACGAGGTGAGAATAGCAACAACGCGGCTGAAGAACAACAAAGTGGTGGGAGCCGACGGACTGCCGACTGAGCCATTGCTATTCAAATGTGGCGGCGAGGAGCTGGTAAGGTGCATGCATCAGCTCCCATGCAAAATAAGGGTGCTCTGCCCAATCGGTATGCAAAGTGGTCGTGCAATCTATGCCAATTATCATGGGAGTAGTCTTCAAAATATGGCGTATAATGTCCTATCGTGTTGTGTGAAAGGCTGATGCGCACCATTAACCAAGTGATTGGGCCTTACCCATGAGGCTTTAGACCTGGAAACAACACAATACGCCAAGGCTTGAGCACACACCATCTTTTTGTCGATCTTCAAGCTGCATTCGACCGCACGATGTCTATATGCCGCGATGTCTGAGTTTGATATTCCATCGAAACTAATAAGCACAGTGACGCTGCTCAGTACCAGCAGTATCATCCGTGTGTTTGAGAGAAAGGTCCCAAAAAAGGTCGCCTCTTTAAGTTGTAAAATACAATGCATTGCTTCCAAGATTTAAGTGATTTCACAGCACTCTGTTCTTCGAAAATCAGGTTTTACATTTCCTGTGATGAAATTTACATACGAATGTGTTTGCAGGTTACGCCTATTGATTTGTCAAATTTTTGTCGCCGCAAATAAAGCGATAACGAGAAATTGTAACTCCGTAGACACCCACTGTTAATTTAAAATTTCAATTATCATGGCTACATATATATGTAAATTTCAATTATCATGGCTACATAAGCAGGGTAGGTGGGAAACAAAATACCACCCGCTGACCAAAACAGGCAAAATCCGCACGAGCGACCGAAACGGAGGACGCGATAAAAAAGTTTAGTATTCCGAAGAAGTTTTTGTGTCAAAATCGATCAGAAGTCGCCTTTATTCAAAGAAGTGTCCACAAAAAAAAATCCAGAGGTGTTGGCGATTCCCTGGTCAGAATCTGTTCTCCATATAAGGAGCGGCTGTCTTAATCGCTAAACGCAAACAAAGGCTGGGGCTTTGAATCTCCGCTACCTGAGTATGCGAAGTGATATCTTGCAAAACTGGCGCTGAATTCCATAAGGACCAAAGTCAATACTCGCATGGCATAGATAACCATGGGATTTACTACGTACACGCGCGGAGAAAGCGGTTGTAAGTCCATACAGCATGGACACAACGGTCTCCTCCTCAAGCCCCAGCAACTATAGAAAATACAATGGAGAATGAAGCGCTCACGCCCTCAGGTAGCCAGCGTAGCGCAAGCAGAATAGCAGCGCAGTCAAGCAATATCATCAGTGTTGTAGTCTGGACGCCAACATAATATATCAGCAAAATGATACTATAGGACAGCCACAATAGATAGTCAAACAGAAGACGAACAACGAAGGGCAAGGCATTGCCCCGGTGCCGAAACCAAATACATTGTATGAGTTTGTGGAACGCTTAGGCAAAGAGATATACGGCCTCCTTTCGTACGTCGAACCACGCAAAAATGTCCAACGTGACATTAGGAGAACGTGCAGGCATCAACAAAGTCCCTATCCGACCTCGGTCATTAGTCATAATTGAGACAAAGGCAGAGGGGCATGATATATGCGGACATTCCTCGAAAGGTAAAAAATAATGTAAAGTTTAGGACCTTGGTGAAAAAGTGGAAAACCATGCGAAGAACACGTTCGATTGTGATAGAGGGCGCTCCATAATGGACCTACCCTTGCAGATTGTATTTAAGCTCAGTTGGGATTGTGTAGCATTAGGGTCAGCTTGTGAGAACGCCCCCCTTTCCTGAGTGAATGTAGAAGGCATGGCGTAACAAATGGCCGCACAAATAGAAGTCGCTTGTGAAGCGTCGATGCCGAGATGCCTGGGGCACGGCATATACAATTGTGATACGAAACGTTAGAGGGCCGAGAGCACCACAGCCAACATGTCCGAAAGGATGCAATAAAATACATAGTAGCCATGATCGACAGAAGATTGAGCTTTAAGCAACATCTAGCAGCGGTCAGTAAAAAAGCAGCGGCTGTAATGGGCGCTCTCACAAAAATAATATCCAATATAGGTGGTCCGCCAGGGGAAAGAAGGCAATTATTGGGAAGAGTCGTGGACTCGATCGTGCTTTACGTGGCGCCGGTATGGGTAGATGCCAAGAATATCCACATGCGTGAAGTAGCATGCACATACAGGTGGAGCAAACTACAGGTATCATGCCCATATAGAACGGTATCAGACGATGGAATATGTGTTGTAGCCGGAAAATTACCAGCGGATATTCACGCAAGAGAATTTTACCGCCTCTATAGCGAGCAAGGAGAAAAACCAACGGCAGCAGAAAAAGCCATCGAGAGAGAGCGATCAATGTACGAGTGGCATCTAAAGGGTAATGGAGGTACAAGCTAATATCACACCTCGAAGAGTGGGTGAAAAGAAAGCATGGGGATACCGATTATTACACTACGCAGATACTCACAGCTGCTTTATGGAGATATTCCATACCGCCTTTGCCCAAGATGGCCTAATGAGGAACACGTTAGTTTTCATTGTGATCGCTTCGCACGAGAGCGTGCGTTGAAAGAGTTTTGGGGCACTCATCTAATACTATCAATCTTACACAGGACATGTGTTCATCCAGTGCGAGGTAGGAGGCGGTGCGAGCGTTTGTTGGACAAATAATTGTACGACTTCAATTCATCGAATGGGAGCGCAAGGCCCAGCAGCAGCAGGTACAGTTAGAAGTACGACATGAAAATGAACTCTTTCTGGAAAGGATAACGACAACCGCTGTTATTTGAGTCACTCACTCACAATAACATCAGACAGAAGACAACACGATAGTTCGTAAATACTGCGCAATCCCAAATTGTCCGATGTTCCACTTCCTTCAGAACCACCTATCAAACAGTGGGAGGAATGAATACTGTGTCAACAGACATAAACGCGACTCCACCAGGGTGAAAATTAGCCGAGGAGGAGGAAGGTTACAGTATGCCCCACATACCACTAGTGCGACGACGCCTTTCATCAAAATAAACAATTTAAACTTGAAGGAAGAAAGTGAACTAAATAGAAGTGAATGCACTATAGGTAAAATTAAGAAGCTGAAATCAAAATGTGGCAAAGGTAATTTTTTGCATTCCAAATATAAATGCTATGTTCATATTTCACATTTTCAGTGCTGGTATTAAACTCAATATCATGTTTCTTTACAGACATGTTGCCAATGTACCTACAGAGCATAGACCAACAACACTCATAGACGTTCTTAATGTTTACAATCAGTCACTATACCCAAAGATATACAGAGTCTCGAAGAAAGGCGCAACACTTATTTTTATAGTTGCTTCCAGCGAGAGCTCCTTCTAAGTGCTCCGAATAATTGAAACATATGTATTTACGCAATAAAGTTGGTGAACAAAATTTAAATGGTTTACTGTATGATTGAAGTGGCCACAAGCAATAAAGACCCAGATTGAAAATTATGATTTCGAGGAGACTCTTTATATAAGTATATATGTATATTGTACAGGAGCCGATTTGTGAAGCCAATATATTTTTTATTGCGGCCGGTTTACATTATTCTAGTAGCACCCTAGTCCAGCGATCCAACTGGCGCCAGATTGGTCGCCTATGTGACTCCACTACTGGATTTAAAAATATACGGCCTCTGTCATTCCAATCCAGCGCTTGTTGGTATCGTAGGGCTGGAATGCTACTAGAATTAATACCTCTTTAAAAAAATTTGATGATGGTAGGGATTTCACCTATATATGGAGTTTTGGTCGACTTAGGCGGTTATTGCTTGTAACTGTAGAGTAATATACTCACTGGAGCTGCCTGAGTGTGAAAATGATTAAAATATTCCCGGCTGGTGGCTGATGAGTACGATTGTGACGCAATACGACCAGCAGATGGTTTTGTGCTACGCACAACATCTATATGCCCTTGGGGACTTAACGGAGGGGGCGGCGAACTCGCAACAACAATATCAGTTGAACTACTGCTGCTGTTATTACTCCCGCTAGTAAGGGATGTATTTGTTTGCACATTGGAGCTTGTAACGGTGATTGCGTCTGTTGTGCTGGAAACCGAATTTCCACTTCTTTTGCTTGCATTAACGCTTGTAGAGCCATTCGGTGTTACAGTTTGATTATTTGGTTCACCGTGTTCGACGCTGGTATGCTGCGAATGTTGTTGTGTGTGCGATTGTGTCTGATGCTGATGGCCCTGTTGGTCCTGCTGGCGCTGTGATTGTTGTTGGCAAGATGGTTCTTTGGTCGAATGACTTACATTTGGAGGTGTGACAGACGAAGGTGGAGATTCAACCATTGTCAAATCACCTGTTGACCTAATTATTGCCACTGGCCGTGCCATTGGTGGTAAAGGCGGCGGAGGAAGCATTGTACTGTATTGTTGATAGTGAGAGGTTGTGGCAACTGGCGAAGCTATTGCGGAGGATATTTTTGCATTACGAATCGACCCTACAGCACCAGCAGCGACTGTTTGTAACTGGAAATGCGTTTGATGATGCGCCGGGTGGTGAACTTCATTGATGGGTACATTGCTACTTCCTGTTTCTTGACAAACATATGTTACAAAATCGGACATATCATGACCATTAACAACCTCCGAAGGATATTTTGAAATTGAAACAGCAGCAGCAGCTGCTGCTCCTGCAGCAACCGTTATTTGTGAGCTATGCCCATGCGAGTGCTGTTGATGCTCATTATGTTGAGTTTGCCGCGGTTGGTGATGATGATTATGCTGAGTACTGCTATCATTGGAATCTGATGGGCCAGTGGGACTATTATGCAATTGATAGTACAATGTACCAGGGCTTAACGCATTCGTAACTAAAGCCGGAGTCGAATTGTGTTCTATCAGTACTATGTGTAGTTTTAAATTCACGACAATAAAAAAGAAATTGAAATAAAATTTTGTAAGCAAGTGCACTTAAAAGCAAGACCTTAGGAAGATACTTTTTCCTCTTTATAGTATATCAACAATTAAAAAATTAAGTCAAGAAAGTTTCATTTTGAGGGTTTAGAATTAACCCATCAAAATTTTTAATCTAACACCCATTTTACGATGGCTTCCGCTAAAATTGTTTTAATAAAGTGCCATATTAAGAGCTCTTTATTATTATAAAAAATACAAAAACTATTTAAATGCATTTTGTAAGCTATTAAAGACGATGGTTTTTGGAAAATGATCGCTTATCGCTTTATTATCGGAGTACATAAGAAACAATGAATCGATGCATAATACAAAAATCTGGAAATATGAAAATTTTTTTCTAATACTTTGGGTTCTTGGCCTGTATTTCGCCTTCTTTCAGTTTTATGCATTAAGTGTAGCAATAAAATTTCATGGGAATCGGAAAGATTGAACTGATTTATTTATTTCAAGGACATAAATTACCTTCATTTGATCGCATTTGACTCATGCTCAGTAAGGAACGATTTAATGAGGGTGTGTATCGGTGAAGCGTTGACACATCGCTTCCCTGTACGTTCGCACCCGTAGAATCGGTTGGACGCAATATCACAGAAAAACCACTACTACTTCCATTGTTTGCACCAGAATCAGGCGGAGATGCACATGGGTCATTTTTACACACAGCTCCTTGAGCACGTAGTAGTGGCGATGGTGGCAAATGCATACTACGTGGATCAACAAAGTCAACTGTAATCAAAATATTTTAATTTACATATGGTTTAAGAAATACTACACGAAATAAAATTTAGTAATAATATAAATTTTGTTACTGCTGTATCCCGCTGGAGCAACCATTGAAGAACCAGTAGCAACCGATCGGCCAGAATCTGCATTAGATAACATATTGCCCGTCGTTATCAAATTATTAGCGACGTCTACACCAGTTGGCGGTGGCGGCAACTGATATGTGTTACATTCATAACCTCCGACTGAATTTTCCATTTTAATATGGCTGACATTTGTAGACAGCAAATCGTTGCTTGTTTCATCAAGAATAGATGCTGTGTTAAAGAATTAGAAAAACATAGGTATTTATTTCCTTAACAAGAGCTTACAAGTATGTTTTCATTAAAATATAGCCAAGTAGACTTAAAAAGTATGTATTACGAGTAGCATGAGGCGAGTATATTCCTAAAAATATTATTCTCTAAACCTACCTTTAGAAAGTCTCCATAATTCCTTCGATGAAAAAACACCAGTAGCCAATATTATATCATTACATATAACTCCATTGTAAGGATTATGGCTGTAACCTATACATACATAAAACTGATTAATTCATACTATAATTTCTGCACAGTGAAAAATTCTCACATACTAATTAAAAGTTTTGCAGATGCGTTAAAAGATTGTATTTGATGAAATATATCCCATTTGCAAAAATATCATCTCAATAATAAAAGGTTTATGTGGATTGCTATACGTTAAGTTTTATATTTCATCGTAAATCTTGATATTATTAATGGTAATCGTACTCAGAAGTTTTGTCATATCAAGGTTATTTGAGTTGTTTACTGGAATATCAAATATTGGTAAAAAAGTGGGATTCAATTGTGAATATTTTCGTGTGAATTATGGTAAATGAACAACAGTGTGCCATCCAACTCTCAAGTATCTTTGATTATAACCATCTCAAGCCACCGTATTTCGCTGGTTTTCCAAATTCAACAGGAGTCACACTTGGCAACAGGATGAATTTCGAGTATTCGTCCAAAATCGGTTGTTGTGCACGAAAATATTGATGGTGTGCATAAATTTCTAACATCTCACGAGATTGAGGATTGCTGAGGCACTAGTTTAATTTTCATGCGATACTGAACATTTAGCCACTAAAAAATTTGTTTGGGTTGGAACAGAACAATATATTGCTCATGTCTTCTTCTTAATTGGCGCGATAACCGCTTACGCGATTTTGGCCGAGTTTAATAAAGCGCGCCAGTCGTTTCTTTCTCGTGCTAACCGGCGCCAATTGGACACACCAAACGAAGCCAACTCCTCTTCCACCTGATCTTTCCAACGCAGAGGAGGCCTTCTTCTTCCTCTACTATCACCAGCTGGTACCGCATCGAATACTTTCAAAGCCGGAGCGTTTGTATCCATTCGGACGACATGATCCAGCCAACGTAGCCGCTGGATCTTTATTGGCTGCACTATGCCTATGTCGTCATAAAGCTTATACAGCTCATCGTTCCATCGTCTGCGATATTCGCCGTTGCCAACGTGCAAAGTCCAAAAATCTTACGCAGAATTTTTCTCTCGAACACTCCAAGCGTCGCTTCATCGGATGTTGTCATCGTCGAAGCTTCTGCGCAATACGTTACGACGGGCATGATGAGAGTCTTGTAGAGAGTTAGTTTTGTTCGTCGAGAGAGGACGTTACTGCTCAGTTGCCTACTTAGTCCAAAGTAGCACTTGTTGGCAAGAGAGATTCTACGTTGGATTTCAAGGTTGACATTGTTATCGCTGTTAATGCTGGTTCCTAAATAAACGAAGTCTTTAACAATCTTGAAATTATAACTGTCAACAGTGACATGGGTGCCGATACGCGAGTGCGCCGACTGTTTGTTTGAAGACAGGAGGTACTTCGTTTTGTCCTCGTTCACCACCAGACCCATTCGCTTTGCCTCCTTATCCAGTTTGGAGAAGGCAGAACTAACAGCGTGGTTGTTAAGGCCGATGATGTCAATATCATCGGCATACGCCAGCAATTGTACGCTCTTTGTGCCTGAGCGATTAAGTTCTGCGGCTCGTATGATGCTCTCCAACATCAGGTTAAAGAAGTCAGACGACAGCGAGTCACCTTGTCTGAAACCTCGTTTGGTATCAAACGGCTCGGAGAGGTCCTTCCCAATTCTGGCGGCGCTGCTGGTGTTGAGCAACGTCATCTTGCATAGCCGTATTAGTTTTGAGGGGATACCAAATTCAGACATTGCGGCAAACAAGTAACTCCTTTCCGTACTGTCGAATGGAGCTTTGAAATCAACGAAAAGATGGTGTGTGTCGATTCTCCTTTCGTGGGTTTTTTCCAAGATTTGGCGTATTGTAAATATTTGGTCGATGGTAGACTTTCCAGGTCTAAAGCCACACTGATAAGGTCCAATCAGTTGGTTGACGGTAGGCTTCAGCCTTTCACACAATACGCTCCCTAGAACCTTATAAGCGATATTTAGAAGACTAATCCCGCTTTAATTGGCACAGATTGCAGGATGCCCTTCTTATGGATTGGGCAGAGCACACTTAAATTCCAATCGGCAGGCATGCTTTCATCCGACCATATTTTGCATAGAAGCTGATGCATGCACCTTACCAGCTCCTCGCCGCCATGTTTGAATAGCTCAGCCGGCAGTCCGTCGGCGCCTGCGGCTTTGTTGTTCTTTAGCCGCGTTATCACTATTCTCACCTCGTCATGGTCGGGTAGCGGAACGTCAATTCCGTCGTCGTCGATTGGGGTATCGGGATCTTCACATTCTCTGTGGCATGCGCAGCTGTCACTGTTTAACAGGTTCGAGAAGTGTTCCTCCATAATTTAAGATTGCTCTGTACGTCAGTCACCATTTCGCCGTCTTTGTTCTTACAGGAAAACGCCCCGGTCTTAAAACCTTCTGTAAGCCGCCGATCTTTCTGGTAGAATTTTCGGGCGTTGTTCCTGTTGGCCAGCATTTCAAGCTCCTCGCACTCACGTATTTCGGCCTCTCGTTTCTCCTTTCGGATAATACGTCCCTCTTCCTTTTTCAGCTCTCTGTAGCGATCCCACATGGCTCGCGTTGCGCCCGAACGCAGCGTAGCTCTATAAGCGGTATCCTTTCTTTCTGCGGCAGCATGACATTCCTCGTCGTACCAATTGTTTTTTCGGGCTCGCCGGAATCCGATATCTTCTTCGGCGGCGGTACGTAGGGAACGAGAAATGTTGCTCCATTGCTCGTGCGTGCCGGTTTGTTGGGCAGTGGTGTCTGAGAGCAGGAGTGAGAGTCGAGTGGTGAATCTTCTGGCTGTCTGTTGTGATTGAAGCTTTACGATATCGAACATTCTTTGCGTAGGTAGATGTACGTATTTTGCTGCACAGAGGCGTGTGCGCAGTTTGGCTGCAACAAGGTAATGATCCGAGTCAATGTTGGGTCCTCGGATCGTACGTACATCTAATACACTAGAAGCGTGTCTTCCATCTATCACAACGTGATCGATCTGGTTTCGCGTTTTTCGATCAGGGGACAGCCAGGTAGCTTGGTGGATCTTTTTATGCTTGAATCTGGTGCTGCAGACTACCATGTTTCGGGCCCCGGCGAAGTCGATCAGCCTCTGTACGTTACCGGATGTTTCGTTGTGCAGGCTGAATTTTCCGACTGTGGGACCAAAAATTCCTTCCTTGCCCACCCTGGCGTTGAAGTCGCCAAGCACGATTTTTATGTCGTGGCGGGGGCAGTGCTCATACGAACGTTCCTAGCGCTCATAGAAAGAATCTTTGGTCGCATCGTCCTTCTCTTCCGTCAGGGCATGGGCGCAAATTAGCGATATGTTACAAAAACGGGCTTTGATGTGGATTATTGTGAGACGCTCGTCCACCGGAGTGAACGACAGTACTTGGCGACGAAGTCTCTCTCGCTCAAATTTAAAGAACTATGAAAGCATAAGATTCTTTCGATAAAAATTGTACATTATTTAAAATAAGCTTTAGTTGTGTTGAAAGCATTTTTTATAATTTTACTCGCTTAACATATGTAAATGTAACACATGTAACCGTAAATCTGTTACGCCCAGATGTTACAACTAAATTTGACCGCTAGGCAACTAAGGAAAACCACTAAATTTAAGCTTGCTACAAATTCTTTGACCGTCATTTATTGCTATTCATGGTAAACTAATTCACACATTTGAATCTTACTTCAACTATTTTCACATACCGAGAGGACGGACCATGCCAAGAGAGGTTTTCATCCCCAGAGGAGGCATACCTATGAGCCCCCCCTCCTTTCTTCTCAAAATAAATCCACCCGAAATGCATCGCCCCGTGCCAGGACGCTTTCTCTAAAGGCAAATCCGTGGGCTCGCCTCTAGGCGAAATTGTAGGCTAAATATAAAGTGGCTTGCATTCGACGATTTTTCACTAGGTATCTTTCTCTGTATAGAATGAGCTATCAATAACTTATAGACGGATCGATTTATCATGACCCGACCTCAGGCTGGGCTGGATCAGCAACTGGTAGAATTCATTCGTCTGCATTGTTACTTGGCATGCAGTAAAAGGTATTACTCAAGCAGGATTCCTCTCCTCTTAACTCAAGAATCTTACCAAAAATACTCTTAATATTGCAATATAATGACTGTTCTGTTACATGTTAAGTCCGTTATAGATATGAAATTATAATACTTTTTTAATGAAATTAGTTTTATTTAGTCATGTAAATATTGAAATAATTAAATTTTAAAATTTCATTCGCAATGGTATTTGCTTTTACACAAGCCTTCAAACGATTAGGCCATTCAGCTATTGCAGCACGCACAGTTTCCATGGATATTGAAGTCGCTGCTCGAACCAAAGATTGTTTGAGCAGTCTGTTTTTGTTAGGCCTTCAACAGGCCATGTTCTCCAATTCTGACCACAAACTGTAGTTCAACGAGTGCAGATCTGGAAATCCAGACGGCCAATCTTCTGCGGCTATGAATCCAGAAATATTGTTTCTTAGTCATTGCTGGGTGGTTTTTGTTTATGGGCAGGAGCGAAATCTTGCTGGAAGATACAACGCTCTCCGTTGAAGAGAGTACTGCTCAACTGCTTCACTACGTCTTCTAAGACATCATGCTGGTCTTAACCCCTTTTTTGCAGAAATAAAGACACTCCCCACCAAACCATTGCGGAAGCTGGAAGGTGGCCACGCTGAACCCTTGGAATAACATTTTTTGCCTCTTTAGTTTTAGTTTTAGCATAGATTGTGTTGTTTTGCTTATTAAACACTTCTTCAACAGTGAACATTTGTTCATGGCGTGGTTCGTGGTGTTCAACCGCGTGGTCAAAAGATGACCAGTTGAGTGACGGAAGGCTTTCATATGGAGATCATCTCTAATTAGTCTTTACATGGATCTGATCGATACATTAATTTCCGTGGGCATGATTTTCAGCTTTATAAGAGGATTTCTGCGAATTCTTTCTAAAACAGCTTTTGTGGCTGCACTGGTTGGAACCACACGAGGACGACCACTTTTTTCTTTCTGTCACTTCAGACGTTTGGGAAAAAACTATTGATCGTACGATAAACGATTTTTCTCGAAACATTGAGTTTTTTCAGCGATTCGTAAATTTTACATGCACTTCTACCACACTTATGTAATGCAATCACTGTGATGCGATTTTCCCGGCTTACTATCGAGATTGAACACTTCGGAATTATTTTACAACGTAAACTCAACTGCGCCGAAACATCGAAGACAAGACTAAGACAGCAATCTCTATGCAGCGCATGTAGAATGGTTATATAGTAGGTAAAAGGTTAGACTTAAAACCGTGCATAGTACACTGGGTGTATACTGCGATGGTGAAGTCCAACAGTGTAAAAAATCAAACTAGAAAAGATAGAAAAGGCAGCATCCATGCTTATCAAAAGAGCTCTGCCTTTCACTACGAGACTTAGTGGTTTCATCTTATATGGAATTAGAAGGAAAACCTGAGGCCAAACAAGTGGTATAACAATGGGCACACTAGATTTTAGTGGGCCCCCTCTACAACCTAAGTGAGTACTCTGATTTAATCTAATTCTGCTTAACGATATATCTTCGATATAGCAGACCTGAAACCATGTACTTAACACTAATTTGAGGTCCCTGAGGTCGAGAATACTATTTTATACTATTTTTCTTGAATGAGCTGTTGCAGAGATGTCCGAAAATGAGAAAACACCGTTTATAGACATTTTCGGATAATACAACAAATCTTTCCATCAATTTTTCACGAAATTCTATACAGTATTCGATACTTTCATATTACTTTCAAAATCTCGTTTAAATTCATTATTTAAGAAATTTAAAATTAAACACAAATTTAGCATATTATTAAGAAATTATATTCTGCTGTTATCTGTTTTAAACAACCAAGTAGTGAACCAGTAAACGAGTTTATAACTAACTATTGACTTTCGGGTTAAGATGTCATATAGGTATAAAATGAGCCGAACAAGGTCGACGGAGTGGCCAACTCTGGATCCTGTGCTGCGACTTCAATGCCCATCATGCAGTATGGGCTAGTTCAAACAAAAACAAAATATGGGTGAATATCTACTAGTGTTTATTAATAGTTATGATATTATATAAATATTATGAAGCGTGGCAATGAGATGAGATGTATTAGATCTGACTCTAAGCAATCATAACATGGCTTCTAATGTCACATACTGACAGGTGTCAGGTGAAGAAACAGTTTCTGGTTACAGACATTTTGTATTCGATATTGGTCATTTCCCCGACCAGCTTCCAAAAATCCCAGGGAGACCAAATGGGAGCTTTTCCGTTTCACTATTGAAGAAGCTGTTAATAACTTGATCTTACCGTTCTTGAATGAACTTGATACGGAAGCTAATCAACTTTGCTCAGATATTGTAATAGCTTTTGAAGACAGACGTCCTCAAGGAAAAATAAGATCTTCACGTAACGTCACTTAGTAGAATAGAAAACTTGGACAACTGAAATGCCAGGTTAGAAGACTGTTCAATAGAGCAAAGGATAGGTGTAATTGGAACTCTTACAAACTTGTTCTGGTCTCCCATTACAAAGAGTTAAGAATATCATAGAAGTCTATGTGGAGAGAATACTGGGAGAAATTAAATCTTCCCAGCAGCAGTATGATTTCAGAAAGCCCTCTGAGGTAATCATAGTTATGATATTGGCACTCTCAAAGAAACAGATGGAAGCTTTACACAAGCCCGGGATAAATTGCAAGCTTGTGGTTGAACTCATGCCCCGATCTGTTCGGCAGGCTACAATTGACACCCATAAAGTGACCCAATACCCATCTTAGGCAAAAACAAAGCCTCCCATAACAAAGACTTAAGAATATCATAGAAGGCTATGTGGAGAGAATACTGGGAGAAATTAAATCTTCCCAGCAGCAGTATGCTTTCAGAAAGCCCTCTGAGGTAATCATACTTATGATATTGGCACTCTCAAAGAAACAGATGGAAGCTTTACGCAAGCCCGGGATAAATTGCAAGCTTGTGGTTGAACTCATGCCCCGATCTGTTCGGCAGGCTACAATTGACACCCATAAAGTGACCCAATACCCATCTTAGGCAAAAACAAAGCCTTGCAACTAAGCTAAGGACCCCTATATCCTCCTTCAGAACATTTCTTCTGCTGGATTCTAGATAGTGTTTTAACGGAAGGCAGAGACTTATGCAAACGCTTGCATCCTTCAGGTTCTTTTCTTAGCGATAAAGTCCGAAATCCCGACCTCTGTAAAAGTTAGTCTATCAACAAGGCAAATCCACAGAGGTTACAATACATAGTCTTACAAAAAAAATTAAGAAAAGGCCCCGCAGCTTACACATATACCCAGCAGAGGCTTACAAGCTGATAAGTAGCTGGAAGCTAACCCTGTAATGTCTGTTCGGCCGAGCTCCTCCTCCTATTTATGGTTGTGTCCTAATGTTTTTCCACAAATGTACGAACCGACAGTTCTATGCCGCAAAGACGGCAGATAGATTTTTATGAGATAGATAGAGTAACTCTTTGGCAAGATGCGTCGAGCAAAGGTCAGCGAGCACTATAGCACAGCGATCATCAAGCTCTAATTATAGACATCTTAGTAGAAAAACGAAACAAATATACTTCCTCTAGTAAATTTCTGCACCAAGCATGGAGACCGATAACCTTGGACCAACCTCTGTCCAATTTTGTTCTTAATGAGGTAATAAGGAGCGGACCAGAGAAGGAATTGGCAAGAATAGCAGTAAACAGGCACGTGCAAAATATTATAATAGCCCATGAAGCATCGATGGCTCAAAAGTAAATAGCTGAAAGCGAAAGCAAATGTACTTTTTTTTTTGATGAAAATACAACTTTATTTTGAAAAAATGGTTACAAGTGAATCATTGAAAGTATTGCCTATCGCTGGCTATTACTTTTTCTCATCTTTCTGGTATACCGTCGCGGTAAAATTTTTCATCTTTTGAGGCTATCCACCGATCAAGCCATTTTTTGATGTCTTTATATGAATGGAACTGCTAGTCAGCTAGACCATGTGCCATCGATCGGATCAGGTGATAATCGGACGGCGCAATATCTGGAGAATATGGCGGGTAGGGTAGGATTTCCTATTTCAGTGTTTCGAGGTAGATTTTAACGGGTTTGGCAACGTGAGGCCGAGCGTTGTCATGCTGTATAATAACTTTTTTAAGCCTCTCCGCGTATTGCGGCCGTTTGGATTGGCGGGTAGCTCCTAATACTGAAGCAAGCTCTTCTTGCGTTTGATACATATCCTCATTGAGCAATGCCTCCAATTCAGCATCTTCGAAGGGTTTTGGCCTTCCTTCACGCGGACGGTCGTCAACATTAAATTCACGTTGTTTCACTTAAAGCAGCACCTCCATAAACTTTTTGTAGCTCTCGATGCTCTTCAGCCGCCGTTTTTTTTCGAATAACAGAGGAAAATCAACACTTCCCGCAAATGACGATTATTCGGCACAAAATCAGACATTTTCACAAAACCAAAAGTATATGATACCAAAACAAAATCACTAATGTATCGAAGCGGTTTGTTTATCACTTGCCTATGGTTGGTTTATGACGTTTAGGTTATGTAAAATTCGACTAACACGCACACACTGCTTGACAAACAGCGAGAACTTAGTTGCGCACCTAATACTATTAAAGAACTGAGGGCGAAATGTTTCAGAAAAAGAAGAAGTTAATAAATACTGGGGATAAAGAAATTACGTTGGCAAATTTTATGAATTTTTGAAAGCAATTAGAAAAGTAGATCCGGCAGAATAAAACAGCCTAAATTTATGCAACGAGGCAGACAAGAACGTGTGGAGTGACAGAGTAGCAATGTCGGAAATTGCTAAGGCGCCGCAGGTAAAATGATTAACTAGTTATATAATATAGTTTGAACTCTGTTCCCTCATTGCAAAACAGACAACATGGATATGCATTCCAGAAGCTAGAAAAGGCATTGATAAGATAACAGCCGAAGAAGTTGTACAAGATGCAAATTTGATTGGAGATTGCAAAATTCCCGGCTCTGACGGTATTCCGAACACAGCATTAAAAATCCATACTGGAAAACCAGCAGATATTTGCTAGAGTAATGCAATTGTTTCTTGAACAAGGAGTGTTGCCGAAGCTATGGAAGAGAGAAAGACTTGTACTGCTCTCGAAACCAGGGAAACCTACAGGCATACCAGGATTCGTCCTCTGTGGCTCATTGACACGATGGCAAGCTTTTGGAACGACTCATAAACAATATAGTATACAACCATAAACTGAACCATACCCGTAGCAGTAGGTGTTCCGAAAGCAAAGGTACTCTACAGCAACAATACAAAAGGTTGTCTTAATTGCTACCGACGCGATCGCAGGTAAGCGAAACGGTGCAGTCGTGACCTCGGATGTGAAAACAGCGATCAACTCGGTAGACTGGGGAATCTTCTTAGCGCAGTTAAGTGATTTTGAATTCAAAGCAAACACTACTATCGTAACCGTAACAAACTGCTCGGATAGTGTAGGTTTATCCATTGCAGCGGAGCAAACGGAAACGGTCCTCATAAGTACACGTAAGAAACCAGAGATAGCCTCTTTCAGCATAGGCACACATGAAGTTAAATCGTCAAGTGTAATAATTGACCACCGGCTCAGTTTTGTACCACAAACAGACTATATAACTCACGAAGCGTCAATAATGTACCATGTGCTCTCTAGAATGCTTCCGAAAGTGGGTAGGCCGAGAAGTAGCAAACGCATTTACCAGCGTCATTACATCCAATATGCTGTATACAACTCCAGGGTGGGCGAAATCCTTGGAAATAAAAGCATTACGAGGTTTTGTACAGATTTGCGCAGTGAGGGTGATAAATGCTTACAAAACCACCTCGGACGAAGCTGAAACGGTGGTTGCAGGCATGACGCCTATCAATATATTGGGAGAAGAACGAACGAGAGCGTTCGTGCAAAAAGGCTACAAAACGGGTACACTAACATATCAGAGATTATAGGTAAAGATAAGGCTGCATCCTTACTAAAATGAATGCAGCGTTGGGAAATCTCGACGAAAGTAAGGTGGTCCTATACGCTAATTGCAAGCATCGGAAGAAGATTATCCGAACCTGTGGTAAGCTTAACTTCCAGCTAACACAATACTTGACAAGTCATGGTTCCTACCAGACGTGTTAGCCGAAGTTACTCGCATAATTCCGTTTTCAACCATAGCTCAAGACCAAACCTGGTAGTTTATTATCCTTAAGAACTCGTCTTGCAAAGCCAGCTCACCATAGGCACCTTTTCCACCATAAATTAACAGAAAGAGACTGAATTACTTAACGGCAGTTGAATGTTATCACTGTAGGCTAGCTTCAGGTGTATTTTAATCTAGATGTATTTACTTATACATTAATAATATATTTTTCTATTTATTTTCCCTTTCATTTACAAATCATTCTTTTTTAATTTGTTTTATGTTTCGTTATTTATGTAATAAAATAGAAATATATCATTAAAAACAAGTATTCTAGGTTCAATAGATGCTATCAGTATCAAATTAGAAAGAGCATTTCATTCAAAAATATACTAACTGAGTAATTAGTTGAAGTAGACGCAGAGAATGTTGATTTTTTGGAAAGTAATAGGATTAGAGCTAAAATAAAATGTAAGCATACATTTAATGTTGTAAATAATTTTTGTTGCATCTTTTTTTATATATTTGATTATCAATCTGATTTCCTATATAAGATAATAACTAATTTTAAGATTTTTCTTTTAATCATCATCATCATCAATAACACTACAGTCTTGTGCAGACCATTGCTTCCACAACTACGGTTCTCCACTCCGATCGATCCTCTCCAGTTTGCGATCCCTATTTCCCGCAAGTCGACGGTGACCTCGTCAATCCAACGTTTGTTTGGCCTCCCTCGACCTCTTCGTCCAACGACTTGCCTATGGAACGCTATACTGGCAGCTCTCCATTTGGGCATTCTGTAAATGTGCCCCATTCATCTTATTCGATGACTTTTTGTAAAGCGTTTCCATTTTGAATCAATGCATCGAGTTCGTAATTGTATCTTACCCGATTTGTTCCGTCAACTTGGCGGAAGGGACCATATATTTTTCGCAGGATCTTTTTTTCAAACCTCAGTGTTTGGTCGATGTCTTATTTTAAGTAGCCATCGCTGCTATATGTTAGTATGGGTCGTACAAGCTCTTTATACATTGCCATCTTTTAAGCTTTTGATAGCAATCGAAACTTGAATAATTTTATGTGTAATAAGAATGCTGCATCAGAATTACAGCTGGAGAAGAGACCTAAGTAATTAAATTTTAAATTTTAACCCTCTGATTTGAATGTGTGCAACATCACTCGGTTTCTTTGCGAAGTGCATATATTTCGTGTTCTCTATTTACACATAGACCCACTTCTAAAGTTGAATTTTTCATTCGTTTTGCGCAATAACGATAACGTCATCGGCATAAGCTAACATTTGCGAGCAGCAGTGAAAAATCGAATTGGCACATTTTAGTTTGCGTACTACCTCATGTAGTAATAAATTAAAAATTGTCGTTGATAGTGAATCGCCTTGTTTTACACCTGATGAAATGCTGAATTCGTTGGTAACATCTCCATTTATCATAACCGTCGCATTAGTGTATGATAGTGCCATCTGGATTAGTTCTGTAATTTTTAGCGGTATACCTTGTATAATGGTTAATCGTTCAGACGGTTTATGTTAATGCTGTCGAAATCTTGCTTGAAGTCAATGAACAGACAAGGCAAATTCTCTGTTTTTCTCTAGTATTTACATTAGTATGAAACATTGCTCTGTTGTGGATCTACCCTGGCGAAAACCACACTAGTAGTCATCCAAAATTTCCTCTGTATATCAACTGTTTGTTAGGTATGTTTGTAAAAACATTGTAGCTAGTGGAGAGATATACCTCGGTAATTGTTACCGTTGGTTTTGTCGCCCATTTTATGTGATGGTACTTTAAGGCTACTATTCCATCCTTCTAGTAGCTGTTCAGTTTCACAAATTTTGCTTATCATCAATTTCGTTATTATATTATTGAGCTTTTCAACACCGCATTTTAAAAGTTCTGAATTTATTTGGACACTTCCGCTGCTTTCATTATTTTTTAGTTTTGTCAGACTTTCTATCAACTCGTTACGACCCGGTGCTTCTATAAGGTTTTCTGCTGTAGAGAATATCTCATTCATACGGTGCGAACCGAGGTCTGTTGCATTTTCTATATTCAGAATATCACTAAAGTATTCTTGCCATCTATTCAGTATTTTTGTTTTCCTGTTATTATTTTACAATACCTTCCTTATTTTTGCACAAATTTATTCGAGGTTGATATGGCTTTGTATGACTTCTAATTGCCCTATACATATTTCTTACATTTCCTTGACTGAAATCACTCTCGATACGCTGAACTTTCATGCGGATGTTTTTTCTTTTGTTTTATAATTTTCTTTGTGACTTGTATTTTTTGTTATATTCAAATAGGATTTGCCTTGCCCGCCTATTTTAATACTTTCTTCGTGCTTCGTTTTTAGTGTCAATAGATGCTTTACATTCTGCGCCAAACCACTCATTTGTGCTACTTCTCTTTGTTTTAATATCTACTACTTTAATACATTTATTTATTTAATTTATTTATTTATTTATATATGGCATCACAAAGGGAAGTAATGTGCAACTTGATGGCTGATCAATAGAAATGAAGCCTTTCACCTCTTGTTTCCCATCCCCTAATACCGCTTTCCAGTGGTGGTGCTGTTAACCTTTCACGGAGATCAAGTAACATTCTATACATGATATAGATGAAACCTTGGTGGAAGTGATGGGAACGAAAGATATAAGGTGAAATTCCCGAAAGGGGGCTGGCTTTTAGGTTGACACCCTAATGTTAGTTTAAAAAACCACCGTCTCAACACATCAACAACAGCCTCGGATAAGGAACGAATTTAAATGCCGACCATTGCAACGTTTGAAGGATTATGATTTGAAAATATGTACTTGGAATGTTTTGACTATGTTACAGCCAGGGAAGATGGCGGAAATTGCAGACAAACTAATGAAATATAAAGCAAGTATAAGGTGGAAAGAAAGGTGCAAGAGATAAGGTGGAAAGAAAGCGGAGAAATTAAGAGAATATTCTATTCAGGCTATTCTACAGGGGCTCTGAGATGCAAGGTTCACGAGGAACTAGTTTGTTTGTTGACAGCAAAACTAGAAGAAGCTTACTGAGTTTCCGCCGATCAGGGACCGATTGTGTTACCTAAAATTAAAGGGCAAATTCCAAAATATATCAATAATAAACGTATATGCACCCACTGAAGGGAGTCCGGATACTGTTAAAGACCAATTTTACTATGATCTTGAAAGACTACTTAGTAGAATGCATAAATTTGATGTATTAATTGTGATGGGTGACCTCAATGCCCAAGTTGGAAAAGAAAGCAATGTTATACAAGGTATAAATATATACATATATATAATTGGCGCGTTCACCCTTTTTGGGTGTTTGGCCGAGCTCCTCCTCCTATTTGTGGTGTGCGGATTGATGTTGTTCCACAAATGGAGGGACCTACAGTTTCAAGCCGATTCCGAACGGCAGATATTTTTATGAGGAGCTTTTTCATGGCAGAAATACACTCGGAGGTTTGCCATTGCCTGCCGAGGGGCGACCGCTATTAGAAAAGTGTTTTTCTTAATTTTGGTGTTTTCACCGAGATTCGAACCAACGTTCTCTCTGTCAATTCGGAATGGTAGTCACGCACCAACCCATTCGGCTACGGCGGCCACCGATTATTATTATACAAGGTGTTACAGGAAAATTTTCACTTCATGCAGATATGAACGATAGTGGTAGCCGTTTATGTGACTTCGCGGCTTCACAAGGACTGTTTATAAGCAGCACATTTTTCAAACACAAACGTATACATCTACAAACTTGGAAGATGCCTGGCAATATTAGGACAAACCAGATCGATCACCTTCTTATTGATAAGAGACAAGCCACGTCAATTATAGTATATCGGGGTGCATGCTGCGACACAGATCACTACCTAGTAATTTCTAAATTATGTCAGCGTATATCGAAAGTAAATGAGAGTAAAGGTCATAGAAAGATAAAGTGGAACACCCAGGAAATGCACAAGAATGAAATTACGAAAAAGAAATACAGAGAATCTTTGGAAACAAATATAAATAATATTGTTAACAAGCCAAATGAAAGAAGCGAGGTAAGTATCGATGAACGCTGAAACTAACTAAAAAATCTTATTATTAACACACAAAAAACACAATCGGTGAAAGGAGATCGGAAACAAATGAATGGTACGATGAGGATTGCCGCAAATCAAATATTATAAAGCAGCAAGCGAGAAAAGCGTACGTCGAAAGATGTTCGGAAGCAAACTTTCTTGAATACCAAAGTAAGAGAAAAGAAGCCAAAAAGACAACAAGGACAAAGAAAAAAAAATATATGAAACAACAAATTAAACAAAACATAAAAAGACAGACAAAAGCGTTCCAACCGAGAAGCAACGAAAGAATGGAAATATTATTAGTGACAAGCAACAAGTAATAGAAAGATGTAAACAACATTTCACCGAGCTCCTCAACGAAAGTCATAGGAATGATAATGATAATAACAATGAAAGAGATGAGATCCATACAGCTGAAATATTAATTGACGGACCTAGCATAATTGAAGTAACCATAGCAATAAATAATTTAAAAAACAATAAAACAGGTGTTGAAGACGGTATCTCGGCAGAGCTCATAAAATATGGAGGGCAAGCCTTGCAATCAAATACACTACCTTGTAAAAACCATTTGGGAAAATAATAAAATACCAAATGAATGGCTAACAAGTGTAATAGTGCCATCAAGCCAGCAATCGATCAACAACTGAGCAAGGTTTCCTGGTAAACCAAATTTTTGAAAAATTTTTCGAGCATAACATTGATATATTCTACCTATTTATCGATTTCAAACAAGCGTTTGATAGTCTAGGTATAAAGCAAATCAAACCCTGTTTCCAAAAACTTGGCGTTCCAAGTCCTGTCTGGTGCTAAACAAGAAGACGCATTGTCCGCTCTGTTGCATACAGTTGTAAAAGAAATTAACTTGTCCGGAACAATATTTGAAAAAGAGTTTCAAATATGTGCTTATGCTGACGACGTTCTAATCATGGCAAAAAAAAAACTAATTCGCATATTCAAGCTGATAGACACAGAAGTAAAAATTATAGAACTGAATGTCAACGCCGAGTAAAGACACATCAATCGCAATAGATGAAAGAATTAAATCTGCTAATAAGACGTATTATACAAATATAAAATTGTTCAGATCAAAGGTTTTATCACGAGTGCAGAAAATCAAGATGTAAAGGGTGGTTAAATTTCAAGGACCGATGTTGAATGTAAACCACACCTAAACGTCAATTGTTTTTCTACATTTAATTTGACATTTTTCAATTTCAGACTAATTCAATTTGAACCATGGAAAGACAGACTATCGAGCAACGCGTTAAAGTTATTCAGGTTTATTATGAAAACAGGCGTGCAAATCAAAATGCTTATCGCGCACTTCATCTTCAGTGATGACTCACATTTTCACACTTGGGCGAATTATAATCCAAGAGTGATTGCCGAAAAATCAATGCACTCACAAAGAGTGACTATTTGCTGCGGTTTATGGGCCGGCGGCAACATTGGGCCGTATTTTTTCCAAAATGAGGCCGGTCAGGCAGTTACTGTGAATAGTGTTCGCTATCGTGAGATAATTACGAACTCTTTATGGCCCGAATTGGAAGATATGGATGTGGACGATATGTGGTTTCAACAGGACGGTGCCACTTATCACACAGCTAACGAAACAATGGCTCTTTTGTGCGAAAAATTTGATGGCCGAATAATCTCACGTCACGCTGATGTCAATTGGCCGCCAAGATCATGTGATTTGACACCGTTGGACTTCTTTCTTTGGGGTTATTTGAAAGAAAAGGTATACGTCGATAAGCCAGCAACAATTCAAGAGCTAAAGGATGAGATAATTCAGCCCATTAACGGCATAGAACCTCAATTATGCCTCAGCGTCATCGAAAATTTGGACCATCGAATGGAGGTGTGCCACCGAGGCCGATATTTTGTTCCATGCGTAATTGAGCCATACCAGTATTATCGTAATAAAGAGAAATTAGAATAATTTCCTAAAAAAATGGTATTTTATTCGAAATCAACACCGGCCCTTGAAACTTAACCACCATTTATAAAACTTTGATACGTCCGGTTCTTGTTGTTGTTGTTGTTGAAGTGGTTGAATATTTCCACTGAAATAATCTTAATTAGTGACCAGTACCGTTTTACTACCACTGTCTCGTGTGATGAAGTCTTTTTTTGTTTTTGTTTCCAAGTCCAAGTATAAGTATCGATGTCTGAGATCTCATTAATTTTCTGTAAGAAACGCTTACCGAAGGAGCGAAGTCGTGCCCTAGCTAGCCCCGGACATTCACATTAGTAGTGGAAAATACTTTCCTTCGTCCCATCCGCTTGACAGCTTCTGCAGATGGGATTGAAGGGGCGGTTGAGTCTGGCTGCATGCTCCCCTACTTTCCAATGACCTGTAAGGATTGCAGTGATGCGTAAGATGTTTGGTCGAGAACATCCTAACAGGTGATTCGTTCTTTGGATTTTGTATGACGGTCATGTGCTTTTGTTGTAATACATGTAGTTAGTTGCTTTCATCTTCTTTCGGCTAAAGCATGATAGTATTAAGGGGTTATATACCTTGTGGTCCGGTGAAATTAGCGAAAGTTGGGTTTTTTTTAAAGATATGTAGCAATAATTTTATTGTATAAAAGTTTTTATTATTGGATATTACAATGTTTAAAGAAAAAAAAGGCTTTGTTTGTGTAAAAATATTTAAAAATGGCGGAGTTATGGCGTTTTCCCCCAAGACCCTTTTTTTGGAAGAGGCTTGCGGTGGACGCGATTCAAGTCCACCAAGTCAACTGAAATCAAAAAATCGAAAAGATTTCATTAGTATAGGGTTATATCTTCTTAGTGAACGATCAATATATTAAATATTTTGATTTTTGTGAAAATAGGAACATGTTTTTAAAAAACTCCACTTCTACAGTCCTAAAATTGGCATTAAAAAATTCATATCTGCAAAATAAAAATTTATACCTAAAAAGTTGATCGTTCACTAAGAGGCGACATCAATTACGAACAATTTAAAAAAAAAATTATAAAAATCGGTTGAATACTTTTTTTGCAATCGCGTCCACCGCAAAAGCATTTTTGGAAAAACACGTTTTTGAGATAATCGCGTTTAAAGTTTCAAGCGCCGCATGAGGCCGTACGCTCAGGACGTGACGACGCACAATTTAAAACGCTGTAACTTTCGATCTATTGCTCAGATCTCTATGAAATTTTTGGAAAATTTTCTCAAGGGATTGTACTTTACGATAAAGAAATAAAATTTATTTTGATTTTTTTGAAAAACACAAGGTATATAACCCCTTAAGCAATGGATGCTTTTAATGTGTTGAGTGGGGTGGAAACTGCCACCGCCTCTGCTATTTCTAGTATCGAACCTTTTCTTGCTAGCTCATCCGCTATCTCATTATCCCGTATGTTCCTATGACCGGGAACCCATATAAGAGTAATTTCAAGCCAATGACTAAGAAATTCCAGCTCCTCTCTACATTGTAAGACTAGTTTGGATGAAATGGCCTAAGGCCTTTATAGCTGCTGACTGTCTGAGAAGATAGCTACCCTTGTACCAACTTCCCTGTAGAGTTTTAGTAATTTGCATACTTCTCTGATCGCTAAAAGTTCTGCCTGGAACACACTGGCATAGTCAGGAAGACAAATTGACTGAGATAGGTTGAGTGGCTCCGAGTGAGATAAGTTGAGTGGCTCCGTATCTACCAACCACCTTCCCTTTGCTCCATTCGGCTCTCGGTGGAAAATGCACCGTAAAGTCTTTCTTGAAGTTAAGGTCAGGGATTGTGCAGTCCGATCTGTTTTTGAGTAGCGAGGATCTTACTGTGGCCGTACGACATTGTTGTTCAGCCTCCTATGTCTCTAAGTCTCACCGCGCTGCAAGTAGTGATTGCTTTAATATGTAAAGCTGTTGCAGGCCACCAAACTAGTGCCGCATATGTTAGTATTGGCCTTACAATGGCTGTGTAGGACCAATTGGTTAGTTTTTTACCTAACATTCTCTTACACGTGTAAAGTGCTCGCTTTCTTTACCCTGTACTCTACGTTGGACTTCTAGCTGAGTTTGGGGTCTAGGATAACACCTAGGTATTTTGCCTTTTGGGTTAGCGTGAGACTAACGCCGTTTAGTTTTGGAAGATTAAAGTTTGGTACCTTGGTTTTCTTGGTGAATAACATCAGCTCAGTTTTTCTCGGGTTTACACTTAGACCACAGTCCGTGGGATAATTGCTGAGTAATACCAGAGCTCCTTTCATAATCTCATTGATTGTGGTTGGAAAAATTCCTGAAACCATAAGCACTATGTCGTCCGCGTACGCTACTACTTTAATTCCCTTCCGGTTGAATTTGGTAAGGATATTGTTGACAACTAGTAACCAGAGCAGAGGGGATAAGACTCCTCCCTGAGGGGTTCCCCTGTTGACAGAGTGTTGTACAGTGCTGCCTACCTCACCGATGATTATTCTAGTTTTAAGCATGTTCTCTATCCATTCGTTGAGACCTATGTCTGTGCCTAAGCTATTAAGAGCCTCAATTATGGATCTTGTGCTAACATTGTTGAACGCCCCCTCTATGTCGAAAAAATCGACTAGTGAGTATTGTTTGTACTCTATGTTCCTCTCAATCGTACTTACAATCTCATGAAGAGCTGTATCTGTGGCTTTTCCTTTGAAGTAGGCATGTTGAGATGGTGAAATCGTTGTGTCTGTAATCTTCTCCCTGAGATATACATCCAACAATCACTCGAGAGTTTTGAGAATAAAGGAGGATAAGCTGATGGGTCTGAAATCTTTCGCTGTATCATGATCGCGTCTACCAGCTTTGGGGATAAAAATCAGCTTAACCCTCCTCCAGCTTTTTCGTATATGCCCTAGCATAAGGCTTTTTCCGGTTCTTACTTATGGTGCTGAAATCTGGTCACTGAAAGATAATGATATAAACCAGCTTTTACGATTTGAAAGAACCATAATGAGAAAATCTACGGTCCTATTCGGCTTAAAAACGGCACGTATCGCATCCGTTATAACAACGAAATTGAAAACCTTATTGGTGGTGAAAATGTAATACGTTTTATTACAATAAAGCGCAGCGGATTAGATGGATTGGCCACATCATAAGAATGTCCAACGAATGAATCCAGAAAAGGGTGTTTACTTTGCGTCCAATTGGAGGAAGAAAGAGAGGCCGACCAAGAAAGAGATGGCTTGATGACTTAGAAGCAGACTTAAAAGCGTTGAACGTTCGTAATTGGAGAAGTGAGGCAAGAGAGATACTGAATTGGAGGGGGATTGTTGATGGTCCACCACAGACTGTGAAGCTAGGAGAGAGAGAGAGAGACTTAAATATTTAATTTTGTCTCTTTATTTTCCTTCTATAGTTATATCATTATTCATTATTTATTCAATAAAATGAAAAATAAATATTGTTTTCAATTTAAAACTAGTTATCGGTTTCATAAAAATTAGTAAGACATACTTTCGTACAATATAATAAAAAAGCCTTCACCCAATTAAATTAATAATTGCATATGAAAAATCATTCACGGCGTGCGAAAGGCCAAACACGCATACAAGTAAACACACAATACATTTTGCTTACCGTACAATCGTACAATCACCTTTTTCCAATTAACTCACTCAGCAGTTGCGCAAACCCTCAAGCGGAAGCGTTTACTGTTTCACAATATCGTTCCTGTCAATTCTTTTTGCAATCACTTTTAAAATTCTTACTAATTCAAACTTGGGAAAATAAATAATCCTTACGTAGCGTCTGGCTTGAGCAACGCCTTCCTGTAGAATTAAGTTATTCATAGGTGTAGAATTAAGTAATCTTTGTAAAGAGTTTTGTTTAATTCGGACAGCGAATAAAAGCGGACCCACCGCACTAAGTAAATTGCCGTTTTTCTATTTTCATTGAGGTTTTCCGCGCAAGGAAACCTAACTGGCGCCCGAGCGAAGTATTTTGCTAACTTGAAGTTAGAAAAACCGCAAGGAAAGAGGTCCCCGAGTAGTTCTTTTTCTTTTCTTTCGATAAAAAAAAGTAAAAAACAAAAAGGACGCGTTTGAACGCAAGCCGCCTTGCCCGCGAACAAACATTTTTAATAAAGACTTAGAAAAAGAAAACGGTACTCGTACTAGTGTGTTCAGTGCGTGCGAGAAAAAAGCTAAGAATTACTCCAACAATCAAACTCAATATCAGCGACAAAAATCAACGCAGCATTATTATTAAAAAACAACCAACCGAGTGCAACAGTCACCGCATCGCTACTACCAAAAACAACCAACCGAAAAAATCAACGCATCGTTACCACCGGAAACAACCAACTGAATACAAAAATCAACCCAGCATTATTATCAAAAGCAACCAACGGAATATAAAAATCAACGTAGCGACATTACCAGAAACAACCAACCATCATCTAATGCAGTGTTATTACCAAAAACAACCAACGGATTACAACAATTAAAACAGCGTTATTATCGAAAGCAACCAACTCCAGCAGCAGTAACATCATCATAACCAAACGCAGAATTATAATGCAACAGAAGATGAAATTTACAGCTGAAATTCTAACGTAAGTCATGACGAATTAAATAAAGAAATATTGTGGAAAAATAAATCATTGAATATTAAAAGAAAAATTTTATAAATCCTGAAACGAAAGACAGGATGAAATTAAAAGATAAGACATATTGATATTGTTTAGAATTTTTTTTCAATAATTAAAATAGAAACAAAAAGCCGAAACAAAGCTTCAAAGAAATTTATTACAAATACAGAAATTTGACCGAAAAATAAATTGGTGAATATTGAAAAGCAAATTTTGTAAATTTTAAAACTGAGAAAGGGCGAAAGTAAGAAACGCAGACTTTAATTTATTATTAAAAAATAAAAAACATTTATTGTTGAAACTAAAGCTGAAATAAAGCTTCACTGGAATTTATTACTTGAAAAATGTCAAACCCAAACAATCTGGTACGACCAGCTAGGCTAAGCACAAATAACACAGCCAATCCAAATCCTCAGGACCCATCCGACTCCAACAATCCTCCAGCCCAAAGGCAAATAAATTTTTCGGATCTAAGAGAACTAGTTTCAAAGATAACCTTAGAAGTCCTTAGCAGTCAAGCACCAACAATTGTGCAGGCCGCACTCAATCCCAACGCGAATCTTGTTAACATGGTAGACCAAACAATAGAAACACAACATCTAAATAGCCTAGGCGACCTCGACAGAATTCCCGACGTTGTTAAATGCTTAAGGGAATTTTCAGGCAGACCAGGGGCGATTAACTCTTGGAGGAAGAGCGTGGAAAGAATACTCAGAATTTATGAGCCCTTACGCGGAACAGCAAAGTACTATGGAATTGTAAACATAATTAGGAACAAAATCGTAGGAAACGCTGATATCGCTTTAGAGTCCTACAATACGCCGTTGGACTCGACGGCCATCGCCAAATGCTTTACATTGCATTATGCAGATAAGAGAGATGTGTCAACATTGGAATATCAGATGACAGGACTCGTTCAAGGCAACTCTACAGTACAACAATTCTATCAGGCAGTGTACTCTCATTTATTTCTTATTTTCAACAAATTAGGTAGCCTGGACACAGGAAAAGAAGCCTTAAGCTTACTTACCGAGACTTATCGAGGAAAGGCCCTTGATACGTTTATCAGAGGTCTCAACGGAGATTTACCGAGACTGCTAGGTATGAGAGAGCCTGCGGACCTTCCGCAAGCTCTACATTTGTGTCTCAAACTAGAGAATCAGAAATTTCGAACTCATTATGCTCAAAATCAAAACGACTTACCACTAAGGAAGCAGTCTTACTATTCACCACCACCTTTGCCACAGAGAGGCCCCAATAATCAAAGACAAAGACAGACTTTTTACCCCTAAATAGCTCACGTACCTGGATTCCAAAATAACCCAAGATTTTTTAATTACGAGCAAGTACGAACAAATAGCAACCAGCCAAGACAACCCCCACCTAGACCCATAGCACCGAAACCACTACCACCGCCAGAGCCGATGGATATCGACCGAAGCATTCGCTCCTAACAAATAAATTACGCGAACAGACCTCAGGCAAATCAATTCCTGGGAAAAAGACCACCCAAATCATCCTCTCAAAGGAATATCCAGCCTAACAAAACCCAAAGCGTATTTCACATTGACGCAGGCAGCGAAGACACTTACGAAGGAAATTACGATTACGACCAGACATTGACAGAATACGTCGAATCCATAGAATCAGAAAACAGGGACGAAGAATTGGTATTAAGCGACGTACATTTTTTAGGATAACCAGCTCTTCGCTGCCATACTTCGAATGTAGAACGAAGAGCGGAGAAGTGTTAAAATTTTTAGTGGACACAGGCTCCAGTAAAAACTATATCCAATCAAGGTTAGTAAAAAAAGAAATACCTAACGACACCCCATTTTTCGCAAAATCAGTTGCAGGAGACATAAAAATTCAATCGCATACTTATGTTAACTTATTCAATTTAGACGACCAGCTCAAATTTTACGTCATGCCTACCCTAAAATCTTTCCATGCAACACTGGGAAACGACAGCTTGAGAGACCTGAATGCAGTCATTTTTTCTGACAAAAACCTCATGGTTATCCGCGACAAAATCAAAATTCAACTTAAGCAACTTAGTAGCCAAAGTATAAACTCTATCGGACTACAAGACGAGCACTTGACTGATTACCAAATGCAAACTGTACACACTTTAGTAAAGAAATTTCCGAATCTCTTTTCGGAACCCGACGAAAAACTAACTTACACGACAAAAGTCACTGGACAAATACGAACTACTACGCACAATCCTGTTTACAGTAAATTTTACCAATATCCAGCTTCGCTTAAAAGTGAGGTAGAAAAACAAATCAGTAAACTTCTAAGTGATGGAATAATACAACCATCACGATCGCCGTATAATTCCCCAATGTGGATTGTGAATAAGAAACCAGATTCACAGGGGAATAAGCAGTATAGAATGGTGATCGACTATAGAAAGCTAAATTCACTGACAATACCAGACAGATATCCTATCCCAGAGATAGCAGACGTCCTGTCTCAGCTAGGCAATAGCAAGGTATTCTCAGTGCTCGATCTTAAAAGTGGATTCCATCAAATTCCACTTAGAGCCTCGGACGTAGAGAAAACCGCATTTTCCCTAAACAATGGAAAATACGAGTTTACCCGTCTGCCATTTGGCTTAAAGAACGCACCCGCGGTATTCCAGCGTGCGTTAGACGACATCCTTCATGATTTTATTGGAAAGATATGTTACGTCTATATAGACGACATCATCATTTACAGTAAGTCAGAAGAAGAGCATGTACGTCACATCGAAAGTATTTTCAAAACATTGGAAAATGCCAATATGAAGGTACAACTCGACAAGTGCCATTTCTTCAAACAGGAAGTGGAATTTTTGGGGTTTGTAATATCACAAACCGGCATAAAAACTAATCCAAAGAAAGTCGGGGCGATAATTAATTTTCCTGTACCAAAAACTTTGAAAAACTTAAGATCGTTCCTTGGCCTCTCCGGCTACTATCGTCGGTTCATAAGAGACTACGCTAAATTGGCCAAACCTTTAACAACAATGCTAAGAGGCGAAGAAGGCCATGTGTCAAAACGCCAATCCCCTAAAATTGCGATAAACCTCGATAGCGCAGCAAACGAGGCTTTTAACAAAATAAGAAACTCCCTAGTCTCAAAAGACATTTTATTATCATACCCTGACTACGACAAAGAATTCGAACTCACGACGGACGCATCGGATTTTGCGCTTGGAGCTGTCCTTTCCCAAAAGGATAAGCCCTTAACTTTTATTTCTCGGACATTGAGTAAAGCGGAAGAGCATTACGCGGCAAATGCGCTCAGCCATAAGAACAATAACATCAAAATGAAGCGCTGGAAGGCTATACTCGAGGAGTATAACTATGAGCTTCATTACAAGCCAGGAAAAAGTAATGTTGTGCCCGACGCCCTGTCAAGAATTCCATTAGAATCGGGAGTCCATACTATGCCAGAAATGACTAAAAGTGACAGCAGTTCAGGACAAAACCTTATCTGCAGCGTCGAAACCCCATTGAACGTCTTCAAGAACCAAATAATTCTAAACATAGAGCCAACATCGGCATATGAATTCCAAATCGTTTTCCCTACAATTCACCGGCATACTATTACAGAAAATGAGTTCACCTCCAAGAAACTCGTTTCACTTTTAAAAAAATATTTAAATCCGTCGGTGATAAACGGCATCAAAGCTCCAGAATCCCTGATGGGAAAGATTCAAGAGATTTTCCCAGATAATTTCGCAAAGTATAAAGTTATTGTAGGTTTACACAATTATTAGTAGAAGATATTAAAAATGAAAAGCAGCAGGAGGGAATTATTATAGAAACACACACAAGAGCACATCGCAACGCTAAGGAAAACAAAGTCCAAATTCTGGAAAAGTATTATTTTCCCAGCATGAATAATAAAATTAATAGAATCGTAAAACAATGCTCAATCTGCAAACTTAACAAGTACGACCGGCAACCAATAAGTCCAGAACTGAGAAAAACCCCCATACCTACCTTTCCGGGTCAAATACTTCACATAGATATCTATAGGACTGAAAACAAACTAGTATTAACGGCCATCGATAAGTTCTCGAAATACGCCCAAGGACGAATTATAAACTCTAGAGCCATAGAAGACATTAAGGAACCCCTTCGAGAAATCCTCTTCCTATTCGGAGTACCGGAAATGATAATATTCGATAACGAAAAATCCTTTAATTCCGCAGCAATCAATTTCATGCTAAAAGATCAATTAGGTATAAAAATATTCACATCGCCGCCATATACGAACTCTGTGAATGACCAGGTGGAACGGTTCCATTCCACTCTTACAGAGATCATGCGCTGTCTCAAAGCTGAAGGCACTTATGAAATATTTTCTGAACTCTTTGAAAGAGGGTTATATGAATGCAACTTTACAATTCATAGCACAACAAGAAATAAGCCTTTAGACTTATTTTTCGGACGAAAAATTAATACTGATCCGAAAACACTCGAGAAAGTACGACAGACTAACGTACAGAGACTCATAGACAAATGTTATAAATAAGTGATTTCTATAAGCAGCTTGCGAAGAGTTCGCGCTAACTAATTAGACTTTGTATTTTAGGAAAACGCTTATAATATTGTTACATTCGAGTTAAATTAAAACCACCGTACATCCGTGTCGTTCTGCCACTCGATACGAACTGACTCGTTGCTCATCGGTTGCGCTTACGTTGGGTTGCCATCTATCGTTGACAGCTCGGCCAATCCTGATTGATCGTCTCCCCTGGACGATTCGTCGTTAACATCTTCGTCAATTGATTCATAGTCATCATCAACGATACTGCTGTCTATCCACGGTCTCATGTTGTCGTTCGTGAATATGCCTGCATAGCGTTTCCGGTGTTTGGGTATATCTGGGAGGTCCTCGACCACATAGCGATCGTTTGGTAAGACCTTTGTCACAACATATGGTCCTTTGTATGCTGGTTCGAGTTTGCGCGAGGTACCAGAGGCTGGGGGTACATGGTCAATCACCACCAGATCTCCTTCATTGTACTGCCTGGGGAATCGATGCTTTGCGTCGAACCTCTGTTTCCATTTCGTTTTTTCTGAATTGATTCGTTCGGCCACGATGTCGAGTTGGACGTCTTCGCGCTCATTCTCGTTGTCATCCTTGTAATCTTGCACAGCTTGAATTAATCGATTTGCCGTTACGTCTCGTAGCTGGAAGTTAAAAACTAGACTATTCGGACTCTGCCTAGTTGTTGCGTTGCTTTGTGAGTTAAGACACCATTGAAGTTGCGGTAGTGCCTGGTCCCAGTCTTTATCGTTTCTGATCATACACTTGAGTGAGGTTAGAATCGTCTTATTGACCCGCTCAGCTTGACCATTGGCTCGGGGCGTCCGAACTGCTACTTGGACATGCCGTATGTCGTATTGTTGAACGAAGTTCCGGAATTCCTTCGACGTGAAAGCCGTTCCCCTGTCGGAAATGATTTGCCTTGGGCTTCCATATACCGTAATATATTCTCGTAGGGTTGTAAGTACTGGCGTCGTCTTTGTGTTGCGTACGGCTCGTAATATTACATATTTGGTAAAAGCGCATACAATTACTAGTATATAAAAGTTGCCCCTTTTGCTGCACACGAACGGCCCTAGATGGTCTAAATGCACGCATCTGAAGGGTATCGGCACAACATCGCTGATGTGTAACTGTGCTTCCCTCTTACCACCTGTCACTTTATTGATACAACATTCGGGGCATGACGCGATGTATGATTTAATATATCGTCGCATGCGTGGGAACCAAAATTCTTTCGATAATCGCTCATATGTTTTGTCCAGTCCAAAATGACCGGCTTCATCGTGGCACGATCTCACTAGACGCCACCTCACTCCTCGTGGTACCGCTAGTCGCTTGTTGCCGTCGACTCTACGATATAATCGTTGACCTAGCAATTCATAGTCATCTTTAAGTTGACGCTCGTTCGGTGCTGACTTCCCATTAAGAACAGCGATGATGTCTTTAAGCACGTCGTCTTGGCGTTGCATTGCTGATATCCAGTCGTTGTCAATCTCGACCACTCGGTATATCGAATCAGCAATCGTTGTCGGTTCCATTGGAGGAAGTGTCGGGCATCTACTTAACCCATCTGCTAACGTATTCTTCGTTCCTGCGCGATGAATGCACGTGAAATCGAACTCTTGAAGTTTGAGGCACCACCTTGCGATCCGAGGTAACAATGGCGTCGTTGCTTTTGTTGCCGCAATAGCGTTACAGTCGGTGATTACTTTAAAGTTATGCCCCAGCAAATACATACGAAATCGTTGCAACGTTTCTACGATTGCTAGAACTTCTAATTCGTGACTGGCATAGTTACTTTCGGCATCATTGCATTGCCTGCTAAAATAAAACACAGGGTTCCATTCGTTTCCACTATCGTTTTGCAACAATATGCCAGATAATCCTAGACTACTCGCATCCGTATGCACTTGGTGTGGTTTCATCGCGTTGTATATCCTTAGTACTGGTTTAGTTGTGATAATCGATTTCAATTTCTCAAATGCGTCGTTCTGTTCAACATTCCAGATAAAATTTGCATCCTTTTTCAACAAGATGGTCAGTGGACGTGCTATAATGCTATATTCTTTGACAAATTTCCGGAAATAGCCAGTTACTCCCAGAAATTGTCGTACCGCTTTGATAGTTGTTGGTTTTGGAAACCCTTCAATCACTTTCGTTTTGTTTTCTCCCGGACGTATGCCGTCGGAGTTGATGTCATGACCTAGAAACTGCACTTGCTCAGCCAGAAATGTACTCTTCGAAGGTCTAAGCGTAAGACCCGCTGCGTTCACAGCTTTTAAAAATTCTTTAAGTACGTCAATACCTTCGTCAACGGACTTCGTGGCTATGATGACCTCATCCACGTAGCTTACCACTTTGTCCCGATGTTTAAGCGTTTTTATCAAATTTACAATAATCTCCTGGAAGACCATTGGAGCGTTCACCAGACCAAAAGGCATAACGTTGTGTTCAAATAGTCCTTCATGCGTTAAAAATGCAGTATATTTCTTCGATTCTTCGTTCATAGGAACTTGATAATAGCCGGAAGTCATGTCCAGTGTCGTAAAATATTTATTGCCAGCTAGACGTGAAAGCTGTTCCTCCACTATTGGCATAACATAATTTTTCTTAACCGTGACTTCGTTCAATGCTCGGAAGTCAATACACATTCTACTCTCCCCATTGGACTTCTTAACCAAAAGCACCGACGCAGCGTGTGGAGAATCACTCGGACGAATGATATCGTTGTCCAACAGTTCCTTTAAAATTTCCGATAAAATCGGGCGTTGTGAAAACGGAACCTGGTACCGTTTGCCTAAGATCGGCTCTGATGTCGTTACACTTATGGTCATTTGTGCGTTGTTGCACCTACCAATTTGACTAATGCCTTCTGCAAAACATTGCTTAAACGTTAACAAAAGATTTTCTGTCTTGTTTTTGTCTTCTTCCGACAGGCAGCTAGATATATTAAATTCCGTCGGTCTGTCTTCCTCCAGGCGTAGTACCCCATTGCCAATCACCATGTGATACCCGTCCTGCTGTAATACATCGCGACCTAATAAAACATCGTAAGGTAGCATCTCATCGGCAACCAGATACAATATGGCTTCTCGTGGAACATTGTCCACCGTAATCTGTACGTTGATCTGTTTCGCGACCTGCACCTTGGATCCTCCAAACCCCGTGAAGCATCTCCGAGTTCCTGTCGTCTGAATATCACCTACTGCCGATGCGCGTATTAATGAGCATACGCTACCAGTGTCAATGAAAGCGTTGAGTTGCCTTCCGTTAAGCTCCACAATTTTCGTAATTGGAGGTGCTCCGTCTCGGTCGGTTTCGTCACCAATCTTCGCAACTGAAGTCTTTTTGTTACAATTCTTGGCTTCATGATCCGTCTTCTTGCATATGGTACACCTTGGTTTTCGCTGTGGTCGTTGGCACTTGGCTGCAATGTGACCATAATCATTGCAGTTGAAACATTTTATCTGTGTCAGATTCGGTTTTGGTTTCTCTTCGGCTCTTAGTGTTTGCTGAGTTTCCGTCGCTGGATTCACCGATGCATTGCTGACTGTCGTTAAATTTTTGAGTGCCACCAACAATTGGCTACACGTCGCAAAATTCATCGTTGCCAAAGTTTTTGTTAGAATACTATCGTTAAGCCCACCGATAATATGCGTGTTGATGGATACATCGTCCACCCCACCTTGTCGACCTATCGTTAACATGGCATAATAATACTCCAAATAGTTTTCGTTGGGTTTACGTTTGCGTTTCATAAGAGTCTTATGAGTTTCAGCCGCATTCTGTGTTGACGGAAAGTCTGTTTCAAATGCGTGCACAAATTGTGACCAAGAACTAAAAACATTTTGTGCATCCAGCCACTGCTTGGCCATGCCTTTCATTTTGTGCTGGATTGCAATCAAAATCATCTCTTCCCTCCAACCATAGCACTGTTGTAATTGTTGAGTTCGACTTATAAATTGCCTTGAGGTCGTAGTTCCTTTTATTGGGTCGAATTCAGGCATTACCCCTATCATATCCTGAATTCTCATGGTTGGACCTGATGGCGTTCGTAACCCCTCCGCAGACTCCCAGCTCGCAACACTTGAGCTTGGCCTACCATCATCGTTGTTGTTTATCGTTTGCTGATTTGCTTCATTGCCGGTTATGACCTCTGGGTTACGATTCATGGTGCCAATAGCTAATGTTAGCCCTGCCATTGCCTCTTTCAAACTATTCAATTGCGTGCGTAAGTCGTTTGAGGACACGGCACTATCGTCTTCAAGCTCCATCGGATCTACCTCATCGGTACCCAAAACTTCTTGCAACTTTGCAATTTTAATTGCTTTAGCGCCTGTGGTTGGTAAATCATTTGCCCTTAATAACGTGTTCAGTTGTACGATCCTTAGAGTGTTTAACTTGATCATGGTGAAAAATAAAATTTTAGTAGAAACCCACTATTCTTAAAATAATATATTTCACCGTCCTTTTATTCAGGCTCCACTGTATTTTATTCGCCTCTATTTCGTTGTCTCTTCTTTGCTCGCCACTACCTCGTCTTGCAAATTCAATTGAAATCGTCGCTCGCACGTCAATCAACTAGTGTCTGTATGTATGCGTATTCAAATTTGAACGTTCGCCCGTACAAGCAGAGAAGTTGAAAAAGCGTCGTTTTATAGCTGCGCAGTCGAGACTATGCCACGCAGTCGCCTTCGTGTATAGCACACTTGCCTTCGTTGAATTGTCTTTGCAAATCTCGGCAAACACACAATACGCTGACTGTTGAGACTCTTACTTAGACGTTGTAATTGCTCCGTTTGTCGTTCCTTTTACTACGCTGGCGTTTTGCTTTGGCTTCGTTTCGCAGTACTCGGCTGCCGTTGACAATCTTCTCTATTCCCTGGCGATGCGCCGTTTCGCTATTTCGTGCACGTTTGCGCTGCCGTTGAACGTGGAAGATTCCCGTCGTTTGTGTGTTTGTACACCTTTGCCGCAGCGTTGAAATTTTTGCTTTCGTTGTAGGCGTATGGATATCAAATCCACTTCTGACTTGTTATAAATAAGTGATTTCTATAAGCAGCTTGCGAAGAGTTCGCGCTAACTAATTAGACTTTGTATTTTAGGAAAACGCTTATAATATTGTTACATTCGAGTTAAATTAAAACCACCGTACATCCGTGTCGTTCTGCCACTCGATACGAACTGACTCGTTGCTCATCGGTTGCGCTTACGTTGGGTTGCCATCTATCGTTGACACAAACAAAATAATGACGTAGATAACCACAATAAAAATCGCCAACCATCTCGATAATATAACCAAGGAGATATAATATATGTTAGAATAAATAAACGTTTAGGAACGAAGCTTACCCCGAAATTTAAAAAAGAAATTGTGAAAGAGGACAAGTCAACAACTGTCCTCACAGAAACAGGAAAAATTGTTCACAAGAGCAATATCAGAGGCTAAATATCCATTAATCTTTTATAGATCACTCTCATCACCAGCATATTGGCAAACGAACTGCAAATAACGAACTATACTCTATCACACCTGGTCACAATAAACAATGGACAAGCAAAAATACAAGACGGGACATTTAAAATAATTCATGTTACAAGACTTGACCAATACGCATCATTCCTGTACAACATTCGAACTTTCATGGAGGAAAAGATCCCAAAAAGCAATTCCTTTTTCCCACTATTAAACCCTGAACTATCCCAAATTACCAATATCCTCAACGCAATAGAACCAATCCATAAATTCCGGAATAAAAGATCTATTAATATGCTTGGTACGGCCTGGAAGTATATTGCTGGGACACCGGACCATGATGATTTCGAAATGGTCAAAGACATTATAGATAAAAATAACATAAATAACAATAAGCAAGTTTTGATAAATCAAGCATTTAGCGACAGAATAAACAATTTGACAACAACAACGAATATGTTAAGTAACGCTATTAGAAAAGATAATAGACTTATAGATGAAATTGCAATACTTTTACAAACAAAAATTAGATTAGTTAAAGATGAACGGAAAGACGTTAAAAACGCAATACAATGGGCAAAAAACAATGTAATAAATTCAAGCCTACTAGATAAAAAAGAAATCGATGTAACTCTTAGCAAGCTTAGAGAAGAAAACATTTTATTTACTTCAACAGAAGAAGCCCTTAGCTTTGCCGATATTGATATTTTGTATAACGGCACTACTCTACTGTATGTTGTTAAAATCCCGCTCACAAGCAGGGAGAATTGTGTTAATATTATTTTGAAACCCGTAAGAAGAGAAATAAAATAATTAAATTGAAATACGATGAAATTTTAAGAAACGAGGAAAAAATATTTGGATTACTTGAGAATTGTAATCAAATTACTAGAGTTAAATTATGTAATTAAGTGAACTCAATTGACTGACATTTCCAATGAACTTTGCATCCCCGCGCTCCTTAATGGTTTAAGCTCATCATGTTCAATTTCTGATGGGTACCATAGATCAACAATAGGCAAAATTTCAACTGGCATAATACTTTTAAACGACTTTAACGGCAAGGTCAATAATAACACGATTAATGGCACATTCCTACTAAAATTTTCGAATTCAACTGTAAAGATAAATAACCAATTGTACAGAAATTGGGAAGCACCCCCTATGGAGGTTGCTCCACCGATAGTCCAACCAACGCCTATAGAAAAAGAATTCGTGAAAATACTTTCATTGGAGATGCTAAGTCAATTACACGTTAATAACACGGAGAAAATTAAATTGCTTAAGTCGGACTCTACGTTTAATAAATAAATAAATATTTCCATATTTGCTATCATAACAATTTGCCTAATTTTTCTGAGGTTTTCCTTTAAAAAAAAGAGGGAAGTTATTTCTCAAACAACTATTCCGAGTCTAGAACAACCGCGACCCCCGGTAAAGCCTCCATTAAGTCGAAACTCACAAGTCAAAATTAACGACCTTCCGTACTTTTAACGATTGAGGACAATCGTTTTTAAGAGGGAAGAGTTAACACACAATACATTTTGCTTACCGTACAATCGTACAATCACCTTTTTCCAATTAACTCACTCAGCAGTAGTGCAAACCCTCAAGCGGAAGCGTTTACTGTTTCACAATATCGTTGTCAATTCTTTTTGCAATCACTTTTAAAATTCTTACTAATTCAAACTTGGGAAAATAAATAATGCTTACGTAGCGTCTGGCTTGAGCAACGCCTTCCTGTAGAATAAAGAGTTTTGTTTAATCCGGACACGGAATAAAAGCGGACGCACCGCACTAAGTAAATTGCCGTTTTTTTATTTTCGTTGAGGTTTTCCGCGCTAGGAAACCTAACTTAAATAAATACATTCATGCATACAAACTTCCCCGCAGCACCTAAAACAACAACCGCCACTCGTTAAAAATAAAATGAAGAGATGGCTTATGTGAACACATATGAAAAACAGCAAAAACATTACGATTTGCCAAAAATGCTCAAGGACACATTGCGTCGAAAAGTGTAAATCATAAAGTTTCAATAGAATTTTTTCATAATTTACTTATACACCTTTTTAGGGCTTTAGTATGAAGTATAACATTATTATTTAGTATGTGAATTGTTATATAAAAGACGATAATTATGTATGATATTAAAGCTTTGAAATGAAAAGTGCGTAATGATTGGAAAAATTTATTTAAACAGTTTGCGGCTTTGGTCCCTGTTGTTATGAACACTATTGTACGGGAATATAACTTACAGAAGCGTCAGTGATTTCTTCAATATTACATGTTTGGCACTTTGGTCTTCATCCGAAGGCCTAATGTACATATTACAGTAACAGTGAAAAAAAGTCGCACTCGTTTTCCAAGTAAGTTTCTATCTTTGTGGTTATGGCATTCAGCTATGGATAGAGAAATAACGCACTAATAATCTCCTCTATACGAATTGTTTTTTCTTAGAATATTAATTGATATTCGTACATATTTAAATTCTTGTTTGTTATAATTACAAATACAATGTCTTCAAATGCACTAGACAGATAAAAACATGCTTAGAGGAAACACAACTGCGCAGAAAGACTACAATTCAGCAGAACAAGGTCAACGTTGATGAAGTAAGCGTAATCCTTTTAATTCCTGTTGAGGGTTAACGCTGGAAATAAATCTGCGAGGACGCCTCAATAAAAATAACAGAAAAAAACCGTTACTCTCGAAAAAAACTATCAAGGCCCGTTTGCCTTTCGCAAATGCCCATAGAAGCAAAGATGTAAAGTTCTGCAAAATAATACTTTTTACGGACGAATATAAAATTAATATTATTGGTCCTGATAGGAAGACTTTTTCATCGTGAATGTTGGACCAATAGTGAGAATAAGTGGTATCCATATTAAGTTTATTTAAACCACTAAACTGGTTATTGATGCATGATAATGACCCAAACATACAGCAAAAGGGGGGAAAGATTGGCTTTCCAAAGAAAAAATTGCAGTTCTAGATAAGTTACCGTGGCCTTAACCTCATTGAAAATCTATGGAACGACATTAAGGTTAAAAATGCCAATGAACTATGGTTTTTTTTTTGATAATACTAAAATAGAAGAATGTTTTACTAAGTTATCCAGTAAAAATAATGATCATTATTTGTTATTGTGGGAAAGTGCGCTATTTCCCTGCATGTAGCTGTATGTATGTTTTTGTTTATGGTGAATGGATCGAGATAAAAGTCAAATCGATAGTTCATAATCTGAAAGGCTTTCGAATCGCTACACTACCAAAATGTAAAACATGGTGAGTCCTCTGACAAGTGCTGTAAAAGTATATCAGCGATTGCCTTGATGCCAAATGAAATTAGCTAAATCTTCAGAACTCTACCCAATTCCGCTCTTTTTACATTAATAGTACAATCGGACAGACGGACATGGGTAAACCGACTCCGTCCATTATTCTGGGATGCTGTTACATACAGCACATTTGAACAAAAGCATAATATATTATATAATATTACCATTCGGCACAAGTACATACGAGTATAAAAAGTATAAATATACTATATTTTGCTTAAGAGATTCGTACTGTGATTAATTTGTTATAGCTGTCTCAATTGTAAAACTTATGGTGCTCACACTCACCAACGTAAACGTACGTTCCGTGTCAGCTGACAGAGAGCTGAGAGCCTCATGCGAATGAAAAATCACCACCGTTCCGTTCCATAGTATCGTAGATCGTGTACATGGGTAAATGAAAAATTTTGGATTGTTCCGTAATAACGTGTCCGCTGATTGCTCTCTCACCACACAGTGCTGCCAAACAGTAAATTTCGAAATCATTAACAAATTAAACTTTAGAAAATTTTAATTTTTATTAAGCCATGTGGGATCGCTACCGGGAGCTAATAAAGGAAGAGAGACGTATTATCCGAAAGAACGAAAGAGAGGTCAAATTACGTGAGTGCGAGGAGCTTGAGATGCTGCCCAATAAGGGAAATGCCTGAAAATTCTACCAGAAAGCGTGGCAGCTTAGAGCAGGTTTTAAAACCGGGGCGTTTTCCTTGAGAAAATGACGGTGATCTGGGGACTGACATACAAAGCATTCTTAAATTATGGACGGAACACTTCTCCAACCTATTAAATAGTGACAGCTGCGCTTGTCACAGAGAATGTGAAGATCCCGATACCCCACTCGTTGATGACGGAACGGTCGTTCCTTTACCCGACAATGACGAGGTTAGAATAGCGATAACGTGGCTTAAGAACAACAAAGTCGCGGGTGCCGACGTACTGCTGGCTGAGCTATTCAAACACGGCGGCGAGGACCTGGTTAGGTGCATACATCAGCTTCTATGCAAAAAAGAGGGTCGGATGAAAGTATGATTGCCGATTTTAATTTAAGTGTGCTCTACCCACTCCAAAAGAAGGGTGATCCGGCCCTCTATGCCAATTATCGCGGGACTAGCCTTCTAAATATCACCTATAAGACTCTAGGGAGCGTATTGTGTGAAAGACTCAAGCCCACCATGAACCAACTGGTTGGACCCTATTAGTGTGGGCTTAGACCTTGAAAATCCACAATCGGCTAAATATTCACAATAGCCAAATCTTGGAAAAAACTCATGAGAGGAAAATCGAGACCCACCATATTTTCGTGGGCTTCAAAGCTGCATTTGACAGTACGAAAAGGACTCACCTATATTCCGCGATGTCTGAATTTGGTATCCCCGTAAAACTAATATGGCTATGGTAGATGACGTTGCTCAGAATCGGGCCGTCAGAATTGGGAACGACCTCTCCGAACCGTTTGATACCAAACGAGGTTTCAGACAGGGTGATTCGCTGTCGTGTGATTTCTGTATCCATGTTGGAAAAGATCGTGCGAACCGCAGAACTTAATCGCTCAGGCACAACTTTTTATAAGAGCGTACAATTGTTGGCGCATGCCGATGATATTAACATCATCGACCTTATCAACCGCGCTGTTAATTCTGTCCTTTCCAAACTGGATAAAGAGGTAAGGCGAATGGGTCTGGGGGTGAACAAGGACACAATGTCATCAAACAAACAGTCGGCGCACTCGCGTATCCGCACCCACGTCATTGTTAACAATAATGATCTCGAGGTTGTAAAAGACTTCGTATACTTAGGAACCAGTATTAACCCCAATGTCAGCTTTGAAATCCAACGTAGAATCTCTCTTGTCTACAAGTGCTACTTTGGACTAAGTAGGCAATTGAGTAGTAAAGTCCTCTCTCGACGAATAAAACTAGCACTCTACAAGGCTCCCGTGATACCCGTCCTAACGCATGGCGCAGAAGCGGCGTCGACGATGGCAACATCCGATGAAGCGGTGCTTGGAGTATTTTAGAGAAAGATTCTGCGCAAAAACGTTGGTGCTTTGCACGTTGGCAACGGCAAATACCGGAGACGATAGAACGATGACGATATAGACATAGCGCAGCGAATAAAGCTCCAACGGCTACGTTGGCTGGGTCACGTCGTCCGAATGAATACAAAGGCTCTGAAAGTATTTGATGCGGTACCAGCTGGTGGTAGCAGAGGAAAAGGAAGGCCTCTTTTGCGTTGGAAAGATCAGGTGGAAAAGGACTTGGCTTCACTTTGAGTGTCCAACTGGCGCCGATTAGTACGAGAAAGAAACGACTGGAGCGTTTTGTTAAACTCGGCCAAAGCGCGTAAGCGGTTATCGCCCTAATTAAGAAGAAGAAGAATCACACCAACAGCATTAGCAGATACAAAAACTGTTTTGACAAACTATAACCAGAGAATGTTAATCAGATGAGAAGGCGCAAATGTTACTGTTAACCTTTTTAGTACAATTGAGGTTTGTAGTACAAACGCACAACGCATCTCTCACCTCGACTTTACACCAATTACATTTTTACTATTTTCTTATTTTTGAAATAATAAGCGAATACGTAAAATTTATTACACAATTTTTTTTTCGATTGCATTAAAAAAAAATTTAGCGGGAATTGTTACCGTGTCTAACATGTGGCGAGGAAAAATACACGGTGCGTTTATTTCTGGGACTGCTTATTTTTTTAATATTTTGTTACTTTTGAAATTATAAGCGTATACATAAAATTTATTACACAATTTTTTTTTTCAATTACATTAAAAAAAAAAAAATTTAAGTAAGGAAAAAAAATGTTACGCCGGTAATTGATGTCAAGTCATATGTACATGTGGTAGGGATAAAGGTGCGGCGCGTTTTGATACAAAGCTGTGGGTATCTTACGTGCGACGGTGATAAGTTTTAATACATTTTCTGAAAAGTAGTTCATGACGTTTTTTCATTACATGCGCTAATGAATGTACATACTATGTATTTACTTAATGAAAGTATATAAAACTACCAAATATAATACATACATATGTATGTATGTGCATGTTAATTGGAAGTATTTGTGTCCACAAATAAAATAATGGTTTAAGATACATAAATCAACACTTATTTTATGTTCTATTTCAATTTATAGTTTATGTAATCGACGGCAAATTGCATATCTATGTATACATGTACATTTGCATATGAAAAACAATATTGCCAAGGGCAAAACAACATCTTCCTTTCACTCCTACATTCCTACAAGAAATCAAATACACATACTTACGCACTAATCAGCGAATTTCTTCCTAACAAGTGTGAAAACAATTCTGCTCTAAAGTCTATGTAGGTGTGTATGTATATACATATACCCACTTTAAGTCCTAGCATACAAAAATATATACATACATACCAACTTGCCTTCTAAATTCCCTGCAAAATAATTGTATTCATATGTATGTAACTACAAGCATACACGTTCCTACAAACATACATCCGTGTGCGCGGGTTACATATACAAAGAGTTACATTGATTTCAAAGCCAATACACCTGATAAATTCGAAGAATTTTTGAATAAAATTGACAATAGCAGTAACCAAATATCAATTTCCGGCACATGTCGCAATGCATAAAATTTCAAGAGAATAAAGAAATTTTTTATTAAAACAGAATCATCAATTTTATCAAACCAATGTAATTTAGCAAGTAAGAAAAACAGAATTGCAAAATACATACACCGAGTAAGCAAATATGTACACATAGGTAAGCTTTGATTGAACCTTAAGTGAAATAATAAAATCTGTATATGTTGCACTTCCGCTCCCATACCGTAAATGCAATACTAAATAATATTAAAAAATTAATTTATTATTTTTCGGTCGCAATTCTGAGAATTGCAACCGTTTCAAAAATTAACTTAAAAAGAAAAGAAGAAAATAAGATATTGTAAAATTCGCATTTATTGCATTTCCGTTCCCATTACGGAAATGCAATGTTGAATTACCCTATAAAAACACAAATAGTTTTAAGTTAGTCTTGTTCCTCCCGTTCATCGGAGTAGTTGCTGAGTTTAATAAATAAACAAAAATAAAAAGGGAAACAAATTTCGTTTTTTTTTTTTAACTCGATTACACGGCAAAGATCCTGACGAGTTAAAAAGGATCCAGTGATACGAACAATACGTTAACTCAAATAGAAAAAAAATAGTGCGGTGAACATTTATGCTACTTGAACACCACCAAAAAAAATAAAAAATAAATAAAAAATTGTTTATAGTGCAGTGAATATTTCCAACAAATAGACACTACTATATATTTTTTCTAAGTGTATTCCAAGAGGCAACAATCCTTTGACAAACGGAGAAGAATGGAAGAACAGGCTCACATTGCATCCGTAAGCGTGGCCGAAGAACTGGCCAGAAAGGATCAAATATTAGAACGCTTACGCCAAGCATACTTAGACCTACAACAACAAACACACCAGTTTCAGCAACAACAGCAGAACCTGGAACAACACCATATACAGGGCAACAGTACAAGAAACAACATTTTGAAGGCAATAAATCACTTGCCAACTTTTACCGGTACAGGAGAAGTAACGGTAAACAGTTTCTTCAGCAGTATTGAGTATTTGCTATCAACTATATATAATATAATATATATATATAATATAATTGACGCGTACACCCTTTTTGGCTGTTTGGCCGAGCTCCTCCTCCTATTTGTGGTGTGCGTCTTGATGTTGTTCCACAAATGGAGGGACCTACAGTTTTAAGCCGACTCCGAACGGCAGATATTTTTATGAGAAGCTTTTTCATGGCAGAAATACACTCGGAGGTTTGCCATTGCCTGCCGAGGAGCGACCGCTATTAGAAAAATGTTTTGGTTAATTTTGGTGTTTCACCGAGATTCGAACCGACGTTCTCTCTGTGAATTGCGAATGGTAGTCACGCACCAACCCATTCGGCTACGGCGGCCGCTATCAACTATACAAGATGAAAATATTAAGAAGGAAGCCACAAGAACAATATTTTACAAAATCGTCCAGGGGCAGGCGAAGGATACCATCATAAACATTCCCAACCCGGACAACTGGCAACAGATCAAGGAGTCGTTAAAACTTAGGTACAGGCCAAGCGTAGAACCACATCAACTATACAGAATGATAGCCAATTTAAAGGTGAATTCGGTGAGTGAGTTAGTAATTCAAGTGCAAAACATTAAATATAAGTCAGAAGAACTAACGGTATATTATCACAATGATCATTATATTGATTTGTCGAACATAGATAGTTTACTTGTAAACACAGTTAAAGAAATGACACAAGAGACCTTATTAGATAAAATTTACGAAGAACGGAACATTAATGATGTCTTAAAAATATTGACCAACAAGAGATTCGAAAATACATGCATTAGGCCAGAGTATAGGAAATTTAAGACTAATGATGACAGGACATTTAGACAAAATCAACCTCAAAACAAGAATACATTTAACAACCAGAATAACAATAACAACCAGGGACACTATCAGCGAAATTATGTAAGACAAAGTTATTTTAGACAGAATACTGGACAGGCACGAAATAATAATCTATAGTATTATTTTAAAACATGGCGCTTATTCTGACTAAACTACAATATGTACAGATATGAAATATATATCAAAAGAAAGGTTTTGATGAGCATATTTCCGGAAAATTATAAAAATTAAAATTGGTTAATTTGTTCATGAAATATTTGCGTGTAAAGTTATCAAAATTTTCATATTGATAACAGCGATGTCTATGCAAAGCGGGATGACACACAAATATACGCATATACATATATGAGTACGTTTGCTTTGTTTAGCTCTCTTTCTAATGAGCACAGCATTGTATACATTTGGATTCTCAATAATTGTTTTGTTGTGTTCTCTTTACTAATAAATATGTATTCATGAAAAATGTTTGAAACGTCACGTATTGGATATGATTGGTAGAAGCATCCACTTTTGTTTTCGTTCATATATGGTACAATTGAACTACAATATATAAACGTATGTATGTATTTAAAAATTTTGTGTACAAAACTCAAATTTTTGCAAAAATCAAAATTTTAAATAGTTTTAAAAAATGAGGGGAGAGAGACAAATTAGTTATTTATTTGATACTATTTCAAAGGTAAACTGCATTTGGGTTATTCTCAGATAAATTTTATAGTAATAGACGATTCCCAACGCCATTTAAAAGAACAGTATTACCCATCAAATCAACGAACTTTTTGACACAGATATACATTTTTAAGTGTTTTTTTTTTTTCTTTGTATTGTATTCTATGTGTGTACATGTATATTTTTATGTATGCAGCCATTATCAGATCATATATGAATATGAACTTTGAAAATTTTTTTTACCATTCTTCTTAAAATTTTTTAAAACGTAAAGATCTGTGAAAAAAAATGTTTACTTTTGCAAATCCAAGAAATTTTACGTATGGCAAAAAAAAAATTGTGTACACCCTTTTGGCACCCGATTTTCGGGGGTTACATACTAGTAATGATAATTATAATAATTCAGGACGACTTAGAATTCAAAATAGTAGGGATAATAACCCAACAGGTAACTTCCGTGTCGTACCTGCCCGAAACGCTGGAAGTTGCCTGTTGGGTTAGGCCAAATTTCAATCAAAATAGATGAAATCAACCTAGGCAAAACCTAAACGAACCCATGAACGTTAATAATATAGAACGTTATGGTATACGCAATATCCAGAGGGTCAGGCAGGTAGGACACCCTAGGCCATGTTTCAACAAAATCGCTTGGAACAACCTAGGCAAGACCTAAACGCACTCATGGAATCCAGAAATGATGTACAAAACTATAAGGTAAGTGGAATAATATAAAATTCTGAACTAAAAGAATGTAAATGCGACGGAGGTCAATTTAAACAAGTCCCTAATAATCAAAATCATTTTTTTTGGCAACAACCTCAGACTACTTACCCCAAGTAAAGTTAACAATTAATAATAAAGAATATAATGCACTAATAGATACCGGTGCAAATATAAGTTTAATAGACAATGATATGAAAGAATTTAAGAAAACATTACTTACCAATCGCAATAAATACATTAATAAAAAGGATATAGTAAGATATGAAGTGCTAATAGACGAACCTAAAGATTTTAACGTAAATGAAAATGCGAAAATCAGGTGGAAAGCGACAAAATTGAAAGGACGAAAATACAAATTTATCACAGGCATTGATTTAATGAACTGCTTTAAAACAGTAATAAATCTAGAGGATAGTCACATATCCTTCAATAATAGAATAACCAATTTTACAATAAACCCATATAAAAACATCCAAGTTTACACACTGGAAAGATCAGATTTTGACTGGGGCAGAATTCAGTTGAACCAATTGAATACGGAAGAATATAGAGAAGTAAAGGGCATATTGAATAGATTCAAGAAATTATTTTTTAAGGAAGGCGACAAACTGACCAGTACAATGGAAACTAAACACGAATCAGAACAGCAACGGATGCACAGATAAACGCTAAACTATATCGGCATCCACCACAACACGAAGTAGAGGTTAGACGACAAATTAAAGAAATGGAGGAGCAGGGAATAATTAGGAAGAGCTGCTCTCGATATGCGAGCCAATTAATAGTTGTACCAAAGAAGTTAGATAATTCAGGAGAAGAAAAGTACAGGATTGTAGTGGATTACAGGAAATTAAATGAAATAACAATAGATGATAAATTTCCACTACCAAACATCGACTCAATTCTGGAGAAGCTAGGAAGAGCACAATACTTCACAATCCTAGATCTAGCTAAGGGATATCATCAAATTTTAATAGAAGAAAAAGACAGGGACAATACGGCTTTTGTTACTCCCCACGGACTATATGAATTTATACGATGCCGTTTGGGCTGAAAAATGCCCCAGCGACATTCCAACGACTTATGAACGAAACATTACGCGAATTCATTAACAGAACATGCGTTGTTTATCTGGACGACATCCTAATATTTAGTACTTCTCTAAAGGAACATGTAAAAGCAATAACAGATATTTTCAAAGTATTAGAGGACGCAAATTTAAAAGTACAAATAGACAAGTGTAACTTTATGAAGAAGGAAAACCGAATTTTTAGGTCATATTTTGACAAGTGAAGGACTAAAGCCCAATCAAATAAAATAAAGGTAATTCAAGAATTAGATATACCACCGAACAGAAAAACAGATCAAAAGCTTTTTGGGTCTTACAAGATACTATAGAAAGTTTGTAAAAGACTACGCCAAGGTGGCCCAACCGAGGACAAAATATTTAAAAAAGGCGTAAAAGTGAATTCAAAAGACCCTACCTATGTCGAAGCGTTTGAAAAGTTAAAACAATTGATTAGTTTTCATCCAATACTAAGGTATCCCAATTTTGATAGACAGTTCGCATTACTACATTATGCAATTGGTGCTGTCCTTTCACAAGAAGGACACCCGATTTGCTTCGCATCCAGAACATTAAACAATCACGATAGAAATTATTCAGCAACAGCCAAAGAATTTTCAGCAATTTTGTGGAGTGTAAATTACCTGAGACCATATTTGTATGGTAAGAAATTTAAAATTCTTACTGATCATCAACCCATTAAGTTTTTATGCACAAAATACAAAGGAAAGGATATATCGCGAAGACACCAACGATGGATACTCAAACTAGTAGAGTACAATTTCGAAGTACGCTATATAAAAGGTAGAGAAAACAAAGTAGCGGATATTCTCAGTAGAATAGAAAAAAGTGGAGATAATATTTTGAAATATGAAGATGGTGACAGTTCCAATAGCATAAACTTAATTTCGCTCGATGGGGAGGAAGAAAAAGTAAACATGGCAACAGTACATTCAACAGAGGAGAATTTGGGTGATCATTTTGCGATTAAGGAAGAGATAGTGGACAAATATATAACTCAGATTATACTTACAAATAATAAAACAGAAGAGTTTAGAGAGATACACGGAAAAAGGATAATTTTTATTGCAGAGTGTGATTTTGAGCAAATGGGAGAAATTTTCAGGAGATATATTTTGAAAGGAAAAATTGGAATATTTTCGAAACTACCGACCACAGCTATAACATAGTACAAGGAAAACTGATTAGTATGTATTCGAATGACAACAAACTTCAATTCACTAAGTGTACAAAAAGAGCACAAGACATTAAGACAGTGTGAAATTTGCCAAGAAGACAAGTACGATAGGAAACCCATAAAACAAAAATCAAATTTCTCAGAAACGCCAGTAAAAAAATGAAATTATACACATAGATACGTATGTCATTAAGGGAACCCACTTTTTAACAGTTATAGAAAAATTCTCAAAGTTCGGAGCAGCCTACTCTTGAATGATAGAAATCATATTACCATTGTTGAAATCATATTACCATTGAACATTAGAAGAACATTTTGCTAAATTAGGGAAACCAAGGTCACTGAAAATGTGGAGCTTCACCTAACAATATTGAAAGGTTTCACAAAACGATGGCGGAAAAATTTAGAATTTTATATAAATTAGAAAAAGGTTTATCAATTAAACACTTTATACAGAAAGCCATACGAAATTACAATGATAGATTCCATTCAACAATAAAATGTACACCAAACGCAGTACATGGCAATAAAATAGATCTGGAAATAATAAAAAGCAATTTAGAAGCAAAGAAACATAAAATTATAAGCAATCTAAATAAAACCAGGGAAGACTATAAAGAAAATAGAACAGAAGGATTCATAAAGAACTATAAAGCGGTTAGGCACAAAGAACAACCAAAGTATAGGAAGGAAAAATTAGAAAATATTCATCCTAACAACATTAAAAGACCATTCAAATTTGCAAATACTAACTATGATATTAGTACTGACATGGATAGGACATAGTGACACCACGATAATTTTAACGGAACTGACGGACCAAACGGGATTTGTTGACATACAAATAAGAGACCAGGACATAGTTAAGGACAGTGATATAGTACTCCATATAATTGACGTTAAACAAATAGAAGATATTAGTAACGAAATGACAGAAAATATTATACAAGTAAAGACAATTAACAAAAATGTATTACAAACAGAATTATTAGAAGCGAGAAATAAGTTAATGATATTAATGCCAATAGAAAAAAGACATAAGAGAGGACTTGTAAACGCAATAGGTACTGTAGCAAAATGGACATTTGGCACAATAGACGATGAGAACAGACATACAATTTGAAAACATTTAACACAGACGGACGAAATGTTGAATCAACAAATACACATAAATGAACATATTAATTTGGCAATGAAACAAATAAGAAATATTGTACAAGATGATAGGAAGGAAATTGAAAAAGGACTTAATAGTATAAATAAATTCAAAGACGAAGAATATCAACAACATATGTACTTACAACAGATGACAAAAATTCAGTTAATAAAAAGTAAAATAGAACAAATCCAAGACAATGTAGTCGCTGCCAAATATAGTCTAGTTCACCCAAATATTCTAACAAATCAGGAAATTACTAATTATAACATTGATTTCAATAAATTAAAATGTTTACAGCTAGGAATAGGAACTTTTAATAATACCTATTTAATACTAAGCATTAAGATTCCAAAATCATTCATACAAATAAAAATAAGAAAAATTGTACCACTACCAAATAAGTATCAAAAAGAAATAGAAGCAGAAATAGAGAAAGTTTTTACTTATAAAGATAAAATTATGAAATTTGAAGAAAATAAAAATTTCAGACAAATAAAACGCAGCCCTCATTGTATAATAATGAAAAATTGTAAATTAGTATCAAGTTAGAAATTAAAACACTGCACAGTCCTAGTTGAAAATGCATTCAATTTATTTGTAAACAACACATGTAACATGAATGACACTGTTTTAAACGGAAATTACGCAATCCAATTTAACAATTGTTCAATATAAATTAATGATTATTATTACTCTAATTGGATTGAAAGATTCGAAGGAAATATTATGAGACTGCAATATGACAATATAAAGAATTTTACAGAAAAACTTACATTCGAACAAATAGATGAAGAGAATAAAATAAATTTCAAAAATATATCTGAGTTGAAAATTCATAACAAAATCATATACGGGTGTAACTTCTTTCTAATTATAACAGTAATATTAATAATGGTCATTTGGAGAAAAAAATAAAATATATTAAATCAAATCTAAATAAAAGAATTCAGGAGAATTCTAATAATTCTAAAGGGGGGAGAAGTTACATATACAAACAGTTACATTGATTTCAAAGACAATGTACCTGATAAATTCGAAGAATTTTTAAATAAAATTGACAATAGCAGTAACCAAATATCAATTTTCGGAATGTGTCGCCATCCATAAAATTTCAAGAGAATAAAGAAATTTTTTATTAAAACAGAATCATCAATTTTATCAAACCAATGTAATTTAGCAAGTAAGAAAAACAGAATTGCAAAATATACCGAGTAAGCAAATATGTACACATAGATAAGCTTTGATTGAACCTTAAGTAAAATAATAAAATCTACCGTAAATGCAATACTAAATAATATTAAAAAATTAATTTATTATTTTTCGGTCGCGATTCTGAGAATTGTAACCGTTTCAAAAATTAACTTAAAAAGAAAAGAAGAAAATAAAAAATTGTAAAATTCACATTTATTGCATTTCCGTTCCCATTACGGAAATGCGATGTTGAATTACCCTATAAAAACACAAATGTAAATAGTTTTAAGTTAGTCTTGTTCCTCCCGTTCATAGGAGTAGTTGCTGAGTTTAATAAATAAACAGTGTAAAAAGGGAAACAAATTTAGTTTTTTTTGTATAACTCGAGTTAACGGCAAAAACGTAAATCGCGCGAACACAGCACCCCCTTCTTGTTTCCATGTTTTTTTGTCATCCACCAGTCGATATTCCGAATATTGGACTTTCAAAAGCAAAATATGATACTTTCAAAGACGCAAAAGCAGCAGCATGCGCAACGCTATGGCTGCTTTGCCACCATGCATTCTAAAATGTTCCAATGTTTTCGAGTACTAATTTGTAGATTCGTAGTAAGGGATTTTCAAATTCAACTTACCACACTAGTAGAGGTTCGCAGATATTTACCACGCTAGTGAAGGGTTTCTTTATTTACTTACCACGTTAGTAGAGGATTTCTGATTTTGTTCTATGTTTACCACACTACTAGAGGATTTCATATAATTCTTCACCACAGTAGTAGGGGATTCAACACACTAGAAAGGGATTCGTCGTATTTATTGTTCACAGCGAAGTGAATGAATTTGTGATTAGGAAAAGCGCGCAAACAGTAAAGCGGACACAGGTGCGGCGAAACGGGTCTAATGTTTTTTGCATATGTATGCATATAAAAAACAACAACTGCGACCGTCTTCTTGTCCGTCAGTGAAAATATGGGATATGTATACCTTATGATCAATAAGTACCGGAAAGGTGATGTTGACTGTTTTCTTCGATTGCCAAGGCGTAGTGCACCATGAGCACCTTCCATCGGGCCAGACAGTCAATAAAGAATATTATTTATCAGTTTTGAAGCGTTTGAGAGATGCGTCGGAAACGGCCGGTAATGTGAGCAAACAATTCTTGGATTTTGCATGATGATAACGCGCCATCGCACCGAGCCCAAATTGTGCTGGATTATTTGACCAAACACCAGCTAAATCGCATCGTGACAGCACCCTATTCACCTGATATGACCCCGTGTGACTTCTTTTTGTTTCTCAAGTTGAAGTTACTCTTCGTGGAAGCAGATTTCAGTCGATAGAGGAGATCAAAGAGAATGCGACGAAGGAGCTAAAGGCCATCCCTTCGCTGGCCTACCAGGGGTGCGTGGAGGACTGGGTGAAACGTTGGCACATATGTGTTGCTTGAAGGAGATATAAATTTGAATGAAATTTTACTCTGTTTGGTTTTATCTAAACATTCCCGGTACTTTCTGATCATTGGGTATACGTATATGTATGTGAATATACACACATATGCGGCTTTGTGCACAGAAAAATGTGATTTGCTGAAATTGCTCAAGGAATCTACCTCGCATTCAATGCTTTTGAGGCTGTCGAGCAGTGAGAAGACATATTTACATACATATAAGGGTGCATACATATATACGGAGTCACGGCCACCGACATGACAAAAATTCAAGATTTACCAAATATTGGCAAATAACTCTACGCGAAATATTCCAATATTGACTATTTTCAGATGGTCGAAAAAATCGGCATATGGGCGGCTCGTTTTATGAATGAAAGTGCTTTGCTCTTAGAAATATGAGCTCGAACTTATAAATGAATTTTTTGTTTCTAACCATATAATATTCCTAATTGTTCAGCGCCGTCGCCACTAAAAGAATCATGGCCGCAAACAAACAATAGATAAGTATTAGTAAATAACATAAGCAATGCATAAGGACTGATAAACAACCTTAACAATAGATAAGTATTAGTGAATAACGTAAGCAATGGATAAGGACTGATAAATAATTTTCGACTGCAAATCTGCCGCCGCATCCTAGTACATATTATAAATAGCCCTAAGTATACAAAATGTAGAGTAGTATTGAATTTCTATTAATAAAGAAAGCACGTGACTGTGCAGCATATTTCTTAACTCTATTCTATTCCAATCAAATAAAAAATCCACGGTCTTGGAGAAAGACAAAAAACCAGTTTCTGAAAAAGTGAAACACTAAATACAAAAACAAAAAACAAAAACAAAAAAAACGGTTCCTGGAAAAGGGGAACAATATTAACAACTTCCGAAGAAGTTGTTGTGACAGAAACAGAACAAACTAGATCATCGCAGAATAAAAGCTTTCCTATCGGGCTATTCTCCCAAACGACGTGCCAGGAAATCCGAATCCTCCTTTCTAAGACTCAAAGAAGCGACAACACAAGAAATATGGCCGAATAAGCACAGCTAAGAGCACAAATTGATGAACTAACACAACAGTTCCAACAACAAATCTTACAAGTAACTACCCTACAACAGGAGTTTAATACTGTAAAGGAAAACCAGCCTTCCACAATATCACCACCATTACACAACACGAAGAAATTCCTCTTACAATAACAGACGCCAAAGATATGGATTTGGAGCTGTTCGAAGCTTTACCCAAGTTTGATGGGGATAAAAACTTGTATCGCTCATGGAGATCGCAAGTCTGGAAGTTTATGGATGACATCAAAGCGTTCACAGGACATCTTAAGTATAATAGCGCAGTAGGCATCATCCGCACGAAAATTATAGGCACAGCAGCCAACATACTAAGCAATCATAACACGAAATGAAACTTCCATTCGATTATAAATCGATTGGACTATACATTTGCGGACCAAAGACCTTTGTATGTGTTACTAGACGAGATGAAAAAGGTATATCAAGGAAGAAAGAATTTATCCGAATATCACAGCGAAATTAATAAAGCACTTAATCTTTCAAAAATCGAAATGTCGCATGAACAAAACAGCGAAGCCATGAAGACATATGCTTACTAAGAAGCCGTTCGAACATTAATTAGGGACTGAATAGCAGATACACAAGTGGAACCTTGTACAGCCACAGCTCAAAGGACTTAGAGCATGCATATGCTATTGCCAACAAAATCTACCACGACAACCATAACCAAAAATTTGAAACTCAGCCAAGGTATGTCCAACAATCAAGAAGTCACGCTTCCCTCAACGAAATGAACGCCTCAGAAATAATCAAGTGCAACGATACAATTTTACTCCGCTCCACGACCGTATAAATAAACCAATACCTATGGAAATAGACAACTCTAGGCAGTTTATCCGTCCTACTCAACACCAACAGGGATTCCAGAATCCTTTCAAAAGAGAAAGAAATCCAGCCTCACAAAACTTCAATCAACATAAGCAGCATAGGATCAATCAAACGCATCAAACAGAGGCAGAATCTACTATATCTCACCTCGAAGAACAGTACGAAAGCGGAAGTACTTTTTTAGGCGAATAAACGGGCTGCCCTGCATTCAAACAAAGTGCGGTCTTACAGGCACACTGGTAACAATCTTAGTCGGCACAGGATCAACAAATAATTTACTTATATAATTAATATATAAGGATCAACAAATAATTTACTTATATATTAATATAACTTATATAATGTAAACCTATAAAAAATATATAACAAAAACTATTCACGGATATTCATAATAAAAATTTAAAAAAATTATAACTTTGTATAGTCATCACTTGCCATTTTTTGAGATTGATAAGCTACAAGAATTTGATATGATACTAGGTGAACAAGGACTTAGAACTATAAAAGCAGAAATAAATTTATTCGACTACAGTTTAAAGTACCGAAAGAAAGTTGTGAAGGTAGAAAATGAACCAAAAATAGATTACACAATAAATAATACAGAATATGAGGATGATATTAGGGAAATAATGAAAAAAAATGACTTCAAGTTTACCACAACTCTCCAAGCAACTATTAGAACGAATAATGAAGATCCTATTTGGACTAAACAGTACCCTTATCCCATATCAGATAATGATTTTGTGAATACAGAAATCCAGAAACCTCTCGATAATCAGATAATTCAACCAAGTAAAAGCCCAGCGTCTGACCCATATTGGGCGGCTGTAAACAACGTCTGATCTGAGCAGGAAGAGCGGTTGAATAAATAAGAATGAGAACTTTAAACCCTTCAGAAGGCAATGGAAAATCACTGAAGTATCCTTTCCTTGAAAATTATAAATAAAAGTCCTACTGTTATAAGGCCCTCAGTCTCCGGCACAAAGCGGGTGCTAAGAATCCCCGGAGGTAAAACAAACGACGAACATAAATTAAAAGTAAGTACGTGGAATGTGCGTAGCCTATATGAAACAGGAAAGCTGGCGAACACTACAGGATTTAATTGAAAAGTAATGCGCCTTCCCGCGCGGAGCGTCTGCCAAGTAATCAACCGAATTGGCTGGTGGGGAAAAATGATCGTTGGACCTTCCCCTTCCACTAAAAACCGGTCCCAGTTCGCTGACAGCAGCGGTGCAGTCAACATCGCTCCGCGCGTGAAAGCTGTTTTAAAAGTGTGTTAGGATTTTGCAGTGGCGAAATTACAGCGATCGTTGAAGCAACGTTACTCGATTAAATTTTGCGTAAAGCTAAACAGTTTGTACCTCCAGGAAGCATTGTAAACGGGGAATTTAAAAAGAAGTGCTCCTTCGGCTGAAAAACCGCGTCGCCCGGGTTCGGCCCGACCTCGTCAGCAATTGGACCCTTCATCACGACAATCTGCCGGCGCACACCGCCTTCGTCTGCACCTCTGCATTGGCCAAAATGGGGGTTCCGGTGCTTCCCCACCCTACAGCCCAGACCTGTCCCCTCCGAACTTCTTCTTGTTCCCGCGCCTGAAAAGAAAGCTGAAGCGGAGGCATTTCGACTCCATCAAGGCGAACCAAAAAACTGTGACAACCGAATGGAACGCGATTCCGGCGGATGTGTTTAAAAAATTTTTCCTGCAGTGGAAGGACCTCAACCAGCGGTGTATTGACGCTCAAAGGTCCTATTTTGAAGAATATTAGTTGTATAAGCCAAAGGGTTTAATAAAACTCCTTAAAAAAAAATAAGGCTAATTACTTTTCAATTAAACCCTGTATACAAGAAATGAAGAGATTGAAAATTGACATTTTGGGCATATCTGAGACGTGGTGGGCAAATTATGGTGAATTTAAAACAAATAACACAACCGTTTATTACACAGGTAATCAAAACAAAAACGATAGCAATGGAGTAGGAATAATAGTTAACAAAGATATTGCTGTTTGTGTAATTGGATGGATTCCAAAATCTGATAGAACGCTCCTACTAAAAATCAGTGCCAAACCGCTTAATATTAACATAATTCAGGCTTATGCTCCTACAGCCGATAAGAGTGAAGAAGAAATTGTATGAGGAAATTGAGGAATTGTTAAAATATACAAAACCTCATGAAATTAATATCACACAAGGAGATTTTAATGCTAAAGTAGGACAAGGAAAAGTAGATGGAATTGTGGGATAATTTGGATTGGGAGACCGGATGACAGAGGTGACAAGCTGATAGAGTTCTGCCAAAAACATTAGATGAGTATTACAAGCACATGCTTCTGTCTCCCACCCCGAAGACTTTATACTTGGAAATCTCCCATGGATAATAGCCAAAACATTATAAGAAATCAAATACATTATCTTATTATAAACAAACGATTTGCTTCAACTATAAAAAGAGTGTCTACTTTTCCAGGAGCAGACGTCCCATCCCAACTCACTCTCAAAGTTGCAGATAATAAAAATAAATTAACATCAATTATTATAATAATTATTAATACAAAACTACACGCTTTACTCATTAGACCGGCCCAAAATGTTTGGGACTCACTTAAAGAAAATTTAAACTCACTGACGAGAAAGATACTAGGCACATTTAAAAAGCAAACAAAAAACGGCTGGATGACAGAAGAAATTCTACATCTCATGGACGATCGACGTAAATTAAAAAAACCGAAATACCGATACTTATCGTATTCTGCAAAATGAAATCCGTTCAAAAATACGATCAGCCAAAGTTGAATGGCTTAATGGTCAATGCCAAGAAATTGAAATGCTGCAAAATCTACACGATAGTTTTAATCTCCACAAAAAATTAAAAGAAACCTCAGGCATTTACAAAAAACCAAATAATTCCTTTCTTGTTAACGAGAACAATGAAGCAGTATTTGACACATATGTGAAAAAGAGGATTTGGGTAAGATATATATCGGATGCCTTTAGTGACAGCAGCAGACCAAATGAGATACCACTGCCACAAACAATATCCGGGACACCGATAAGTAGAGATGAAGTAGTGATTGCGCTCAACAGCATGAAAGAAAGAAAAGCGGCAAGACCAGATGAGGTGCCGGTTGAAATCTTAAAACTAAGCGATGGTGACAATATTACTTCTAGTGCAACTCTTCAATCATGTCTATGATACTGGTAACTACCCGCAAGACTAGCTTAAATCAACATTTATTAGTCTTCCAAAAAAGAGTCATGCAAAACACTGCAGCGAATACAGACTTATAAGTCTTATAAGTCATTCGCTAAAAATATTTCTAAAAGTGATTTATAATAGAATATATCAAACTTTTGAAGAAGTAATGGGACAATCACAATTTGGCTTCAGAAATGGCATGGATACAAGAGAAGCATTATTTAGTGTTCATTTGCTAGTAGAAAATTGCATGGACGTGCAAACAGACGTTTTCTTATGGTTTATTGATTACGAAAAGGCATTTGATAATGTGCAGCATGAAAAGCTTTTCAACATTTTGAGGGCATTACGTCTTTTACGTCTTAAAGAAAAGGGCATAAAAGTGATACAAAACTTATATTGGAATCAAACTGCACACATTGTTATTGACGGTGAAAAAACGAATGATGTACCCATTTCCAAAGGAGTACGGCAAGGATGTATTCTTTCTCCACTTCTATTTAACATCTATTCAGAAGCAATTTTCCAAGAAGCCTTAGAAAACACTGAGGACGGTATTAAAGTTAATGGCGTATATATGTATAAACAACATAAGATACACTGATGACACAACTTTAATATCGGACAGCATGGAAGGACTCCAACGATTGGTCGATAGTGTGACAAGACAAAGCAAAATATATGGTTTGAAAATCAATGTCAATAAGACAAAATTTATGTCAATCAGTCGTTAGAATGTCTACAATAATCTCACACTGACAAGTAATAACATGCCGATTGAACGGGTTAATAAATTTAAGTACCTTGGCCGATATATTAATGATACATGATTCAATGGAAATTAAATGCCGCATAGAAATGGCTAGATCTGCTTTTTATAAATACTGTTTTGTTGCATGGCATGGAAACTTGGACGATGAAAGTTTCTGATATGAATCGCATAGAAGCATTCGAAATGTGGATACTAAGAAGAATAGTTAAAATTCCATGAACCGACCGTGTCTCAAACTCTGAAGCGTTTCGAGGAGTAAATTGCGAAAGAGAGCTTCTACGGTGCATTAAACGCTAAAAAACAGCCTACCTGGGTCATATATGCCGAAATCATAAGTATAATCTTCTGCAACTTATACTGAAGGAAGACGAGGCATTATTAAAAAAAAATTATCCTGGTTGCGAAATATACGTCAATGGATCGGAGTCCAAAATATCGGTCATCTTTTGGAATTAGCTCGAAACAGAGACGCTTTTTCAAATAATATGAAAAATTTGTAAAAATGTTTTTATTTTTGTGAGCATATTTGTTAAGCTTTATTGTATTGATTTAATTTTGTATGCATAGAATTTTATAGTTACGTTATATCTTATACATGATCGCTTACATTCGGTAACGAATTGCAAATAAAGAAGAAGAAAAGTCCATACAACTCTCCGATTTGGACAGTCCCAAAAAAGGGCACCGATGAAAACGGGAAACCCAAAAGAAGGATGGTTGTAGATTATCAGAAGATTAACGCAGAAACAATAACAGACAGATACCCTATCCCAGACGTAAATATGACTATTCAAAATTTAGGGAAAGCAACTATAGATTTGGAATCAGGATTCCACCAAATACTAATAAAAGAATCAGACAGAGAGAAAACCGCGTTTTCGGTAAACGGCGCGAAGTATAAATTTATCAGGATGCCATTTGGGCTTAAGAATGCACACTCAATATTTCAACGATGCGTAGATGATATTCTCCACCAGCACATTGGAAAATTTGCATACGTAGAACATGTAGAGCATGTAAGAACTATTGTAAACGCTTTGCTTAAGGCCAATATGAAAATCTCTAACGAAAAATCACACCTCTTTCAGAACTCTGTCGAATATTTAGGACATATAATAAAACACAATACCATGACGGTGGACCCCAAAAAAATCTTAACATATCCCAAAGACATTATTTATTCAAAATTTTGCAGCAATCACTAAACCATTGACCATACATTTACGCGGCGACAATGGTATAGTAAGTAGAAACAAAAGTGCGAAAGTTGAAGTTAAATTAGATGAGGAAGCTCTAAAAGCTATAGAGAAAATCAAGAATGCGCTTCAAGCTCAAGTAGAACTTTATCAACCTGACTTCACGAAACCTTTTGACCTGGCTACAGATGCCAGCAATTTCGCTATAGGCGCAGTGCTGTCCCAAAACAGACAACCGATCGCTTTTGTATCACGAGCACTCAATGAAACTGAACAAAATTACAGTACCAACGAAAGGGAACCTCTAGCCATTGTATGGGCCCTACAGAAATTAAGAAATTACTTATATGGAATTGCTAATTTAACAATACATACAGATCACCAATCTTTAATTTACTCTATTTCCGAAAAGAATCCGAATAACAAACTAAAAAGATGGAAGAATTTAATAGAAGAGTATGGTGCGAAATTAGTATACAAACCAGGACATCGAAATGTAGTCGCTGACACTCTCTCAAGGCAACAATCAAATACGACATACTGATTGCTCAGAACACTCAATAGAAAGCTCACCTGTGGATCAGTTTAAGAGGGTAAACAACCTTTAAACTCTTTCCGCAACCAAATTATACCAATTCACGACGCAAATAAAGACGAAATTGTGTCACAGACTATTTTTACAAATAATACATGACACATAATCTACTATAAAAATAAAGAGACCCTAATTTAAAGTTTAAAATCAATTATGCGACCAGGAGTAACAAATGCTCTAAAATTAGATGAAGAAATTTTATTTCATTTCAAAAACGATATCAACTCCATTTTCGCCATTCGCACAAACATAACTTCAAGACGTAACTGATCCGAACGAACAAAGACAGATTATCATACAAGCTCACAAAGAGCACAAAGGAACTATAAAAACAACATAGAGGAAATACTTACTCAGTATTTTTGGCCTTCTATTCGAGAAATGTGTAAAAAGGAAGTATGTTTACAAAACAATTACGAGAGGCACCCTAACAAACAACCAATAGGTAAAACCCCAATACCAACACACGTAGGCGAATATATACAAATGAGCATATTCCACATGAATAACAACATACCCAGCAAAACCTGCGTGACCGAAACTCTAACACAACTACACTTTTTTGTATGTTACTAACACATATGCACTCGTATTTGTTTGAAAATCGACTTTTTTTTTATTCTCCGTCACCTTAAGAAAATGTGTAAGCAGTAAGCAAACTTCATTCATATATTTTTTCTCATTTTTGCATCAATAGAAAAAAAAAAAAAACAAAAAAAAAACGGCAAGTGGCTGTCAAAGCAATAAGTCAAAAAGATATCTTTTCTCTCTTTTTGATATCAAAGTAGGCCGAGAATCAAATTGTCAATCTTTGGCAAATGAGTAAGCAGTAAGCAAACTTTATTCATATAGTTTTCCTGATTTTTGCATCAGTCAAAGTAAACAAACGCCGTAGCCGAATGGGTTGGTGCGTGATTACTATTCAGAATTCACAGAGAAAACGTCAGTTCGAATCTCGGTGAAAGCAAAATTAATAAAAAAATTTTTCTAATATAATAGTGGTCGCCCATCAGCAGGCAATGGCAAAATACCGAGTGTATTTCTGCCATGAAAAAAATCTCCTCATAAAAAATAAAAAATAAAAAAATAAATAATTGGCGCGTACACTTCTGTTAGGTGTTTGGCCGAGCTCCTCCTCCTATTTGTGGTGTGCGTCTTGATGTTGTTCCACAAATGGAGGGACCTACAGTTTCAAGCCGACTCCGAACGGCAGATATTTTTATGAGGAGCTTTTTCATGGCAGAAATACACTCGGAGGTTTGCCATTGCCGGCCGAGGGGCGACCGCTATTAGAAAAATGTTTTTATTAATTTTGCTTTCACCGAGATTCGAACCAACGACCTCTCAGTGAATTCCGAATGGTAATCACGCACCAACCCATTCGGCTACGGCGGCCGCCTCCTCATAAACATCTCATAAAACAAAATAAAATAAATGTATAAAAAAAAATTTTTTTTTGTGATTCGAAGCAAGGATTTCGGATCGGAAGCCCACATTGCTAGCCGCTGGGCTATCGCGCTGTGCTGTCGCCGCTGGCTTAAAAGTTATTTTGTTCGTCGCTACGTTTATATGAAACTGGCACTGGCAAACGAATCCATATGTATGAAAAGGATAGAAAATCACACGTACACAAAGTTTTTGGCACGATTTTCCCAACGCTTTTAACAACGTGATTGTAAAGGGGCGTGGTTAGTGACAGTTTAACGGTCACGCGTGGCGGTTACGTGAAGGGTAACGTGACCGCCACTCTTCTTGCTGGGTATACTATACATTAGCTCCACATGTAAATATTCCAAATACTGTTATCTACGCAAACTTCCAAATAAAGTAAACTACCACGAATACATTGAAGAAATACTTACACAAATATACCCTAACACGAAATATTTAATGACAGATAATGAGAATGTTTTTAATGGACATACAACTAAATCAGTATACGGCAGACTACATATCCAACACTCAGTCACACCAGTACAGCACTCAACGACGAACGCTCAAGTCGAACGCATATACAGTACGCTGATTGAACTAATATATCAACAGCTCTAGCACAGGAAAATCATACGGCACCGGGAGAAGAACTATTTAACGCCGTGAAGCAGTACAACAGGACGATTCATTCCACCACAGGATTTAAGCCTGAGGAAGTGTTTTCTAACAGAGAGAAATACCCCGAGATAAGGGACATCTTAATCGACAAACAGGATAAACTCCTGCAATATCATAACAAAAACAAACACACAATTACATACAAAAAAGGTGACTTCATATACGTAAAACCGATAGAAGAAATAAATAAAACGAAATATAATAAACACAAAGTAAAAGAAGATCGTGGGGACACAATTTTAACAGCAAGAGGGAAAGTTATACACAAAGACAATATTAGAAAACAAGCGAAATGTGCAGAATCGCAATAATAATTTTCTTACTTTTTAAAATTGCGAACAGTGACAAAATAACTGATTTGAATAACAAAAAATATGTGCTAACAGAGACAGATCCATCCTTTTTATTTGAGAAATCCAAATATTTGTACCACATAGCTAACCTGAGTACAATTCTAGGACCATACGAAAAAATAATAAAAACAGGTACACAATAGATGAAAATCAGGAAGGAACTTTATTGATAAACAGGATAGAAACCTTGAAATCGCAACAGTAACAGAAAAAATAGTAATAAACGAAGTCTATCAAGAACTTGTAGCCATCAAAATTACAATCAATTTTGCAAAAAATGGAAATTTGTATTCAGTAAATTTAAATGATATTGAAGAAATAATTACAAATGAACAATTTGATACACCCATAATAAATATACTAGAATATGCAGATTTACATACATATTTGCCTCTGCCAAAACTGCGTAATAACTATTTATAAATATCCCCTTATAACAAACAAATGTAAATTGTATAATATAACAACAAATATACTAGAGTAGCTAAATGTAGAACTATATATGTATGTCAACAATTGGAAGATGATAATTGTACTATACCACTTTTGATGATAATTGTACTATATCCACAAACATCGACGAAAAAATATACCTCAACCATCAAGAAGAAACAAAAAACGCAATCCATTCTCACACTAACGAACAATTAGAGATCCTAAAAATTCTACCTTCCGAGTCAGATTACAAATTCACGAATATACAAAAAATGTGCAAATACACTATACCTATAGAAGAACATCCGATAAAGTTCACATTGTATAGCATTCTCAGCGTAGCAACTCCAGCAGTCCTTGTGTAGTCTTCGGCCAAAATATGCCAATGCTACAAAATAAATCAGGAAGAAAAAAGGAGAAAACTAACTAACGAAATATACGAAGTGGAATTGATCCGCCTTAGAACACAACAACAGTAAAAAGTGAGGACACTTTATCTTAACAAGGGGGGTAGTTAAGGAATGTTAACTACGCCACTGCTGACGTCGCCACATAACACGTTATAGCATGCAGCGAATGCATTATCGATACAAACCGTATCAGGCAGCAACCGAAACGGAATTTTCCACAAACAAACAATAGATAAGTATTAGTAAATAACATAAGCAATGCATAAGGACTGATAAACAACCTTAACAATAGATAAGTATTAGTAAATAACATAAGCAATGGATAAGGACTGATAAACAATTTTCGACTGCAAATCTGCCGCCGCATCCTAGTACATATTATAAATAGCCCTAAGTATACAAAATGTAGAGCAGTATTGAATTTCTATTAATAAAGAAAGCACGTGACTGTGCAGCATATTTCTTTACTCTACTCTATTCTATTCAAGTAGAATAACTCGCGCACACGGATGTATGTTTGCAGTTACATACATATGAAAACAATTATTTTGTAGGGCAGTAGATATGTATGTATATATTTAGGTATGCTGGGACTTAAAGTGGGTATATGTATATACATACACACCTACATAGACTTTAGAGCAGAATTGTTTTTGCACCTGTTAGGAAGAAATTCGCTCACTAGTGCGTAAGGATGTGTATTTGATTTCTTGGCAATAATGTTTTTCATATATATACAAATGTACATGCGTGCATAGATACATATGTATGTAATTTGCCGTCGAAAACGTAAACTATAAATTGAAATGCAATAAGTGTTGATTTATGTATCTTAAACCATTATTTTATTTGTGGGCACAAATACTTCCTATTAACATGCACATACATATCTACTTATCTATAAGATTGAACATTGTCATTTATGAATGAAAAATAATATCGTTCAAATGACTGCCACGACTGGCTTTACAGTAGGCCATTCGATCAACCCAATTTTTAAGCACATTTTCGATTGTTTGGGCTCCAATTTCATGAATGGCAGCTTCGATTTCGTGTCTTAACGGGTTTTTTCAATAATTTTTTTTTCTATGTAAAAAAACTATTTATTAAATTCAAACTTTATCTTATAGATACATATTGAAAGAATAATTTCTGAAATTTTCAAAAAAAAAAATTAAAACTCCTCCTTTGTGACGACAAAGTTCAGCATAACTCCTGACAGGCTCATCAAAAATGGAAAAACAAAAATAAGTGCTTTAGTTAAGACCATAAACTCGAGTTTGAGCGAAGGAAAGAAATGAAAAGTAAAAATTGGAATTTTGGCAGACATTTTTCCAAAAAAATGAAAATTTCGGTCAAATTTGCTTGACATTTTGTTTTTTTTTTAAATAGTTGTATTTGAAAAAAAAAACAAAATCCTTCGTTCAAGCACGAGTAAATTGTATTTCGAACACCTGTGTAAAATTTCATCAAGATTGGTTGAGTAGTTTTCGAGAACATTTGACAACCGACTTTGAAAACACAGTTCCGAGAAAAACGCGTTTAAAGTTTGAGTAACAATAAAAGTGACTTGGAGCGCACAAATTCCAAAGGCTGTATCTCCGAATTTATTATTAGGATCGACTTGAAAATTTAGGATAATATTCCTGTGATGTTGTAGAAATTAATAAGCCAAAACAAATAAATCGATTTTTTGAACCAACGAAACCCATGTAACCCCTTAAAGCATCAATCGTCTCTGGATGGTTTGCATAGCATTTGTCCTTAACGGCTCCCCACAAAAAATAGTCCAACGGGCTTAAATCACAGCTCCGAGGCGGCCAATTAATATCGGAATTTCGTCTGATTATTCGGTTTTCAAAAACGGTAGTCAAAAGTTCGAGTGTAACTTTGGCAGTGTGACAAGTTGCACCGTCCTGTTGAAACCAAACGTCGTCCATGTCATCCTCTTCAATTTTTGGAAACAACTCGTTGAGCACGTCAAGGTAACGCTCGCCATTTACTATAACCGCGGCTCCTCGCTCATTTTCGAAAAAAGTGGCCCGATGATGCCGCCAGACGAAAAACCGCACCAAACAGTGACTCGTTGTGGATACATTTGCTTCTCTACAGTAACGTATGGATTTTCTGAGCCCCAAATCCGACAATTTTGCTTACTGACGTAGCCACCGATGTGAAAATCAGAAAAGAAGAAGAAGACCCACCACTTTGGAAATAGGTTTTCAATATTTCCCAATTTTGTTCAAGCGTATAGGGTCCCATTTCGTAAATGTCAAGCCTTTAAGTAAATTATGAACACATTTGACATGCCATTTGTGTTACCATTCTCAAAAAACTAGGTGGTTCAAAAAGCAAACGCTATTTGGCCCACCCTGTACATAGTATGTACATTCATTTGCGCGTGTAATAAAAAACGTCATGAATTACTTTTCAGATAATGTATTAAAACTTTTCACTAGACATCGGATTCTTATGTAAGTGCATATTTTTGTTTAACCCTCGAGAACACGCGCTATGAGCATTTTGCTCAAGCAATTTTTCATTTCGCGAAATTTTTATGTTCTATGTAATTCTGGCACTAATTGAGGTGAGTACCTTCGCTAGTAGTTGTGCATCGTACTTTGAAGAGCATTTCTTTCGATTAGTGCACGATCGGACGTGTAGGCAGACGGTTGATTTTTAAGAGCGGCATTTTGCTCATTGCGCGAGAAACAATGTAAGTATTTCTTGATTTATCTTTTTTGTTGAAAACCTCGGGTTGTGAAAAGGGTCGCTGCCCCAATTTTGAATAGTGGCAGAAACATTACCATGGATAATTATTTTACTTCAATACCTTTAGCAGATGAACTATACAAACAATATAGAAACGAGCATTGTGGGTACAATAAGAAAAAATAAAAAGGAAATTCCACCTCAATTTATTTCAGCAAAATGAAGGCCGCAACCGCATACAATGACTGCATTTGCCGAAAACAAGGTTCTTGTCTCTTACGTTCCAGTGAAAAAAAGAAAAAAGTTGTACTTATGCTATCATCACTTCATGCCGATGGCCAAGCTAATGATGAAACATCTGAGAACAAACCCGAAGTAATAACCTTTTACAACCAGACAAAAGGGGGTGTAGACACTGTTGATCAAATGAAAGGCACATATTCAGTTTCCAGGATAACCTGCAGGTAGCCAATGCGCCTCTTTTTCACGCTTATTGACATTACTGGCATAAACGCACAAATTATTTACAAATCAAATACAGGCAATTTAACCAAGAAGAGGACGTTTCTAAAGGAAATTGCCCTGGAGCTAATAAAGCCACATATTTCTAATCGGCAGGCCATAAAAACTTTACCTCGTGATTTAAGAAATACTATGGATCGCATTGTACCAGCAAAAGAACCTGAAAGCCAACACCTACAACCGGGCTTTTGCGAGCTTTGCCCCAGGAGTAAAAACAGACGTTCGAAAAAAGGCTGCACTTTATGTGGAAAATTACTTCGCACGGAACACGTTAAGTATATGTGCCCATCCTGCTTCGAAAGCAACGTAAATGTCAATCTTACCGAAGACTGATTCTTGTCTTTTATTTATTTATTTCGTTACAAGAAGTTTTTTTTTGTTAATATACTAAAGTATGAATGTAAAATTTTTGGTTATGTCTTGATTGAATGAATCTATATAATTTTACAGTGTGAATTTCTTAAACAAACACATAATTGCAAAAAAAATGACTTGGTATTATAACTATGTTAAAAAGGAAATGTTTAAAAATCATAATCCATTAAAAAGTTACATTCTTACATGAAGTGAGCAAAATGCTCATGCGCGAGAATCCGTGCTATCTTACGAGGCGCGTGTTCTCGAGGGTTAACATCACATGAAGTTCGCACCTAGGTAGAAACTCATCATAATAAAAATTGAATTAATAGGATCCTATTATGTTTTGCATATTTCCATATTTTTGCATGTTTTTGCATATTTGCATATTTTTGCATATTTTTGAATATTTTTGCATATTCACAAATGTTTACATGCATATGTATGTACATATAATTTCATAAATTTTTTTTTTCATTTTGCATTTCATTTCGCAGCGCGTAGCTACTACCACTGCTACTTTGTTGTTCATTGCACCTGTAAATTTATCTTCTTAAAAAAGTTGAGAAACTTCCCTGCAAGAAACGAGTGATCGTTAGTCAATATTTGGCATCAACATATTAAGGGCAGTATGCAAATGGTGAAGCAAAATGTTTGCACTGACAGTCATATGATATATAAGGTTGTCAAAAAAGTCTTGCGGTATTTTTATTGAATTTTCAATTGTTCATAAAATTGGTTATAATAATGCGATTTAAGTCAAATATGCGCCGTTTTGTTCGATGACGAGTTCCCAACGAGATGTCAACTTTATAATGCCCCTCTTATAGAAGCTCGCTTCCCTATTGTCAAAAAACTCGGAGAGCCAATTTTCACAGGACTCTCTTGTTGACAACTTCCGACTACCAAGCTCGTTCGCCATGGAAAGAAATAGGTGGTAATCACTTGGTGCGAGATCCGGACTATACGGTGGATGCAAAAGAACCTCCCATTCGAGCTCCCGGAGCTTCTGGCGCGTCACCAAAGATGTGTGTGGCCTGGCGTTGTCCTGATGGAAGACAATTCGGCCTCTGTTCATCAAAGATGGCCTCTTCTGCATGAGTGCTGCATTCAAGCGGTCCAGTTGTTGGCAGTATAGGTCCGAATTGAGCGTTTGGCCATAGGGGACAGCTCATAGTGGATGATTCCCTGCCAATCCCACCAAACACACAGAAGAACCTTCCTGGCCGTCAATCCAGGCTTGGCCACCGTCTGGGCAGCTTCACCGCTTTTCGACCACGACCGTTTGCGCTTCACCTTGCCTTTATCGTAGTAGTGCTGTAAAATATGCCGTATTTTCTCTTTATTTTGCTTCATGTTTGCGACGCTATAACTCACGAACGACTAAAAGCAAACAACAATTAATCAAACACGTGTTAGCACGTGAAAAGAGCTTTCCAAAAAGCTCTAGCGTGAACGGATGCGACGAATACAACTAGAACTACGCGCTTGCAAAGACAAGCTTGCGGAAATACCGCAAGACTTTTTTGACAACCTTATAATATATCAAATGAGTTTCACTGTTCTTATAGGGTTCTGGTTACTCTCTCCATGCTCATTGTGAGAAGAAACACAATAACAAATCGTCTTGCTTGTATTTTTGTATTTGTATTTTTATATCGTTTACTTTAAAAAAATATATTAGTTCTGTTAGTATAACTGTTACTTTAATTGCTGCTGAGCATAGTTTTTTGCTATACATTCGATATTTTTTATTAGTTAAGCAAATTTATATCGATATCGGTTGTGCACACGCTAACAGTTTATAATAAAAAGAACCATGGCAAATATTAAAAAAAATCGTAACTTTAAAAAGTGGCTTAGTGAAATTAAAGACGGAAGTTTACAGATCGTTACTAATTCAATCCAATGCAAATTGTGCAACAAATTCGTATGTAATTTTTATGAAGAATTACTTTACATATTACATATGTATGTTATGCTTAATATGCATTGCAGATCGGATGTTCGAGAAAATCCCAGCTAATGCAGCATATATCAACAAAATTTCATAAGAAAGGCGAGCGCATTAACCAGCAAGATCATGCAGCATCACCTGATAACTTTAATTTCGACCTATGCCAAGCGATAGTTGCTGTGAATATCCCTTGGCATGCATTGTCAAATACAACATTCAAAAGCTTCTTAGAAAAGTACACTAAACGTGTAATTCCAGATGAGTCTACAATTCGAAAAAATTATCTTAATCAGAGCTATGAACAGACCATAGAAAATATCCGCCTAGACATTGGAGATGAAAACATTTGGATTGCAGTTGATGAAACCACCGATTCAACCGGGCGCTATGTTGCCAATTTCGTGGTAGGAAAACTTTGCGAAAATGAACCATCATCACCTCACTTACTTTGCTGTTCAGAACTAGTTCGCGTGGATAGTGAAACTATTGACCGCTTTGTTAACTGTTCGGTTCTTAAATTATGGCCAAATGGGACTAATGCAGAAAAAGTTCTATTATTATTAACTGATGCGGCACCATACATGGTTAAAGCAGCAAAACAGTTAAAAGTGTTTTATGAAAACCTTAAGCTTTTAACTTGCCTAGCCCACGGACTTCACCGGGTGTCAGAAAAAATTCGTTTACTTTTTCCAAATGTCAACGATTTCATTTCCGCAATAAACAAAGTTTTTTTGAAATCGCCTACTCGAATAGCTTTATATAAAGAAATTACCAATAACGCCCCGTTACCACCAAATCCAGTTATTACCAGATGGGGTACTTGGATTAATGCAGCTCTATTTCATCCCGAAAACTTTAATAAAATTAAAGAGGTACCTCATATAAATAGCTCGGAATGTACATTTGTACATACATATTTCCATGATATTTCAATACTTAAGAATAATTATTTCAGGTTATTGAAGCTCTAACTTCTGATGCGGAGTGTGTTGATACTGTAAAGAATACAATTAAAAATCAATCTTTGCTAACTTCTCTGCTATTCATAAAAACATATTTTGCTAACTTGCCACTCTCTATAAAGAAATTAGAGGAACAACGAATGAAGCTGGCTCAGTCCATTGGTGTGGTAACGGAATTCGAAAAATCATTGGGAAACTACAGATCACTATAGCCAAAAACCCAGTATTCTTTGAATTAAAGCAACTACCATCAATTTTAGATAGTCCTTTGAGAGAACATAAATTTTCGATGAAATTTAATTATGCCCCAATTATTTCTTGCGAAGTGGAACGCACATTTTCTGCTTATAAATTTATTTTAAATGACAAACGACGAAGGCTCTCAATAGAAAATTTGGAAAAAATTATTATTACATATTGTAATACCGAATTTGAATAAAGGCGTAACTTGATACAAGTTTCGAACATATATGTATGTACATATGTAGGTTGAAAAACTTTTCATTCTCTTTAAAATTCTAACATTCCCATAAAGTGAGTGATTCTTTGTTTCTCTGGGTTTTTTGTGGAATTGGCCCCAGCACCGCAATATAATAAGATTTTTTGAATAGGTCGATCCCTGATCCACTTCCCAGAAAAAAAATTACCTTAAACTCTAACTTAGCCAAAGAACTACCTTTGTAACAAATTTCAAGCAAATTGCTCCATTAAAAAAAATATTTTTGAATAGGTCGGTCCCTGCTCGACTTCCCAGAAAAATTTTGAACTTTTTTGGATGCAGAAGTATTTTCATTTCTAAGTAGAGTATGTCCTGAAAATGTCATAAAAATTGGTTGAGTAGTTTCGCAGTTTATTGGGTACAAACCAACAAACACATTTCATTTTTATATATATAGACTCTGCATATTTCTTGCATATATTTTGCATATTATTTGCACCTCTTTTGCATATATTTTGCATATTCAATTTGCATAAAAATCCGATCTCTACTTATCACTGTCGTACGTAAGATATCCACAGCATTGTATCACAACGCACCGCACCTTTATCCCTACCATATGTATATATGACTTGACATCAATTAAAGGCGTTTTTTTTTTCTTACTTAATTTTTTAATGTAATTGAAAAAAAGTGTAATAAATTTTTTGTATGCGCTTATCATTTCAAAAGTATCAAAATAGTAAAAAAATAAGCAGTCCCAGAAATAAACGCACCGTGTATTGTTCTTCGCCACATGTTAGACTCGATATCAATTCCCTGCGGCAATTTTTTTTTTGACGTGATAACGTCTTATAATTCGATTTAACAGGCTGCACGCACGAAAAAATGTGTCGTTACCTTGCTCATATTAGTGTTACCTTGCTCATATGTAGTTACCTTGCTCATTAGTGTTACCTTGCTCATATGTAGTTACCTTGCTCATTAGTGTTACCTTGCTCTTTAGTGTTACCTTGCTCATTAGTGTCACCTTGCTCATTAGTGTTACCTTGCTCTTTAGTGTTACCTTGCTCATTAGTGTTACCTTGCTCATATTAGTGTTACCTTGCTCATATGTAGTTACCTTGCTCATTGCATTGAATGAACTGCAAGCGAAAGCGCGGAAGGAACGACAAAGCAAACAAAGCAAACGAACGGCAACGTTCGACATCTTGCTCTCCCCTACTTAAGTGAGCGTATATATGTATGTATATGCGCATATGTACATATATAAATTCACGTATTTGTATTGGCATATGCCTTCTTATTGATTATTATTAATTTGATTCACTTGAAGAATTTAAAATAAAACCAAGTTTGTTAATAATACCTGTTGTTTTAATGTTATTATTGTATTATTAATTTTTGACGTGATAACGTCTTATAATTCGATTTAACAGGCTGCACGCACGAAAAAATGTGTCGTTACCTTGCTCATATGTAGTTACCTTGCTCATATTAGTGTTACCTTGCTCATATGTAGTTACCTTGCTCATTAGTGTTACCTTGCTCATATTAGTGTTACCTTGCTCATATGTAGTTACCTTGCTCATTGCATTGAATGAACTGCAAGCGAAAGCGCGGAAGGAACGACAAAGCAAACAAAGCAAACGAACGGCAACGTTCGACATCTTGCTCTCCCCTACTTAAGTGAGCGTATATATGTATGTATATGCGCATATGTACATATATAAATTCACGTATTTGTATTGGCATATGCCTTCTTATTGATTATTATTAATTTGATTTACTTGAAGAATTTAAAATAAAACCAAGTTTGTTAATAATACCTGTTGTTTTAATGTTATTATTATTATTTTTTTATTATATCTGAAGGAAAAAATGTATGGTAATATTTACCATATCTATACTAATATTATAAAGAGGAAAACTTTGTTTGTTTGGTTGTAATGAATAGGCTCAAAAACTACTGGACCGATTTTAAAAATTCTTTCACCATTCGAAAGCTACATCACGAGTAACATGGATTATATTTTATTTTGGAAATAGGGCTCGAGATATAGGTCAAAACGTGGACCCGGGTAACCTTCGGATGTGTATGTACAATATGGGTATCAAATGAAAGCTGTTGATAAGTGCTTTAATACGGGGTAATTTTCATACCTATTGATGACTAGGGTCGGGAAATATATGCCAAAACGTGGGCCCGCCGTGTCTTTGCACCGAATTAAACCAAACTTACACACATTGTTAAGTAGGTATTGAAGATGATTTCCGTATAGTTTGAATACCTATTGGTAGATAGGGTCTCAAGATATAGGTCAAAACGTTGACCCGGGTAACCTTCGGATGTGTATGTACAATATGGGTATCAAATGGAAGCTGTTGGTGAATGCTTTAGTTCAGAGTATTTCCATCCGCTCCGTGACTAGGGTCTCGAGATAGAGACCAAAACGTGGACCCTAGAATGGGTTTGTACAATATGGATATCAAATGAAAGCTGTTGATAAGTGCTTTAATACGGGGTAATTTTCATACCTATTGATGACTAGGGTTTCGAAATATATGCCAAAACGTGGACCCGCCGTGTCTTTGAACCGAATTAAACCAAACTTACTAACATTGTTAAGTAGGTATTGAATATGATTTCCGTATAGTTTGAATACCTATTGGTAGATAGGGTCTCGAGATATAGGTCAAAACGTTGACCCGGGTAACCTTCGGATGTGTATGTACGATATAGGTATCAAATGAAAGCTGTTGATAAGTGCTTTAATACGGGGTAATTTTCATACCTATTGATGACTAGGGTCTGGAAATATATGCCAAAACGTGGACCCGCCGTGTCTTTGCACCGAATTAAACCAAACTTACACACATTGTTAAGTAGGTATTGAAGATGATTTCCGTATAGTTTGAATACCTACACTGTGGTACAAAAAAAAAAGTTGCAAAAAAACTTTGGATCGGATATGGTGAGGGTTGTAGCTTATGAAAAACTGAAAATAATGGTATAGTTGAAATTTCCAATACACCCCCAAAATCTCATTTTATGGCCATAAAACCGTTTTTCAGTAGGTTGATATGAACAATCACTCCTAACTTCGCCAATCTCCATCCGATTTCGAATTTGCTTTTTTAGTTCGAAAGAACAAAAACAAGCCTTTTTGACAGTGTGTTAACATTTTTTCTGAAATGACAACTGACGAGACTGTAGACGGAAGTATTTGGAATTTTTTTATTTTTTCTCTATTTTTTCGACTTTGACATAATTTTTACGATATTATCCGATATTGAGGATTTTTTTTAGTACACTACTGTTATAGTAATTTTAATTTTGCGTCAAATGAGCTATATTTGACTGTAATTGAATTAAAATTAATAGAGTTGTGTGGGTTTTAAGATTTTTTCTTTTTTTACTACGAGATTTGGTATGCGTTTCGAAGCATGAAAATAATAACAAGTGTCATTATAAACGCATAATATTTATTGGAGTATTGCGCAGTGCAGCACTGTACGGTATGGTACGGTGCAGTACACAACGGCACTGGTTCCAAACTTAAAAATGCATTGGAAACGGCCCTTTGGAGTTTAGTATGGTACGGTACATTTGTCATTTCTTCATCAGTTTTGAATACTTCTCTGTAAGAAATTCGATCATCATCATTCATCTGAAGTCGTCATCAACTAAATTCCATTGTTTAAATCGAGAAGCGAGCGTTTCAGATTGCCTTCCCGATAGAAGTATGTAAATCAGGAGAAAGATGCTGAAAATCTGAATTTGATACAATGTCTCGTTCTGAAAACTTAGAACCAGACGGAAAGTACTCTTCATCATCAGGTTTATTGTTATCAGTTTGATCATCATCAGCAATGAGTTGAACTTCCTTCAGTTCATGACCTGCAGTTGAGTCAATCATATCGTCCAAGACTACGGGGTTCTTAACAGTTGCAACATCAGCATACTTTATGTGCTTTCGAGTTTTATAATGATGACCGTTTACGTCCGTTTTACAAAAATAACAATCATCTGGTTTATGATAAGGCTGATGATGCCATATCATCGGAGAATATTGAGAAATTTGACTTTTCTGGCAACGTTTTGATTTATATCTTTTGAATTTCAATGAAACAAACAATAAAACTTTGACGTTTTAATAAGGTTAAATTATAATAACAAACTTCTTTTGTTAATCAATGTACAGTGTGAACTTTGGCACACTTGGGAGCTTTTCCATATTTCTATTGAAAAAAATGTGCTATAATATGTCAGATATTTTCGTAAGTTCTAACCAGTTCTGTTGTATGCAGTACAGTGTACTCTTATGTATTCATATATACTCCAATAAATATTACGTATCTATAATAACGCATCAAAACACGTCCTTATTCCCATTTAGCGTAAGCTATACCAACATTCCAAATTAGTAAAAAAAAAAACAAAAAATCTTAAAACTCGCACAACTCTACTAATTTTAATTCAATTACAGTCAAATATAGCTCATTTGACGCAAAATTAAATTTACTATAACAGTAGTGTACTAAAAAAAATCCTCAATATCGGATAATATCGTAAAAATTATGTCAAAGTCGAAAAAATAGAGAAAAAATAAAAAAATTCCAAATACTTCCGTCTACAGTCTCGTCAGTTGTCATTTCAGAAAAAATGTTAACACACTGTCAAAAAGGCTTGTTTTTGTTCTTTCGAACTAAAAAAGCAAATTCGAAATCGGATGGAAATTGGCGAAGTTAGGAGTGATTGTTCATATCAACCTACTGAAAAACGGTTTTATGGCCATAAAATGAGATTTTGGGGGTGTATTGGAAATTTCAACTATACCATTATTTTCAGTTTTTCATAAGCTACAACCCTCACCATGTCCGATCCAAAGTTTTTTTGCAACTTTTTTTTTTGTACCACAGTGCTATTGGTAGATAGGGTCTCGAGATATAGGTCAAAACGTGGACCCGGGTAACCTTCGGATGTGTATGTACAATATGGGTATCAAATGGAAGCTGTTGGTGAATGCTTTAGTTCAGAGTATTTCCATCCGCTCCCTGACTAGGATCTCGAGATAGAGACCAAAACGTGGACCCTAGAATGTGTTTGTACAATATGGATATCAAATGAAAGCTGTTGATAAGTGCTTTAATACGGGGTAAGTTTCATACCTATTGATGACTAGGGTCTGGAAATATATGCCAAAACGTGGACCCGCCGTGTCTTTGCGCCGAATTAAACCAAACTTACACACATTGTTAAGGAGGTATTGAAGATGGTTTCCGTATTGTTTGGGTACATATTGGTAGATATGGTCTCGAGATATAGGTCAAAACGTGGACCCGGGTAACCTTCGGATGTGTATGTACAATATGGGTATCAAATGGAAGCTGTTGGTGAATGCTTTAGTTCAGAGTATTTCCATCCGTTCCGTGACTAGGGTCTCGAGATAGAGACCAAAACGTGGACCCTAGAATGTGTTTATACAATATTGATATCAAATGAAAGCTGTTGATAATTGCTTTAATACGGGGTAATTTTCATACCTATTGATGACTAGGGTCTCGAAATATATGCCAAAACGTGGACCCGCCGTGTCTTTGAACCGAATTAAACCAATCTTACGCACATTGTTAAGTAGGTATTGAAGATGATTTCCGTATAGTTTGAATACCTATTGGTAGATAGGGTCTCGAGATATAGGTCAAAACGTTGACCCGGGCAACCTTCGGATGTGTATGTACAATATGGGTATCAAATGGAAGCTGTTGGTGAATGCTTTAGTACAGAGTATTTTTCATGCCGCTCCGTGACTGGGGTCTCGAGATATAGGTCAAAACGTGGACCCGGGTAACCTTTGGTTGTGTATGTACAATATGGGTATCAAATGAAAGCTGTTGATAAGTGCTTTAATACGGGGTAATTTGTTATGCTATGTTATGTTATGTTATGTTATGTTATGTTATGTTATTTTATGTTATGTTATGTTATGTTATGTTATGTTATGTTATGTTATGTTATGTTATGTTATGTTATGTTATGTTATGTTATGTTATGTTATGTTATGTTATGTTATGTTATGTTATGTTATGTTATGTTATGTTATGTTATGTTATGTTATGTTATGTTATGTTATGTTATGTTATGTTATGTTATGTTATGTTATGTTATGTTATGTTATGTTATGTTATGTTATGTTATGTTATGTTATGTTATGTTATGTTATGTTATGTTATGTTATGTTATGTTATGTTATGTTATGTTATGTTATGTTATGTTATGTTATGTTATGTTATGTTATGTTATGTTATGTTATGTTATGTTATGTTATGTTATGTGATGTTATGTGATGTTATGTTATGTTATGTTATGTTATGTTATGTTATGTTATGTTATGTTATGTTATGTTATGTTATGTTATGTTATGTTATGTTATGTTATGTTATGTTATGTTATGTTATGTTATGTTATGTTATGTTATGTTATGTTATGTTATGTTATGTTATGTTATGTTATGTTATGTTATGTTATGTTATGTTATGTTATGTTATGTTATGTTATGTTATGTTATGTTATGTTATGTTATGTTATGTTGTGTTGTGTTGTGTTGTGTTGTGTTGTGTTGTGTTGTGTTGTGTTGTTTTGTGTTGTGTTGTGTTGTGTTGTGTTGTGTTGTGTTGTGTTGTGTTGTGTTGTGTTGTGTTGTGTTGTGTTGTGTTGTGTTGTGTTGTGTTGTGTTGTGTTGTGTTGTGTTGTGTTGTGTTGTGTTGTGTTGTGTTGTGTTGTGTTGTGTTGTGTTGTGTTGTGTTGTGTTGTGTTATGTCATGTTATGTTATGTTATGTTATGTTATGTTATGTTATGTTAAAGTATATGTTATGTTAATGTTAACTCATTCTCTATATCCATACAAAATATGTATCAAACAAATAAAATTAAAATTTTCTTTTGAAAAATGCAACCATTCAATCAGTATTTTCTTATGACGTTATCACGTTAAACTATCGTCAGTAAACCGACTTTGCAGACAACCTCTTTTTTTATTATATATGAAGGAAAAAATGTATTTTAATATTTACCATATACCTTATAAGATATGTTGTCTATACTAATATTATAAAGAGGAAAACTTTGTTTGTTTGTAATGAATATGCTCAAAACTACTGGACCGATTTTAAAAATTCTTTCACCATTCGAAAGCTACATCATCCACGAGTAACATGGTTTATATTTTATTTTGGAAATAGGGCTCGAGATATAGGTCAAAACGTGGACCCGGGTAACCTTCGGATGTGTATGTACAATATGGGTATCAAATGGAAGCTGTTGGTGAATGCTTTAGTACAGAGTATTTTTCACGCCGCTCCGTGACTAGGGTCTCGAGATAGAGACCAAAACGTGGACCCTAGAATTTGTTTGTACAATATGGATATCAAATTGAAGCTGTTGGTGAATGCTTTAGTACAGAGTATTTTTCATGCCGCTCCGTGACTGGGGTCTCGGGATATAGAACAAAACGTGGACCCGGGTAACCTTTGGTTGTGTATGTACAATATGGGTATCAAATGAAAGCTGTTGATAAGTGCTTTAATACGGGGTAATTTTCATACCTATTGATGACTAGGGTCTCGAAATATATGCCAAAACGTGGACCCGCCGTGTCTTTGAACCGAATTAAACCAAACTTACACACATTGTTAAGGAGGTATTGAAGATGGTTTCCGTAGAGTTTGGATACCTATTGGTAGATAGGGTCTCGAGATATAGGTCAAAACGTGGACCCGGGTAACCTTCGGATGTGTATGTACAATATGGGTATCAAATGGAAGCTGTTGGTGAATGCTTTAGTTCAGAGTATTTCCATCCGCTCCGTGACTAGGGTCTCGAGATAGAGACGAAAACGTGGACCCTAGAATCTTATATATAAAAATGGAGACGTTTTTTTGTGTTCGTTAGTCGCCGATTCACGCCTAAACGCATTCACCGATTTCAATCAAACTTTCACAGATCATTGGTATTGGTCCATAGATGGTTTATGTGAAGTTTTAAAGAAATCGGTAAAAGTATGCGTGCGTTGTGTAAGTGTGAAAAATGCAATATTTGCGTGTTTCCCTTATACGGACATTAGGTATACGGAATGAAAATACACGCGAATGAATAGAATATACACAGACATGAATAACATTGCTTCCATGTCGAGTGACGTATGGGACTGTATTATTCGTAACGCAATAGTTGTCCTCTCTTTTGTTTCCCTTTTATGCATGCGTGACACGGCATCAAAGCACATTGCTTTTTTTTAAACTGGAAAAATATTTTGAGCTTCATTTGAACGTTTTATGATTTAGATAAAATAAAAATTCGTTAAATATATTTGATTACATTAATAACCATAAGACTGTATTTTTCGAAGTTCAAAGCCGACGAGCAAAATGTAAAAAATAAATCCTCCTGTATGTATATATACTCGAAAAAGTTATGCTAACACTTTTTTCATGCATTTAGGTAGTCAATTTTATATGGGCAAACGTACGTTTACGAGATAAAGGTATAGCGCTGAAGACAAATGCTCAGGATATAGTACAAAAATTCATATTTCACATAGTAATATTATCATTGTTAAAAGAGAACAAGTTTGTATTAGGTAATAATTAAATAATGCAACCTTATGTTCTGCTTTGACGAGTGGAAAAACCAAAATAAATAATTATATAATATTTGTATGTGTGTTTAAAAGAGTTGGATTATTTTGTGAGTGTAAGCGGTTTCAAAGCCAAAGAATAGTTGCAACATTAAAAAATTGCTGAAACACATTTTCATTTAACAACTAAAATAACAAATATGAGCAAAATATGTACTTTCTTCAATTTTCTTCTGTTGCCAACTTTCTGAAAAACGTGAATTCACCGCGATGCGATACAGAAACAAAAAGACAGCGACAGCGCGCAGAGGGTTTTGAGCAATAATATAAATTTGTATCAAACAACGCATTAAATAGTCATTTTAGTATACTTTTGGTGTTTACTTATTCAACTAAATGCATGTATTAGTTTTTCTTTAAGAAATTAATCTAAAATTTCCAACTTTTTTTTATGATTTCTAAAGATTACTTTATTTTTGCCCAAGAGCAACCTTGCGTACAGAAAATTGTGTTGTACCTAAAACTTCACCACTATAAACTTGGTCCTTATAAAGGACTTTCACCACAGTTTGGTTACTGGATATACTGAGGTCAAAATAATCAGCTGTATCAAAACCATTTGATGAGTGGTCAACAATTTTAAAGTGCGTTTTTCATTGTTGTTTTTTTTTTTTTTTGGGAAAAAATGTATAAAAATAAAATATATTGTGCGTAAAATTTTAATAATCAGTGAAAATAAAAAAACGGTGGTTTCGTTGTTGTTGTTAGCGATTGTAATGCACATTGTGAGTTTTTCATGTTTTTTTGATTAAATTCAAATGCGAATAAATGATATCGGTCGTCGGTCGCGTAGAACGCAAAATAGATCAAATGAAAGGCAAAATCAATCACAAGAAGAGCGAGAAATTCAAAACCAAAATCAAAGGGAACGTATAGCCAGATCACGTTCAGGCCATTCACCTGAAGAACGTATACAACGTAATGAGCAAGATAGATTAAAATAAACACAATAAACAAAGCACAAGGACAATCGCTAGAATTATTGCGGAATTGACTTAGAATATCCATGCTTCTCCCACGGACAATTATATGTATCACGTTCACGTGTAGGAAAACCATCAGTTCTGTTTATTTATACCACAACTCAGGGCAAAACAAAAAATGTAATATAGTTTACGAAAAGGCTTTGCGTTAGTTTAAGTTTAAAATTAACATTAATTTTATATTCTAAAAAAAGAATAAATACACATAGAGTGAATTTAAATCGAGTGTTCATTATTCATTCTTAATTTTGATATGCCTAGCGAAGCAGGCAGAGGGTCCGCTAGTGTGTTTATACAATATGGATATCAAATGAAAGCTGTTGATAAGTGCTTTAATACGGGGTAATTTTCATACCTATTGATGACTAGGGTCTCGAAATATATGCCAAAACGTGGACCCGCCGTGTCTTTGAACCGAATTAAACCAAACTTACACACATTGTTAAGTAGGTATGGAAGATGATTTCCGTATAGTTTGAATACCTATTGGTAGATAGGGTCTCGAGATATAGGTCAAAACGTGGACCCGGGTAACCTTCGGACGTGTATGTACAATATGGGTATCAAATGAAAGCTGTTGGTGAATGCTTTATGATATTTTATGTTATGTTATGTTATGTTATGCTATGTTATGTTATGTTATGTTATGTTATTTTATGTTATGTTATGTTATGTTATGTTATGTTATGTTATGTTATGTTATGTTATGTTATGTTATGTTATGTTATGTTATGTTATGTTATGTTATGTTATGTTATGTTATGTTATGTTATGTTATGTTATGTTATGTTATGTTATGTTATGTTATGTTATGTTATGTTATGTTATGTTATGTTATGTTATGTTATGTTATGTTATGTTATGTTATGTTATGTTATGTTATGTTATGTTATGTTATGTTATGTTATGTTATGTTATGTTATGTTATGTTATGTTATGTTATGTTATGTTATGTTATGTTATGTTATGTTATGTTATGTTATGTTATGTTATGTTATGTTATGTTATGTTATGTTATGTTATGTTATGTTATGTTATGTTATGTTATGTGATGTTATCTGATGTTATGTGATGTTATGTGATGTTATGTTATGTTATGTTATGTTATGTTATGTTATGTTATGTTATGTTATGTTATGTTATGTTATGTTATGTTATGTTATGTTATGTTATGTTATGTTATGTTATGTTATGTTATGTTATGTTATGTTATGTTATGTTATGTTATGTTGTGTTGTGTTGTGTTGTGTTGTGTTGTGTTGTGTTGTGTTGTGTTGTTTTGTGTTGTGTTGTGTTGTGTTGTGTTGTGTTGTGTTGTGTTGTGTTGTGTTGTGTTGTGTTGTGTTGTGTTGTGTTGTGTTGTGTTGTGTTGTGTTGTGTTGTGTTGTGTTGTGTTGTGTTGTGTTGTGTTGTGTTGTGTTGTGTTGTGTTGTGTTGTGTTGTGTTGTGTTGTGTTGTGTTGTGTTGTGTTGTGTTGTGTTGTGTTGTGTTGTGTTGTGTTGTGTTGTGTTGTGTTGTGTTGTGTTGTGTTGTGTTGTGTTGTGTTGTGTTGTGTTGTGTTGTGTTGTGTTGTGTTGTGTTGTGTTGTGTTGTGTTGTGTTGTGTTGTGTTGTGTTGTGTTGTGTTGTGTTGTGTTGTGTTGTGTTGTTTTGTGTTGTGTTGTGTTGTGTTGTGTTGTGTTATGTTATGTTATGTTATATTATGTTATGTTAATGTTAACTCATTCTCTATATCCATACAAAATATCTATCAAACAAATAAATTAAAATTTTCTTTTGAAAAATGCAACCATTCAATCAGTATTTTCTTATGACGTTATCACGTTAAACTATCGTCAGTAAACCGACTTTACAGACAACCTCTTTTTTTCGTTTATTTTTTTAATTAATTTTTTTTTTAATGTAATGAAAAAGCGTCATGAATTACTTTTCAGAAAATGTATTAAAACTTATCACTGAAAAAGCGTCATGAATTACTTTTCAGAAAATGTATTAAAACTTATCACTGTCGTACGTAAGATATCCACAGCATTGTGTCACAACGCACCGCACATTTATCCCTACCATATGTACATATGACTTGTCATCAATTAAAGACGTATTTTTTTTCTTACTTAAATTTTTGTCCTTTAATGTAATTAATTCAATTGTAATACATCAGAGCAAGTACATAAATTTCCTACCTCTTCCAAGGGGGCAAATAATCCCCTAAGTACCTAAAAACGTTGCCAATTGTGTATGGAGAAACCTAGAGTATTCAGCGAAAAAATTAAATTAATGGAAGGCAAACGTTTTTGCAGCTGCTGAATTCGAATATATTGTCTGTTTGTTCTTGCGGCGTCAAATTGAAGCTCAGTTCAAGGTCAAACAGAATACCGGAGAAATTAAGATAGTATTAATAAATATGTTTTTAGGGTTGCTGAATCCCAATTCATTGTCCGTTGATCCTTGCGGACATCCAAACGTAGAATATTCGCATGAAAAAATTAAAAAAAAAATTTGGACATATACTTCTACTCAAATATGAACGAGACGGTATCAATAAAACGGTCCGCGGATGGCATATGGCAAAAATAAATTTTTTGTTTTTTGGTATGACTGTTATAAGCTTACAATGCAAATTTCAGTGTGATATGTCACATAGTTTGTTTTCTGTGCTACTGTAAACAAGTCAAGCTCGAGTGTGTTCTTCGAATTTAACGATGGAAATTCAAAGAATTTGTTTGAAATTTTGTTATTCCAACAAAATTTCGGCTTCAGACGCCTTAAAAATGTTGCAGACAACCTATGGGGACTCTGCTCTATCGCGTGCACGTGTTTTCCAGTGGTACAAATCGTTCAAAGAGGGCCGTACATCGGTTGAAAACTTGCCTCATGAACGTCGTCTAGCAACATCAGTAAACGACGAAAACATCGGAAAAGTAAAGGAAATTGTGCTTGAAGATCGCACAAATCGCAAAATCGGTTAACGCTGAATATTATTTAGACGTTTTAAAGCGTTTGCGCGAGAACATTCGTCTTAAAAGGAAGGAATTGTGGGACAACAAGTCATGGTTCTTGCATCACGATAATGCACCAGCTCATACATCCCGTCTTGTTCGCGATTATTTGAACAAAAATAATCTTAATATCGTTCCGCAAGCACCGTATTCGTCTGGTATGGCTCTATGTGACTTTTTCCTGTTGCCCAAGCTCAAGTTGCCGCTCCGTGGAAAACATTTTGAGACAATTGAAGTCATAAAAGAGAATTCGAAGAACACACTCGAGCTTGACTTGTTTACAGTAGCACAGAAAACAAACTATGTGACATATCACGCTGAAATTTGCCATGCAAGCTTATAACAGCCCTACCAAAAAACAAAAAAATTATTTTTGGCGTATGTCATCCGCGGACCGTTTTATTGATACCGTCTCGTTCATATTTGAGTAGAAGGTATGTACGTTTTTGGGGTTGCTGAATACGAATTTGTTATCCGTTTGCCAGATGGATACCTCTGCGGGTATCAGGATCGAAGTCATGTTGGTTTTAATAATATTGATGAATGAGGAAGTAATAAATTCACTGATATAAGTTTTTGTAAATGTATAACTCTATTTATAAATTGTATACATCACTATTAATACCTGTATGTGTAAAATCGTACTTTAAATTGTTTTGTTATATTTGTAAGGCGCATTCTCATTCAAACACGTATCCAACACCAAGCTAAAAATTATTTTTTTGTTCATTTTTTAAACCATGAAAAAATTAGCTTTAAAGTTTTTAGGTAGTTAAGAGATGATTTTACCTCCTACGAAGAGTTGGAAATTTGTATACTTGCTCTGATGTTACCGTAGATTAGAACGGCAACAAAAAAATTCCAAACCGAATTTGAGTAGATAGAATTTTTTGTTTTCAAAGTTTCTCTGAATTTTTCATAAAAGTACCCCTATTCAAGGGTGAGATTTGATTTAATAACAAAAAAATATTTAAATTCGTGTCTAGAAAGCCTCTTCCAAAAGCATTTACGAACGTTTAAAAAACATATTAAAAACGGTCGAAAATTACTTTCTCTAGAATTTTTGAACAAAATTGGTCGAAAAATCCCCATTATGCGCCGGTCGGATTACCCAAAATATCATTGCTTAAATGCTTCAATTCAAAAGCAGCCAATTTGCCTATTTCCCGCCACTCAAATAAATCGAAATTTCTCAAGCCACATTTTATCGATTTTCCGTAAAGATTTCGAAGAAAAAATTTGAAAAATAAAGGGTTTTCCAGTAACAAGTGTTATTTTTTTGAATACCTCGCTAATTCGGTAGATGTCATTTTTGAAGCTGTCATTTTTTGATATTTCACAAAAAGAAACTACACCATTAATAAAAATGGAACGATACACGCTTAAACAACACATTGAAATTATTAAAATTCACCAAAAAATGGTGAAAATTTGGCAGAGACGGTTCGTAAAACTCGAACATTTTTGGGTCATCGTGAAGCTCCTTATCGGACCGCAATACAGAAATTGGTGAAAAGATTCGAGCCGTTGAGACAAGTTAGTGATGTTAAGAATAAAACCCGTGCACGTCGTTGCCGTCCTTTGGAATTAGGCATTCCACAAACGTCATTACACCGTATTTTGAATAAAGATTTGGGTCTTAAGGCTTATAAAGTCCAATTAACAAAAGAACTCAAGCCGGCCGATCATCAACAACGTCGGACCTTTGCTGATTGGGTAGTTGAAATCCATGAAAATGATCCGGAATTCCATCGAAAAAGCATCTTGAGTGATAAGGCGCATTTCTACCTCGGTGGCTTCGTCAAGCAAAATTGTCGGATCTGGGGCTCAGAAAATCCAAGAGTTATTGTTGAAAAGCCTCTTTATTCTCAACGTGTGACAGTTTAGTGCGGCTTGTGGTCGGCGGAGTCATTGGACCTTACTTTTTCGAAAATGAAGCTAAAGTAACAGTTACGGTGAATGGATTGCGCTATCGAGAGATGATTCACGATTTTTTATGGCCGGAGTTATATAGTAGTACTATGTATTTCCCGGATTACAAGACAAGCTAAAAATATTAAATTTTTAACTTAACTATTGCCAAAACTCTATCATTTTGACAATTCTAAGATCAAAATTTTAATATTTTAATATTTTTCAAATTTTAACATCGTTTTTTTTAACTACGTTAACTCAAAATTTTGACGTTATTTTTATGAGTTGGATCGATTACTAATTTATATTTTTAATTTTATTATTAATTATTTTAACGTTAGTGATAGTTAAAATATTTCACTGTTGGTAAATTTCGACAGTGAAATTTTTGATGTACCTATAGTATAGAAGAAGTTAATGAAGAATTAAGGGTGGTATACCAGGAGTATACCATCTAAAATATTGACTATAATAAAGATAAAAATATTGATATAAGGTTGGTTAAATATTGATTATAATAAAAGTAAAGAATTAACGTCCATTTCTATTTCATTTTTTAAGTTGGGTCTATTCCATGTTTTAACTATTTTAATTTTAAATATAATATATTATATATCAAATATTTAAGTTACGAGTAGATCAATATTCCAGGGGGGACGCTAGCGTCCCACCTGAAAATACGCGTTAAGAATATTTAATTTTTGATGATAGTTAATTCAATATTTAATATGAAATGCGTCATTAAAAGAATTTTTAACATCGCCGATTTTACCGACCATGTTTAAAATCTTAAAGTTAAAATAGTATAAGTAAGTATTCTGGACAACGTTTATTTTCAACCAGACAGCGCTACGTGCCACACAAGCAACAAAACCATTGATCTTTTATCAAAATAACACCTCTTATTGGAAAACCCTTCTCCCTCAAGAGGTGAAGCCTCCTGATCATTTGAAGCACCGAAACTTATTCAATTGGGCTCTGCAAAAGTTATACCATATTATGTCCCCATTGAAAATTTCTATATATACGTTTAGATTTATGGAGGAAAGAATAATTACTACTGAATAACGAATACCTTTATGTTTGCATATTTCGGTGTCTTTTTTAATCTCGTTCAGGTTATTGTTACTACCATTTGTATTGCTGTTGACGTTAACATGACTATCAGTATTATAAAGAAATAGCGCTGTTGATGTTGGTGGTGGCGAAGGCGATGTTGGACTGTGCAGTGGGTCATGTGTATTGATGAAATTCGCCAAATATAGGTCCAGCTCACGAACAGATACATTGATGTGGTAGGGATTAACACATAAACTTGGATGAGTGCATTCCGGATTTTTCTCTAATCTTTCCCCGTCTGTACTTTCCAGTGGTATTGCCTTAAATAGTATAACCATTACCAAGTCTAAACGCCATACTTTATCTGCTTGTCTTAAGCAATCGATACGGCGCATTTTCCCTTTTTGGTCGGGATTCGAAAGCACACAAATTGATTTTCGCTTTCCGGTGATAGACTGCACAAAATCCTCTCGACATTCCTGAGTAATATCTTTACGCAGCTTTCCCAGCAAACGGGATGCCCACTTTTGTTTTACCTCCGCTTTTTCATTCTATTCAATGGACACATACATATATATAGGTGTAAAACATAAATAATAAGCGTGTTTACAATTGAAATATAGAACAATCGAATGCTTGATAACGGTCAATATTATAATATTTTAGTTTTCTCATCGCTCGATTGCTTTAAAATTTCATAATCGGCTCTCATTTGGCATCTCAAGAGGAAATTACGTCATATTTTCAGAAACTGACTCGGTTCACTTGGATAAAAGTGCTTATACAATGCATAATTCATACGTAAATATATTCTTACATTCAGACAGTCTAAAAAACCTAAAAGTAAAAAAGGCACCAACCACTTGCGAGGTTAACACTTACTACGCTTTCTATTGTTGATATCGTTTGACTTTGTAAAAAAACATCAGAAAATAAGATAACAAGGAAGAAGGATAAAATTTGTCAACTGCTAGAATATACATATGTTCCTAATATTACATTTCAAACATATAGTACAGGAAGTCCGGTGACAGAATTAAGTTTCAAATTTAAAGTTTCTCCCTCACCGATGAGCATATGAGCGGGAAGGGGATCGCGTTTGCTTCGCTATTCGCGATGTTGCAGTGGACGGATGAACAACATGTGCTCGCAATCGAAGCGTGCTTCAAAGCTAATGACTCGAGTCCAACTGCTAGTCGTATATTTTCTCCAGCCGGACATCGAGAACAAACGAGAATATTAAACTCGTCGCTGCAAGTTTTCACGATAATCCGCGTTAGTCCGTGCACAAGGTAACGGCTGCCCTGCGACTTCCAAAAACTATTGTATGTGCAAATCGTGCAAATGCTTGAACATAACGATTTCAATTTGCGTAAAAATTTCTGCGAGGCAATGTTGGAGATATTTCATACGGTAAACACCATCTTTTGGAGTGGTAAGCACAGTCCCAGTGAGGAAAGTTAAGTCAAGGTAAGGAATTTCTGTGGACGGTGTTTTTTATCGACGTATGCTGGACGATTATTTTCTGCCAATAATGGGAGAACTTCCTTCCTTAAGTACGCCCACATGGTTTCAGCAAGATGGCGAAACATCGCGAACAACCAGAGGCACCATGGCGATACTACGTGAATTCTTCCCTGACTGTAAGTTTTTTCGGAGGCCCAGGTCGCCAGATCTTACCCCAATGAACTTTTCCTGTATAGGTATCTCAAAAGTAAAGTTTATGGAATGGAACACACCCACCAACCATCTCAACACTAAACAAAATATCGTTCGCGAGGTAAATGGCATCCCGACATCACTTCTTCAGCGAATAATATGGAGTAATGAGGCCAGATTCCAAGAGTGTATCCGAATATTTAGCTGAAATAATTAAAAAAAAAAATAAAATCCCTACTTGCCTTCTTTGTAATAGTTATTGAAACAAATTTGTATTATTCTGGGTATAGTGGCAATTAATTGTTTTCGGTTCAGTAAAACGTATCTTTATTTTTAGTTTTTTAATTACAATAGTACTTAGGTTAAAATTAGGATTTGATTAGATTTAAGGATAAATGTCTGTAATGCGAATTAATACAACGCGTCTGTACTCGCCGGCGATTCGATCGAACTCTTCGTTCAATTGCGTTTTTATATTGTCCTGTTATTGTCAGGGTTGCCATCGGGTCGTCCGTTCAGTCTGGTTGCCACATAGGTCCCCCCAGACTTCACGTTCTGAAACGTACGGGAAGTCTTATTTCTCGTCCGATACGGTTTGTTGACGGATTGCTTGTAGATATCTGATTTGATGATGATGGTGTTGTTTGCGATTGGTCTGAATTTTGTTGAGTTGGCATTTTTGGTGGTTGGATATCCGATTGCAGTGTTTCGATAAAGGCTGGTTTCAGTCGGTCTATGGAAATGTTACTTTTGTTGTGGTTGTTGATTTTGATGGTGAAATATTTCGGGTGCCTGGAGATAACCAGATATGGTCCGTCGTATGTTGGTACGAACGCAGGTCGTGCTTTGTCGTTGCGCACGAATACATGCGTTGCTTCTGCCAGTTTGCTGAATACAAAGGTTTTCGTGGCGTCGTGATTTGCGGTTTGGGTTGGTCGTATTTTTATCATCACGTCAATGAGCTGTTTGGCAAAATCCGATTGTGGCTGATTTATATGGCGATCGTGAAAAAATTGCCCTGGCAACCGGAGATTAGCACCATATACAAGTTGTGCAGCTGTTGCTCCGCTGTCAGGCTTGAATGCTGTACGAAGACCAAGTAGGATTATAGGTAGGCGATTAATCCAATCATCTCGTTCATCACAGGTAATTGCTGTTTTCAAAGAGCGGTGCCAACGTTCGATGATTCCATTCGCTTGCGGATGGTATGCCGTTGTGCGTAAGTGTGATATGCCTAGCATGCGTGATAACTCGTTGAATAACTGTGATTCGAACTGTCTACCTTGATCGGTAGTGATACGTGCGGGTATACCAAATCGTGAGAACCAAACATTGACTAGTTTTTTAGCGATTGTTTCTGCAGTAATATTTCTAATTGGGATTGCTTCAGGCCAACGCGTGTATCTGTCTATGATCGTAAGACAGTATTGGTATTCGTCTGATGGCGGTAGCGGTCCGATAGTGTCGATATTAATGTGTTCGAATCTACTCGATGGTAACGAAATTGGTTGTAGTGGGGATCGCAGATGTCTACTGATCTTGGTACGTTGGCTGCTTAGACAGCGTTGGACTACATTAGCTATTTGTTTTCCCATGTTCGGCCATACGAAACGTGTTTTGATAAGTTTCGTTGTTGCGCGCACACGAAATTCTATGCATTCTCTCGATGATGCTCCTACGGTGCGATTGCGGAATGAACGGTCGTACTTCTGATGTAGCTACATCACAGCATATTTTAAAATCGGAGTTGGGTATGCTTATCCACTTCAGTTGCAAGGATGTATTGCCATCGATGAGTTTTTTCAGCTCTGGGCATTGTTTTTGGTCTTCGGCGATGTGCTTGTAGTCGACAAAATTTGGTTCGATTACCTCTATGCGTGAAAGTGTGTCGGCTGCCGTATTTGCAGTGCCAGCAACGTGGACAATATCCGTGGTCAATTGACCGATGAAGTCCAGCTGGCGCAGCTGTCGCGGTGATGCTTTATCAAGCTTTTGATGAAATGCGTAAATAAGTGGTTTATGGTCAGTTCTTACCTCGAACGGTCTTCCTTCTAACATGCAGCGAAAATGTTTTATTGCCAGATATACTGCGAGTAACTCTCTGTCGTAGGTACTGTACCTTTTTTGTGCTTCAGTGAGTTTTTGGCTAAAAAATGCTAACGGTTGAAACTCGTTGTGGACGATTTGGTGAAGTGCAGCGCCAATAGCGGTATCGCTGGCGTCGGTGCTCAACGATATTTGGGCGTTTGGTGCTGGATGAACTAGGAGTGTAGCAGTTGCTAGTTGTTTCTTACACTCGTTGAAATGGATGACTGAGTCGTCGGTCCACTTGATTATGGTCTTGTCGTTTTTTCGATTTCCGGGGATTAATTTGACCAGTGGTATTTGTAAGTAGGAAGCGGCGGTAAAAATTAATCATCGCCAAAAATCTTCGCAATTCTTTGGCGATCTTTGGCAGAGGGAAATTGGAAATTGCTTTAACTTTTTCCGGCAATGGCTTAATACCTTCTGCTGTGACGATATGACCAAGAAATGAAATTTGTTTTTGAGCGAATTTTCATTTATTAAGGTTGATCGTCAGATGAAATTGTTGTAGTCGTTCGAAAACTTGTCTTAAGTGCGCTTTATGTTGCTCGATACCTTCTGAGGCGACACACACATCGTCAATGTACACAAACACATATTCGAGTCCACGGAAAACTTCGTGCATAAACCGCTGGAAGGTTTGTGCAGCATTGCACAAGCCGAATGTCATATGCATGAATTCGAATAATCCGAACGGCGTGGCTATTGCCGTCTTAGGAATGTCATTGGCCTCGATTGGAATTTGATGGTAGGCTCGATTTTACTGAAGACGTTTTTTCGGTACAAAAAATGTGTGAAGTCTTGTATGTGCGGTAAAGGATAACGATCTGGAATGGTCTGCGAATTTAGGGCTCGATAGTCGCCACAAGGACGCCACTCACCATTTGCTTTCTTGACCAGGTGCAATGGGGAGGCGTAAGAGCTTTTCGACGGGCGGCAAATACCGAGTCTGCTTAAAAATTCGAATTCTTCCTTAACTGCATTTAGTTTATCTGCAGGAAGGCGTCTTGGTCGTGCGAAAACAGGCGGGCCTTTCGTTTCGATGCAATGAGTTACTCCGGTCTGTGATGCTGATGGAGCTAATGCGTTTGGATTACAGATCTCAGTGAACTCGAGAAGTAGGTTTGCGATTTCAGTGTTGTACCCTTGTGTTTCGAAGCTTGATGTTTTTCCGAAGGCGCATATGTTCGCGTGCCTTGGTGCTGTAGTGCTGACAGTTAATGTAGAATTTACGATGTCGACGATTAAATTGAAATGACGGAGGAAGTCTGCACCGATGATTGCATACTTTGTTTCTGCAATGATGAAATCCCAAGTAAGTTTGTGCTGAAGGCCGAAGTCAAGTGTGCGACGTATCATGCCATACGTTTTGATGGCTGTACCGTTTGCTGCGTAAAGCGTGGAACCGTTAGATTTTGACAAGCGACACGCACGAGTTGCTGGGATGACCGATACTTCTGCGCCGGTATCGATCAAAAATAATTGAGTTGATTTTCTGTCAGGAATGAAAAAACGTTTAGATTTGGTGAATTCGGAAAATTTTACCTCTAGTTCGCATTGTGATTTGTTGCTCGACGATGTTACTCTGCCAGGACTGTCGAGCGCGATCCTTACGGCAGATTTAAGTTTTTTATTGAAGTTTGGATTTTAGTAGGGAAATCGCATGGATTTCGGCATTTACGGGCCTGAGTTCCATACTCACGATGGTACCAACAGGTCGGTAATTGCTCAACGTTGGTACTGCTATGTGGTGAACCGTGAACGTTCACGTTGTCGGCTGCGGTTTTGGGACATAAGCATACTTAATTTGTTGCTTAATTTTTCGATGGCAATGTCTTGCATTCCGATTTGCCTTTGGAGTACGGTGAATTGATTTGTAGGAGTTGTAGGAGTTTCGATAGCGTTGACGGCTGCTGCTCGAACTGGTGAGGCTGAGTTAGAGTCACGGCTTAGTGCGTCGAGTACTGCACCGGCGGTAATGGCGAGTTGGTGTAAAGGTGTGCTTGGTTGGACCTGCAGCATACCGGCAATAACAGCGCATGCAGCTTCAGGCAATTGTTTCAGCCAATATTGTTGTATGACGGATTCATCGTTCGCGCCTTTCTTCGCTGCATTAGGCTCAGCAAATGGCTGAGTTTACCGTCACCCAACTGAATTCCCGTTAGTTTGTCGAGTCGGGCCATAGCTGAATCACTAAATTTTTCGGTGATGGCCTTTTTTAGCGTGGAATACGTGTGACATTGTTGGTGGCTTGCGTACAAGCTCAAAAACTTGGTCGAGGATATAATCATCAGCATGCGCAATGATGGCGGTATATTTATCCTTTTCCTTACGTACGCCAAAGCCATGTAGTTCGAACCATGCATCTACCTTGATAAACCATGATTCAATGTTATACTTCGAGTTCAGTTTTGGAAACGGTAATTTTCCAAACACTGCGTTGATTTGCGGTCTGCCGCTGCCGATGTCTGCGTCGGCGTCTGCACCCTCGTTACCTGCTGCGTTGCTGTCATCGTTTTCTTCTGTATTAACGTTCATGTTGTTGGGTCACGTAGCTGTGAAGGAACCGTTACTTCATGTGCCGTTATGGTAGTTGGCTTCTGTAACAGTCGAGGAATTTTGACTGGCGTCACTCTTACACCGCACATGCACTTTTAGGTTACCTAAAACTAGCGTCACTTTTTTCTGTTTTATGTGCAGTTATGTGCTGCAGCGCTTTAGTCGAATTTTTCGTCACTTTTTTTGTTTTACGTACAGTTACGCTCTGCCCCGATTTAACTGAATTTTTTGTCACTTTTTGTCCTGTTTTATGTGCAGTTACGCTCTGCACCGATTTAACCGAATTTTTTCGTCACTTTTTTTACCGTTTTATGTGCAGTTACGCTCTGCACCGAATTTTTGACACTTTTTGCTCACTATCACCTTTTTTACGGGGTCACCACTGTGGGTATAGTGACAATTAATTGTTTTCGGTTCAGTAAAACGTATCTTTATTTTTAGTTTTTTAATTACAATAGTACTTAGGTTAAAATTAGGATTTAATTAGATTTAAGGATAAATGTCTGTAATGCGAATTAATACAACGCGTCTGTACTCGCCGGCGATTCGATCGAACTCTTCGTTCAATTGAGTTTTTATATTGTCCTGTTATAGTCAGGGTTGCCATTGGATCGTCCGTTCAGTCTGGTTGCCACAATTATTAATAATACTTTTTTAATTTAGCTTTTTACTTACATAATTCTTATCTCTGCTGTCGGACACCCTGCGTACTAAACAGATAAAACTAAGCTGAGCAGTTAGGAGAGGGAGTTTGCAGTTCGTTGCATATGCGCAACAACGGGCAATTAAGAATCAAGCATTTTCATTCCAGTGAACCGAGTCTTGCTCTTGGAGGTATAGGAAAATTTATTTCAGCAACCAAAATGTAAATGGAGTTTAAAAATTTTAACACGAGCCTTAGGTCAATGTGTATTTATCTTTTGGGAACTCGACGATTTATTACCAAATTATAATTTCAAGAAAGGCATTCTGGTCGGTTGAGCTCATGAAATAGTAGTCGTTGTCTAAAGGATCAAAATAGTCCCTAGCACATACGTGTCGCTTCGGATTGAACTGAATTTGAAGGCGATAAATTAAGTTTTAGATCCGAATTACAGATATACACATTATTGTATACTCATATGTATTTTTGGTCACCAGTAATATTCGAATAATGGTCGAACAATTGAGTTATGTACTCGTTAACTCCCGGATTATACTAAAAAGAACTCTACAGGGTCCGACACTCGAAGTGTAACCAACTTCAGACCGCTCGCGCAGCTAATGCACGGGCATCAACTCTCTGTTAGTTAGCTAAATGATAGTCCAGAGTTAAAAGAAAATCAGTAATGGGTTTCAAAAGTAATAGTGTGACTGCATTACAATATTTGGATGAAAAATCACAGCCAGCATTTTCTGATGAGAAAATTTTTCAAATTGAGCAATTCATAAGCTCCCAAAACGATAGGGTTTATTTGACCGGCCATTCATACGATAATTTGAGTCATCCATTGGCCACAGGAGGCAGCACCCGCGACAGGTAATGGTTTGGGCAGCTGTAATGCAATGGGCGCTCTCCAATCGTTCTCATCGCACCTGGTGTCAAGGTAAATGCGAAATATTATCGGGAAAGTATTCTGGAGGTTGGTTGGAAGTCGCGTGCAGACAAATATTTCTATGGCAGATCATGGACGTTTCAGCAGTACTCGGGAACGTCTCACACAGCTCAAGTGAACCACGAATGTCTAAAAAACAAGGATCTGAACTTCATAACGTCCACACAAAATTCTGGCTCTCAAATTCACCAGACCGGAATCCGATGGATTATTCTCCTTGGGCCATTTTGGAAAACAAGGACCGAACTAAAAGAGTGGGGCAATAATAATACCTGCAAGTCAATTCGGGCAGCTTGCGATTCGTTTCTGGACCGTCTCAAGGCCATAGCGAAGGCAGAAGGTGATCATAAGTAGAGCAAAAGTAAATTAATTCTTAATTTCGTATTATTTTCACACATTTTTCTCTTTGAATTGAAGTAATTTTCCAAACTAAATTTATGGCCTTTTTATTTGATTACACTTGGAGTGCCGAGCCCTGTATATTTATGTGAAATCTCTACTTCATCTTTTTTGTATGAATTTTTGACTTAGGCAGTTATTGCTTAAGTATTACCAGAAATATATGTGTAATATATACACATATTATATACACATACATTTTACTGACCTAATATTCAAGATACCTTTTAAGAACGAATTGAAAATATTAGGGATATTCGTCTAAACGTTTATATTTACCAATAGTGTACCTGTGTATTTACATCTGTACCTGAGAAATATTTCTGTAAACTTTGTTTACCAACTGTTTGACAATAACAATTTACACCCAGTAAATATGCATTCCTTTCCTCGAAAGTTTACTGTGAAAAATAGTTTACATAAAAATTTTTACAAATTGTTTACGAGGTGGTAAACTCTATATATAATGTATTTAAGCGTATAAACGAATACCCTTGCTTATGTTCTTTTTTTAATTTCACCCGTTAAGTTAATGAAATGATTTGTATGTTACATAGTATTCGATTGTTGGTAATTTGATATAGTATGCAAACATATTTGCTATAGTCCTTACTTGTAATTCATCTTTGCAATGTCGTTCCTCCTCCAGTGACATACGTTTTTCATGTTTTTTGTAGTACTTTCGTTTTGCGGCTTGCAAATTGAACCATGAATATGAAAATGATTTGACAAATGGCAGGAGGGCCTCGATGAACGGATGAAATTCATCCTAAATTGATGCGTTTTCAAGAATACGGCAATTATATAAAAAAAAAATATTTTGTGAGTTCCAAAGCCTTTCAAGTGTATATAGTTTGAATACTCAAAAATATAAACTTATAAATACATAAATATCTGAAATGATAGTAATACTTTCTAACACTGAAAATTACAATTAAATGCAAAATATCTACATACTTGTATATGCATTATGTCATATTTAATAAATTTTTCGTATTTACATGTGTATATATAATATTTTTGTACATATGCATATCGCTAGCTTCAGTTGAAAATGTGCTAAGGAAATTCTTTATGGATAATGTTGCTTAATACCCAACCTTGAGGATATAACTATTGGACAGATTTATTTTAACCAATTACTTTGTTCTCAAGCTAGCGATATGTATAGATGGGTATTTATAAGAATCAGGGTGTGTATTTAAAAATCAAGTGTATGAATTAAAATTAGTACTTACACATTAGAATAATTAATACCAAACGAAATCTGTTTACAAACATATAACTACATAAGTTGCTCACATAGTTACAAAGAAAAGCGAAGTTTTAACATTTTATTAAGTTTGAACAAGAACAAGTAAGTGATCCTTAGCAAGCTTAACCATTCGTTATACAATAAGTAGTAAAAATATGATTGAAATACAAAAAGGGCAAACTAAATATAAAACGAATGATGTGAATATACCTTTTTCCATTAAAAAAATTATACTATAATATATTAATTGCTTTCGGTGGTCCATCTAGCGTTTGGATTTCAACTTAATTCGGTTATAAATTATAGGGCGTTTGAATATTTTTCATTAGTAAAGCCTTACTTCCCGATTGGCTTTACAGTAGCACCTTCTACTAATTAAATTTTCTAGAGCATTTTCACGAGTTTCGGCAGTTATTTCTTTGTGAAAACTTCAATTCAATTTTTAAAACTTTCTCTGGATGTTTTTCGTAACATTCATTCTTATCGACGCTCCGCAAAAAATAATGTAAAGCAGGCGATTTTCCAAAATTTTCAAATGTTGTCAATACTTTTCAAATTTGTTAAAGTGAAAAACTAACAATTTTAAGTTGGTTTAACTATTAAACAACTTAATTTCTGGCACATTACGGATGCTATTTTAACTGTCAGGGTGACAAAAACCGATAGCGCAACTTTCAAACGTTAGATGAACCACTTTGTCGAAGTTTTATCGTCTCGGACACGCAAGCGGCGCCTGAAACATTTCACTTGGATGTTATTAACTCCAAAACTTTAATTAAATGAGATACCCAAGCGGCTTAGAACAAGCATTATATGAGTACTGAGCTCACAAGACACAGTACAGACAACAAAATCTCAGCAAATAAGGATTCCTTACTTATATAACGGGGTAGATACTTATACTAACTCTCTCCTCCATTTAGTATGTAATTAAAACTAGAACATTTTTTATAGCAAATCTAATATGAGCGAAAGGGCTCATATGTGTAATCGCTCGAACCATGATCGGAGCTATTATTAAGCAAGATAACACATGCATTTCCACATCTGCGTCTATCCTAGCTGGACATTGTTTCATAAGGAGACATCAACCCAAAACAGGTCTAGAGCGTTCTGTTAGGTTAAGATCAAGTATCTGGGAAATATTATATTTATTTCCTCAATATAATAATAATAATAAAATTAGTAGTGTGACACATATAATCTTGCAGCACGAAGCATCAGAGGTTCCAGGAGAGGGTGTCACAAAAACACTAAATGGAGGACTGACATTTTTCACATATGCTTTTTAAAATCCATTCACATATTTGCATATCCATATCTAGCTTTGGTGGCAATTTTGGGTTTATTGCACTTGCCGTTCTTTGTAGTTGTATGCTCTTTGAATTATTAAAAGTACAAGTAAGTGCGTAGATTTGTAGATTTGTTAGCATAAACACACACATTCATAGAAAACAAAACAGGGCTACTTCGAAGTGGCATTTTAAATTTTCTATTCCAATTAGTCTGCGCAATCTTAATTAGATACACGCAAGAGCGCTGAAAAATACTGAAAGACTATACATTTAAATCCCCTCGCGAAGGTAGGCACCTTGTCGTGGTGGGGGGCTTAGTCGAATCATTAATCAGGCTCTATGATAGGATGGTAGTGTGCCCGTTTACATATTGTACATTCCAGTATTGATCGAGTGCATTCCGTTCCTATGGTGCGGGCTGCCACTTTGTCTTACCTGTGTACACGGACCTCTGTGCAGGTGGACCTCTTTAGTACGACACACTACAAGTCCCTCAAAGCAGGCCCATTATGAAAAGAAGTCGGCCATTCGAGTCTATATCTTGCAAGCGGATCAATTGACAGAATAACAGGCCAGGTCTGTAGAATGGACAAAGAGGGTGGTATCCAACTTGGGAAAACCGGACGGCTCCAAAAAGACAAAGATCGACTAAGCACATTGGGGAAGGGGTCGCCAAAAACCAAAAACGGCTGGCCATAAGTACCCGTTTAGCGAAGTAGTGAGGTACTGGTGAGGTGAGGTACTAGCCACCGTTCACAGGGCGGAGGAGGAAGGGACTGTCCCCAAGGAGAAATTACCGAAACTCACCGAAAGGTTCTAGAGAAAAATGGTAGGGCAAAACTCATCGCTTGTGAGGACAATAGGTCAGCCCAACTCTACAGGTTGGCCCTAAGTAAAATCGATGAGGTTTGGCCGAGAGCCAAACTCGAAGCAGTCAGCAAGTAAGAAATTCTATTATAAGCAGACCCGGAGTTTGTGTATGGAGCCGGTCAAGCCGGCGGAGCGGAAAAAATAGAGCAGATTTTTAGTCATGCAACGGTGGCCTGCCTACACATAATTGGAAGGTAATTAAGGTTGAGGAGCCTGTAGAAGGTAGAGGGCAGGTGTTGTTACTTCTCAAGGCCGAAACACTCGCCTCACTGGCGAAAAAAGGTTGGGAGGTCCGATTTGGTTTCGTTGACGCAATCGTTCAGATTTACCGTAGTGCTTGCGGTAGAACTTGGTGAAGAGGGATATAGAGCTGAATTGAACAGCGGTGGCGAAGAACGGTTGTCCACCAGGCAGTACACGACCGATTCAAAGAGACTTACTTCTTGCTTCCACAGCTTAGCAGCGCACATTTGGTGGCGGCAAGCATGGAACTGGGCAAAAACAGCTTTTGGATAGCCTCCGCTTACTTGGCCCTCGAAAAGCACGTCTCGCCAGGTGAGGGCCCTTGCTAAGGAGGCAGTTAATTAAAAAAAAACACCTGGTTGTCTCCTGTAACGCAAATGCCCACAATATATTGTAGGGGAGTACCGACAATAATGGAAGGGGTGAGTCATTATTATTCATCACTGAATTTAGGCTTAGAACCGACCTTTGAAACAAAAACAAGGTGAGATTTTGGATTTAACCGAAAAACCGACTGGGAAGTAAACAACAACAAATTAAGAGCTTTATTGCCAAAGATACCACTCAGATCCCACCACAAACGGGGAACAGGACGGGTTGGTAAATCAGGTAACGAAAGCCATAAATAGTTTTTTAGAAGTTTGGTGGTTTCAAAAGAAAAAATTGAATAGGCTATTAGTACGTTTGGTCCATATAAATCACCGGGACTAGTTGGCATTTATCTGGCAGAGTTACAGCAATCAAAGGTTGTAATCTCTCCGTTCATTAGTGTCAGTATTAGAAGCTTCTTGAATAGGGGCTACCTCCCGCTAAATTGGAGAGGGACGAAAGTCTCCTTCATACCCAAGGTAGGCAGGTCCTCACACACTATTCCTAATGACTTCAGACCTATCAATCTTTCGCCTTTGCTTCTCAAAATTCTAGAAAGGATTATCGTTGAGTATCTACTGGGTGTCATACTAATCAGCGGGTTCTCCCCGGCACAGCAAGCCTACATATAATATAAGGCAAATCTACAGAAATTACTTTACATTCGCTTGTCGGGTTGTTGAAAAAGAGTCTGGCAGAAAATGAGTTTGCTTAGGGTGCTTTTGTAGATATTGAAGGAGCCTTTAACAACGTTAATACAGGTGCAGTAACGGGTGCTTTAGAAGATTTTGGAGTCGAATTTAATGTTGCTATTCTGATCGAGACCATACTTGTCGGAAGAAAAGTAACTGCAAGATTAGGCAACACAATAATAAGCAGACATGTCTGTAAAGGTACTCTTCAGGGAGGGGTCCGGTCCACTTTCCTCTAGAATTTGGCAGTGAAGACCTTGCTACTGACCCTAAAGAGAGAGGGTTGCCACGTCACAGCTTACGCCGAAGATTTGGCAATCGCGGTTAACGGCAAGTATCCAAGCACGCTCATAGATATTCAGCGCTCTAATATGGTCACGCTTAGTAACTGGACAGAGAATAGGGAACTCGGAATAAGGATTAACAACTCGTATCACACACTGGCTTTACACTTCGGTAGTTCGGCCTATTTTACTATATATTATACTTGAGTGGTTGCCATCAACAGACTAGTTAAACGAATCTGCTGAGCAACTAATCTCAACTTGCAAATTAAGAATAAAAAATAATATTTTCCAGGAGGCCGAAAGGTCTTGGAGAGAAGAAAATACATGTGTTACAATCAATTTAATTTGGCTGCAAATAGATAAGAGAAGATCAGGAGAGTGGCTTAACCTTTCAAGAAAGAACATCTCGAAGGCCGTGACTTGTGTCACTGGTCATTGGCTGTTGGGTAGACACTATTCTAGGCTAGGAATATTTTCACATGAATACTGCAAAAGTTGTAGAGACTAGGAAGAGGAAGAAACAGCAGAACACTTCCTTTGTAATTGTCCACCCTTAGCTAGGAGTAGAGCAAGGTTGTTGAGAAAATACCATTTTGACTCTCTTATGGAACTATCCGGTGTTGGAATAAAATCTATTCTACGCTTCATAAGAGAGTCTAATTGGTTCCATGAACACTAACAGTAACGTTCCCGTATTACACAGTGGTACCACAACGGACCTACATGGTCTAAGTAAGTTTGGCTACTTAAGCCTACTGCCACAAAACCCAAACCTAACCTAACCTATACATTTGAATCAATGTACCTGTATGTATAAGTGTATTTGCAAATAACAGAGCTTTACAAATAATTAATTGTATTTTACCCAATAACCAGACCATCCAATTCCTATGTAAAGCCGGTCTCTGAGTCTGAAAAACCACATTATATATTTTTCTGTCAAGCATTTTTCGAGATATCGCCATATAACGGTTTTGGATTACAGAAAAAAAGGTAGATCGAAAAAACTTAATATCTGGAGAATCCGCTAACCGATATGTTATATTAAAGGTATTTGAATTTATGGCTCTTCTCGTTTCCTAAGTATTTACAAAGTGGTTCTTTAATATATTAATTATATATATATTAATAAGCAACTTTCGAAGTTTTTATCTGCTCATTTTTTAAAACTAATATTTCTAAAAAAATTTAAAATATGAATGCATGCAGATACATCTAAGAGTTAATCGCATGAGAATTAAAGTACTCTTATTTGGAGTAAAGAAAAAGAGTAAGTAAAGTTTAACAAGTAGTCGGCTAAAATTTTGTTGATATCAGCAGTTGGTTTTTTTTTTCTTCTTCAAACATTAACAATCATGGACTATTTTATATATTATAATATATAATATAATTATATTGTATGTTTAGTTTTGCGTATCAGCAGATTCTGACGCAGATTCTGCGTCTATTAATGTTTAGTGCTATCTTCGCCAGGCGTCCAATCGGCAGTCTTCGGACGTGATCTCTTCTTGCCTTTCTTCGAGTTCGGACCCATCTCGTTATTTCTGCTATATTGCAAATTGTTCAAACTGCTCCGTTTTTTTTCGGCCGTACAGCTATTGCGCGCAATGTTTTCATTTCAACCGTTGCCATGTCTTTTTGCGTAACCCGTGTCTGCCCTTGTCCCCGCAGCATATGTATGTGAGGATTGGTCAAATGCAGGTCTTATAGATTCTTACTTTTCTTTCTGTCCTCATATGACTGTTTCTCCTTACAGCAGTTCTCAGACAGCCAGATAACGATGCTGCTTTGCTTGCCGCTTGCTTTACTTTTATTCTTAGATCTCTATTGCTGGTGATTCGTGATCCGAGATAGCTAAAGTCTCTGTAGGTGGTCTTCATTCTCAGCAATAAGAACTGCGTCGGCTGCGTAACTAACTATCTTCGCCGGTTGTCCTTCGGAATGCAGGTACTGCCATTTTGACTTGATATATTATTTCATCCATTCTAATGTTAAATAATGTTGGACTCAGGCAGACCTTGCTTATTCCTGATGTTATCGGCATTAGACATGTTAACTTTGAGTTTACTTTTATAGCTGCTTTGGTGTTCTTGTTCAACTCGCAGATTATTTCTAAAAGATTTTTGCAAACTCTTTTTTTGCTGGTCTATCATGTCCTTACGTCTAACCCTGTCTAAAGCTGTAGTAAGGTCTGCAAAGTATAAATAGGCTGGTTTGTTGTTGTACTCCAACGATTTTTCTCCGATTTGTCTCATTATAATATATATTTTTCCGGAGCCTGTTGTTCTTCGCACATACGTGGTTGATTTTCCAGTAACAAATTACTAAGGTTAAAATTTTGAGTTATACAACAACATATTAAATAAATTTAAGAAAGTGTTTGAACACTAGACTCAAAGTCCGTTACTTTCCTGATGCAATAAGTCAGAAGTAGCATCTGCTTATTACCACCCACTGTTTAGGTTTTTTGAGGAAAAAGACACCCCTGTCGTAGCAGTACTCCCCCACCCGCCGTTCACGTCTTCGCCATGCCTGTTCGCTGTATCGAAGTTGCTGCATTATTTCGGCAGCCGAATGCTGTACTCTTCGTCATACTTGTGCACACTGGGCTGGCGAAAATCCTCCACTGAACCCTCCCCGAGGGTGCCAGCTGGTAATAAGTACCACAGTTTTCCTATTTTCAGGAGGTACTTAGCTAAGTTAAGGGTACTATGGGTAGGGTTCGATACTCCTCAATAGTACAGCACTACTCAAAGTACCTTTAACGTGGTGGGGGGTGAAGGGCTGGATTAAGGTGTGATGCGACCCGTGCCGAGAATCTGTCAGGCTTGGGGCCCTTCTATAAAATAACCAAGTCTCGAACGGAGCTTACGGATAACTGGCGCCCTCCGTAATAATTAGCCTTACCCGTGTAGTTCGGAGCTATGCACGGGCGGACATCCTTTCTCCGACACTCGTGGGTCCAAAATGCAAGCAGACTTTAAAAAAATAAATAAAAAAAGGAGATCGGTCCTCCCTCTAATAGACCGACAGGAACTAACAGTTCCGCAATAAGAGCAACGGTTGCACCGAGCTCAAAGAAAACGCCATCCATCGGCTTAATAAGTCGATCAAAACACGCAACGACAGCCTCAGCGAAAGCTAGAACAGCTGACACGTACTCAGGACTGGACACAGGTCCAAGTACAAGTAGGGGGGCACTGGCCCGGCAGTCAACTGCGATTCAGCCCCCAAAAACGGTCCCGACCGGAAGCAATGCTACTGCTAGCTCCGGTACCGAAGGATGGCCGCTTGTGAGGGTGGTAGACCCAGCGAAAGCGAGCTACCAGGATCGCAGAAACGCGGCTAGGCTCCTAAGGAGGGTGCACGAAACTCACCCAAAGGAAAGTGAAATGACACAGGAGTTGAAAGAGGCGATTGATAGAGCGAAAGCGATCATCCCTGATTTCAACCCTGACTTCAAGCCAACACAATCGGCTCCGAAACGACAGCGGTCCTAGGAGGAAAATAAGCCAAACGCAAAAAGGCACAAATCAATGGGCGTGACGCCCAGAAGATCATTTGCGGAGGTTGCAAAAGACCGCCTGATCATAAGAGTCCTGGACGAGAACCACCCAGAAGGTATGATCCCCAGGGCCCAGTGGAAATGGATCGAGGCCGAGCTGACGAAAGTGGCACTGAAAGTTATTCTGGAGAACCCCGGTCCCCCGCCTGCGTGCGAAGACTTAGGCTGGCACCAAGGCCAGATAAAAATTATAGCTTGCGACGATGAGAGATCGGTTCAACTGTATAAAGAGGCCATCTCCAAAGTCGGCGAAGTGTACCCAAATGCCAAGCTAGTGGTCGTGGACAGGAAGGATATTCCGTCCAGGCCGCGAGCAAGGGTTTGGTTACCTTCAACCGTCGAAGACCCGGATGAGATTATGAAGCTCATTCGGGTCTGCAATCCGGACATCCCAACGCAGGAATGGAGGTATGTCAAAACTCTCACCAGCAAAAATAGCGCGGAAGAATCGAAAGAGCAGAAGCGCGCCACCATGCTGGCTCTCCTGCTCCTCACAGAGAATTCAATCGAACCATTAGCGAAATGCGATGGGCATCTGAGATACGGTTTTGTAAAGGTGAAGCTTCACATTTACAAAACAGACACAGATGCAATTGAGTTCCTCGCCACTAAGGAAGGTGAAAAGCACATGGGCGAACCAGAACCCATGCGCGAAACCGAGCCAATGAGCGAAGACGACCGGCCCACCGAAGAAGAATACGCCTCTTCAGGCTCAGAAATGGGCTTAGGGAGGCTGTACTTCGAACGGGAGGGTAAGTACCACACACAACAGCGTAAGTATTCCGAAAGGGAACTTTTATGCGAAAGTAAAGAAGACCCAGACATTACGCTAACAGCTGATGCATCTTCTACAGATAAACCTTCATCACTGTAAAGAAGCCTGCCTTGCCCTCCTGGAGCGTCTGGCAGAAGATCAGCCGGACGTAGTCCTCATCCAGGAACCCTGGGTACGGAATGGCGAAATCTGCGGTCTGAGGACATCAGGGTATAAAGTATACAAGACCAATGGTGAAGGTACTAAAAGAGCATGCATAATGGCAAAAGCACATCTTAATATATTTATGATTCAAAATTTCAGTAACGCAGATACTACGACGGTTAGCTGGGAAGTGAGCGGAAGCAACATCTGGCTAACCTCGTTCTACTTTGCCGGAGACGACACAGGTCCACTGCCGTCGCCGCTAATAAGAAACCTTGTGGAAGACTGCAAAGCACACAACCGCAAACTAGCCCTAGGAGGTGATGCCAATGCCCACCATACCGTATGGGGGAGCTCGGATACAAACGAACGAGGTGAGTCTCTCTTTAATTATATTATATGTAGTAAGCTTTTAGTGTGTAACAAAGGCAACGAACCTACATTTATTACGCGCAATAGACAAGAAGTTCTTGATATTACGCTAGTTTGTCAAACCCTCTACGAAAAGATGACGCAGTGGAGGGTTCTGAATGAACACTCTTACTCCGATCATCGTTACATAGAAATAAAATTTGGGGGAAAAAACTCACGGGCCCCGCCCGCCAGCAGGAACTTGAAAAACACCAACTGGCATATATATAAACGGGAACTTAAGGAAAGACTTCCAAACTCCCAAAATATTACTATTGAAGACAGAGAATCATTGAACGAACACGTACAAATCCTTACGGAGGTCTGTAGAACTGCGCTAAACAAGGCTTGCCCCTTAATTAAGTATAAGGGGAAGAAAAAGCCGCCCTGGTGGTCAGAAGACCTGTCTACACTAAGAAACGACAGCAGAAGACAGTTTAATAGAGCGAAAGCGACACGAGAGAGTAAAGACTGGGACTGCTACTACACTAAGCTAAAAATTTACAAAAAAGAAGTTAGGAAAGCGAAAAGGTCTGGTTGGAGAACGTTCTGTGGAGAAATCGAAGGAACCACAGAGGCCTCCAGACTGCGTAAAATCCTTTCAAAAAAACACTATACCACCGGATACCTCCAAAAACCGGACAGGAGTTGGACTACTTCGAGTGACGAAACTCTGAAGTTGCTAGTGGACACACACTTTCCCAGCAACGAATCATCTAACGTGTTAATCAACAATGGTACAGAAAGACCAAACTCTGACATTGAGGAAATAATCACTGAAACTAGGATAACCTGGGCAGTGAACACGTTCAAAACATTTAAATCATCGGGCCCAGATGGATTATTCCCGGCCCAAATACAACATTCACTAAACTACATCATGGAGTGGTTGACGGCCATATTTAAGGCCGCTCTGAAACTGAAAAGTGTCCCATCAACATGGAAAGAGGTAAAAGTGGTCTTTATCCCTAAAGCGGGAAAAATTTCACACACGACACCTAAGGATTTCAGGCCAATAAGCCTATCCTCCTTTCTGCTAAAAACATTAGAAAGAATTTTAGAAGAGCATATTAGGGCTAACATCAGCCCTTATAAGCTCAGCATCTCACAACATGCGTACTGTAAAGGGAAATCAACCGAAACAGCACTTAACTCACTTGTTACAGAAATCGAGAAGTCAATGTATAATAAAGAATTCACACTGGTAGCTTTCCTAGATATCGAGGGCGCATTCAACAACATCCTACCGGATACCATAATAAAGGCACTGACGGACTTCGGGATCTCTGGCGCTCTGGTTGAGTTCATCAAAAACATGCTCTTGAGCAGATTGGTGATCGCAACCCTAGGGGACTCAGAGATCAAGAAAAAAGTTAGCAGAGGAACACCTCAAGGCGGTGTGCTGTCCCCTCTCCTATGGGTGCTGGCACTAAACTCATTGCTAAAGAGCCTAGAGGAGAGAGGACAACACGTTGTAGCCTATGCGGACGATGTTGCATTGGTAGTAAGGGGGAAATTCCCCAATACACTCATAGAAGTCATGCAGGATTTACTAAACATGGTTGAAAACTGGTCAAAAGCAAATGGGCTAAGCGTCAACCCCAATAAAACTGAACTCATCCTATTTACCAGGAAACACAAAATTCCAAATATAATTCCTCCGACTCTAGGTGGAACGGCACTGTCATTCAGTGATGAGGCCCGCTACCTAGGTCTAATACTAGACCGAAAGCTAACATGGAAGGCAAATGTCGAAGATAGAGTAAAAAGGGCGACAATAGCACTATACTCTTGTAAACAGCTAATAGGACTAAGTTGGGGTCTCTCCCCATCTATCGTATACTGGCTTTACACGGCAATTGTCAGACCAATCCTAACATACGGCATATTAGTATGGTGGCCAGCTTTAGATAAATTGTACGTCAAAAGAACCATGGCGCACGTACAAAGAATGGCCAGTCTTTGCATCTGCGGGGCCCTCAGAACCACACCCACAGATGCACTAAATATTATTCTTAGCATTTTACCAATAGAGCAGTACGGTAAGCAAACAGCTGCCAAAGCAACTCTCAGACTAAGAGAAATCGGCCTACTCAGAACGTACCAAAGAGGGCACTCCTCAATTTTGGAACAATTCCCCTGCATTCCCAGCACAACGGATTTCTGTAAGACCAAGGACATCAATTTCGATAAATCCTTTGTCACAGTATTTCCTTCCAAAGAGGAATGGGATAACGGGCTCATTGTCAAGATAAATGACTTAAACATCTACACAGATGGCTCAAAACTAGACAACCAAGTAGGCGGAGGGGTCTACTCCGACAAACTCGGAGTATGCCAATCATTTCGCTTGCCTGATCATTGCAGTGTATTTCAGGCGGAAGTCACTGCCATAAAAGAAGGGCTTAAAAAGATAAAAACGAGAGTATTATCCGCAAATGAAGTCTTCATTTACTCGGACAGTCAAGCAGCAATAAAAGCGCTGGAATCAAAAACACACTCGTCAAAAACAGTTCTAGAATGTTTTAAACTACTAGATGACGTATCTAAGTGCTACAAGGTGCACCTTATCTGGGTACCAGGCCACAGAAACATTGCAGGAAATTGTAAGGCGGATGAACTCGCAAGAACCGGTACAACGCTCGGTCTCGAACCGGATAAGGCGCTGATACCCATGCCCATAGCCACTTGTAAATTACTTATAGACAGGGAAACCATCAAAAAGGTAAATACAATCTGGCAAAACCTCACAATATGCGAACTAAGCAGACAGACATGGCCGAACTGGAACAGCGGTCGATCGAAGATCTTGCTACGATTCAACAGAGAATCTATAAGAAAAATGATAGGTGTTTTAACTGGTCATTGCTTAATAGGCAGCCACGCTAGAAGGTTAGGACTCCCTTACTTCGATTTCTGTAGAAGCTGTCTTAATACAGAAGAAGAGGAAACAGTCAGACACCTTTTATGTGAGTGTGAAAGCCTAGCTATGAGAAGGCTGCGCACTCTCGATACAGCATTTCTAACCGATGTAGCGGACATAGCCCATCTAAAACTAACGAAGCTCTGCTCGTTTATTAAAGCAACCGGATGGTTTGAAAAGGAACACGTAGAGTAAGGATAAGCTCCAGTGGTATCACAATGGACCTGCTGAAGGTCTAAGTGTGTCTTGCGACAACCACCCTACCTACCTACCTACCTATTTTGTTATTTGCGTAACCTCTTCTTCTTCTTGAGTGGTTGTTCGTATTTTCTCTTGCAGCGCTGTGTTGTCGCGTCTCTCTGATTGGCGCAATTTTGCATTCTATCTTTTTTGGCGTATATAACAAAATGTATCAGAATCATTTTCGTGTTTAAATTCTCGGAGTACCTTTGTTGTTTTATATTGTGATAAGATAATGCCTTTTCTCTCTATCACTCTATCATGTTTACTCAACCCGTTCCTAAGACGATCAAGAAAAGGATTGCTCACCTGTGTGAAAGCAAGTGCTCATTTCTGAGCAAGAGCGCGCCGAAAAACACCAACGCGAGCTTACAACTCCAGGCATAGCAAGAAGCGACAGCAGAAGAAATGCCCAAGTGAGCAAGTGGCAAAGCGTGAATCAGATGGGGAGCCGCTAAGTTTAATGAGAGAGAGGATGAAATAACTCATGAGTATGGTGAGAGTGCATAGGCATATCAAAATGCCGCTGAGAGACTACGTGTGTGCAATAGATAGGCAACACCATAAAGCAATAGTGTTAAGCTAAGCCACGCACTGTGTGCCCCAATCAAAGCACATAAACTGATCCAATGGTGAATGATTGCAATAAGCAGCCAAAGAAACCCCGTACGGTTGCCAATAGAGGCCAACTCAAACAGGAACAACGGCACTCCAACCAACCAAAAGAGGCGGCTGCTATAAGGAAACAAAGTGTGGCAGCTAGAGGCATGAATGCTCCTCTAGGCGCGGAAGACACCCAATCACGCGAAGGCTGAGAAACGTAAGCGCCAAATCAAGCAAAGCAGACCAATGAAACTTGGCGCATTGGTCCTGAAGAACATTATTGAGCTTTCTTATGCTGAAATTTTGAGAAAGTTAAATCTCAACCTGAGCTCAAGGAACTCAGCTAGATCGCAAAAACTATAAAGCCTGTCTATAATACGTATTCGCTGGGTTTACTGCCGTATTAGAAAAAAGACAGTTAAAGCAAGGTGCTACAAATGCCACGGTTTTGATAATGTGGCAAAGAACTACAAGAGTGAGGACGACCGCGCTGCTCACCACTTCAGATGCGGAGGGCAAGACCATCAGGCTAAACATTGTGTAAAGGCTCCTAGGTGTGCACTATGCCTAAGCAAGGAAAAAGTGACACTACTATGTCCCGGCAGCCGCATGTGTCTCGCATTCCAGAGGGCCGACCTGGCTAGCATTATCAGCACTGAACGGATGTGTTTTGATATGCTATTGTCGTTGTTTGATTTTTTAGTTCGATATTATTCTTTTGTTTTTTTTTTCTTAATCTTAACAAAATAGCATGAACTGAGACAGTGACAGCGTCACGTCCGAGAATCTAATGCCACTGATGCTGATGACTGACGGCACATGGCTTCCGAAATGATGGAGCAACTCCGCCACGGCGAGCAGACAAGGTGGAGACGCGAACACCCAGATAATGCATAAACAAGAAGACCTACTCACCCTAGAATAGTTGTGCAGTGTTACTCACGGCAATAAATTACTGTTTTTTATACCCAAAATGTGAAATTTTTGAGTTTGGTGTTTGTTCCTTTATTTAGTTTAAAGCTACCAATATTGAAAGTTAAAAAAAAAACGTATAATTAAAAAAAGGCTAAAAAGCCACTCTGAGAAGATTGCTATTGAAAATTTGTTGATTTTGGTTTTGAAAGAGCAAATGTAATTTTTAAAAATCTTTAAAACCGTTTAATAAATTTTAAAAAGCCTTTGAATTTACTGAATACGAATTAAAACCATAGAGGTGTATTTATAGTAAAAAAACACAAAAATTAAATACCAGATAATACTGAAGAAACCATAACGACCTTTTTTAAAAAAGGAAGACGTTATCTTGTTATATATATACAAGTATATACAAGCTCCTCCTCCTATTTGTGTCTTGACGTGTTCCACCAATGGAGGGACCTACAGTTTTAAGCCGACTCCGAGCGGTAGATATTTTTATAAGGAGCTTTTTCATTGCAGAAATACGCTCAGGGGGTTAAATTGCCAGCCGAGGAGCGACTGTTATTAGAAAAAATTTTTTCTATTATTTGGTGCTCATGCACCGAGATTCGAACCTACGTTCTCTCCGTACTCCGAACGGTCTCGCACTAATCCATTCGGTTACCTTATCTTGTTACATAGCCTCAAATACAGCAAAAAAATATTTTCCTCCCTTTTTTAAAGAGATTCTCTTAACATACGAGTAAGTTTTAAATACAGGAATGGAATTTTAAAACTCTGTGCTGTATGTTTTACATAACCATAACATGTTTTAAAAAACGCTCACAGTGAAGACAATGTGTGACGCATACAAAGTTCTTTAAGTAATTCAATAAAAATTTGGTAATTTCTTTTCTTTAAATGGACATTTTAGTGCTCTTTTTATATCCTAAACTAAGCAACACTGCATTTGCAAGAGAGAAATTTGCCTGCTCGAAGGAGAAATAGAAGAACAAGCTTGGAAAAATAAATGTAAATAAAGCGAACAAATGTCACACACAAGTCGAACCCATCGGTTGAAACTCATTTCGCCATAGACGTGTGGATTTGTTCACGATTTTACTTTCCTGGAAGAGGTGTAGGGCAGATCGCCTCCGCGGGCTGCACCCTGGGTAACGCCAAATGATCTGCGGCCTTCAAACCTGAACAGTGAGGACCCTGCATTCACTTTGACTACGCTTTCATTAACTGGATTTCATCGTTGATCCCTGAGCTGGTGATTGCGGCATTCTGCCACCTGAGTACGTTGGGGTTGAACACGTTCGAGTTTGTGATAGCGGCTCCGAGTGGGGACTCCTCCAAATCATAAATACAAAAAAAAAAAACAAAAATAAAAACACAAAATCAAACTCAAAAACATAAGGCGGCAGCGGGGACTCGAAGCCGAACCACAAAGCCTCCTCACTTATGGAAAGAGGGGCGGAATCGCCTTCTGTAACCAGCCCGATCCAAGGGGTAGCCTCGAGGGGCAATACGAGTAGGAGTGTCGGAGTCGACGCTCAAGGCTTTATCTGGGCGGGACTCTGAGGAGAAGTCGAAGTCGACTTCGAGCACTATCCTAGGAGGTGGGAGTGGAAATCCGCTTCACTTAGGTAGACAATTGCATGCGGAACCGCGTGCCGCTCGTTGTGAGGTAGGACTGGAGGGGATGGCCAGCACCAGCAAGGGTTCTCCCCAAATTTTCCGGGCGATTAAGGACCTCTCTTCAGCCAGGACAGAGCAGGAGAACCTTCTCAGACCAACGTATAGCCATTAAAATCCTGAAACGCCACGGTGTCCAAAATGCTTCACAGGTACCTGAGAAATAATAACAGACGCTTGAGTGGGCCGGGATGGTACTCAGTAGAGCAGAGAAAGGCTGCGTGGAATGGGAGTGTGCGAGAGCACCACCATTAAAATCGGCAGTGAAGCGGCAACGTTCTCAAGAGGAGGAAGTTCCCCTAATGAAGAAACCGCAGACTGGTGGAAGACCACCGAAATCTTTTAGCGGGCCCAGAGCAATTCTGGTGGTTGTCGAGAACGGCAGGAAAGATGGTGCCATTTCCAGCGATGAGTGGAAAATAGTGGCGTCCACCGTCTCGGCGGTCTTCATGAAAGTGGCAAGGGAAAACTCTGGACTTCCACCCAGCTGTGAGACTGCCGTGTGGCACTATGGTACCTTGAAACGCATTGTGTGCGCCGATGAGTGGTTGGCCACAATGCACAGGTCGGTGGGGGGAGGTCTGGAAGGAGCCAAGCTGAAAGTTGTGGACAAAAAGGACCTGCCTCTTCGTCCGCGTGCCAGGGTTTGGCTTCCCTCTGTACCTTCTGCTTCAGAGGAAACGGAGGAAAACCTCCTTTATTGCAACCGTTAACTTGTCACGAACACCGGGACAGTGGTTAAAGTGGAGATGTCCGAGGGACCTTTTCGGCATGCGCTGATTCTGCTACATGCAAAGCCTCTTGGCCCTCTCCCTGAAATTATAGGGGTCATCACCTATGGTTTCGAGAGGGTAGTCCTAAAGGTTTACCAGACTGATGTGAGGGGGATGTCCTCGCAGTTCCGGTAGTGTTGGGAGGGGATATGCCCACGGTAGAGGAAGCTCCTGTGAGGATGGATGTGCAATCTGACATGTCTTCCACTCTCAAGCGGGGTCAGTCTTCAGTATCGAGCAACTGTTTGAGAGAGCGGAGGAGGAGCAGTAGCGGCATTTCTGGAATTAGGATGAAAACTACAACCGCCTCCAAAAAAGGAAAAGTCCCTTTGGTGGACAAAGTAACTCACGGAAATTAGGGCTTCATGAAGGCGAATCTTTAATAGAGTCACAAGAATTAGGTATTCCTTGAGTACAAAGTAGGATAAAGAATCTACAAGTCCAAAATTAGGAAAGCAAATCGAGAGTCATGGAGGAGATTCTGCAAAAGTGTGGAAGGCGGTCATAAGTCCGCAAGATTCAGATGCATTCTCTCGATCAGTTCCACACCTATGGGGCACCTGAGAGACGACTCGGGGTACTGGATGATGAGCGGCGAGGAGTCACTCAGGTTGCTTCTCTACGCCCATGTTTCGACCAACCCGGCAATTTCGTGTGTGTAAAGCATTCAAGACACTCATAGCCGCTGGCTGAATAAGCGACGCTTGGTTTGGGCGATTGACTCTTTCAAGCCCTTCAAGTCACCTGAGCCCGATGGCATTATACCTGCTCAACTGCAGAGATCTGCTGAGGTATCATGTTGTTGACTTCTCCCTATCTAAGCGAGCTGCATAGGTAGTATGTAGATCTTGGAGGGCTGTAAGAAGTACTTTCTTACCCAAGGCAGGTAAGATCTCACATGTACCTCCTAAGGATATCAGACCAACCAGTCTCTCCTCATTCCTGCTGAAATCCCTTCAGAGTCTCATTGATCTGCATTTAAGATGTGAAATTCCTCGGGGGCGTTTATCGTATGCTCAACTTGCCTACTGTAAAAGCAGATCGGTAGAGTCTGCCTTGCATACTATGTATTGTTATGACATCGTGATGTCCCTCTATCAGAAGGAGTTCCACTGTGGGCGCCTCCCTCGACATTGAGTGGACTTCATACCAAAACTCCGCTCCGCCCCATAGCACTTCTACTCTAGCGCTCAACGTCATACTGATTGTGGCACACGGGGACATTGCAGGAGAAACTACCGCTGCACGACAGCCAAGCGGCAATTAGGGACTTGGGCTCGTGGATTGTGCGTTCGAGATTAGTCGCGGGATGTCTGGCTTTTCTCTCGATTGCATCCGAATACTTCGATATCAGACTCATTTGGGTTCCCGGTCACAGCGGCATAGAGGGGAACCGTTCTGCAGAAGCTGTTTGGAGGAAGAGGTGGAATCATCTCCGCACCTTCTTTTTAGCTGCCCTGCTGTCGTCTGGCAAAAATTTAGACATCTGAGCTCTCTCTTTTTGACTACACCTGTGGACATATCGAGTTTAAATATCCGTAGCTTGATGCGGCTAGTAACGAATTTAAATAAGCCACCGTGTGCGTCGTCGTAAGTGCATGATCATCATCCCCTAATCCCAAAATCTCTTCTTCCCTCCCTTCTCCTTTCCCATACATGGTATCACAACGGACAACTATGTATTTGTTCAAGTGAGCTCCACGCAAAGGTAGTCATTTAACCTAATCTAACCTATAATAGTTTCATGGAGGAAAAAACTCGTTCAATTTGGGTGCAGGACTAGTTTACAAGGCAAGATGAGTTTTCGCATTTAAATTTATTTGTTTTCCACACTTTCTATATTTCGAAAGAAATTTCTAAGTGTACCATGTGCATACATTGGCAAAATTAAGCAACCATTATTGAAAAAGTAAAAATAAATAGAACTTACTTAACTATAAACATCACATTTTAATTACAAAATGCTAGAAAAATGTTAGGTAGAAAGAACTACAATATTATTCATTTATTTGGAGACCTTATCACCAACTTTCTATCACAAGACTAAAATGGGTACAAAAAATATTTCTTAAATATGCCCCAAGATCTTTAAAATTTTAATTGTGATTAATTGTATTAAACTCGTTTTGGTGCAAAAGGTCGATTCTATTGCTTTCTTTTGTTATGGATTTAATTCAAGGTTACATTGATTTCCGTTTCTTTTGCAACGCATTAAATTTCTTATTTCGGCGAGAACCTTACGATGCTCTTACTCTTTTTATTTCAAGATATTCAAAACTAATTTCGAGTTCAATCCTTTTATTGCTCAGATTCTACGCGAACTTAATGAGATCTCGAGTTCCATATCGTTAGATTTTACAATAACTAAGCATTAATTAATTGTCTTCTCTCATCATTTAATTCGCTAATATTATTGTAGCAGCCGCCGTAGCCGAATGGGTTGGTGCGTGACTACCATTCGGAATCCATCCAGAGACTACCATCCGGAATCCAGAGTTTCGAATCTCAGTGAAACACCAAAATGAAGAAAAAGTTTTTTCTAATAGCGGTCGCCCCTCGGCAGGCAATGACAAATCTTCGAGTGTATTTCTGCCATGAAAAAAGCTCCTCATAAAAAAAATATCTGCCGTTCGGAGTCGGCTTGAAACTGTAGGTCCCTCCATTTGTGGAACAACTTGAAGACGCACACCACAAATAGGAGGAAGAGCTCGGGCAAACAAAAATGGTGTACGCGCCAATTATATATTAATATATATACAGGGTTGGCCATATTAAACTGACCCATGTGATTATTAAAAAAATATGGAAAAAGAAACATTTTTTTGTGTTTCATTGTGAAAAACATTTAATTTAGTTCAAGGAGATTCGTTTACATCACTTTTTGAATATGATATCGCGCAAGTGGTCGCCCTTAGCACGTATTTGGATATGTACAGGGTTGGCCATCTTAAACTGACCCATGTGATTATTAAAAAAATATGGAAAAAGAAACATTTTTTTGTGTTTCATTGTGAAAAACATTTAATTTAGTTCAAGGAGATTCGTTTACATCACTTTTTGAATATGATATCGCGCAAGTGGTCGCCCTTAGCTCGTATAGCGTAATGTGCCCGTTTTTCGGCGTTTTCCATAGTTTTGGTCAGCGTCTCGGCCGATATGGCGGCTATTTCCCGTCGGATATTGGCCTTAAGTGCGCCTAGTGTCTTTGGCTTGTTGACGTAAACCTTAGATTTCAAATTACAGTAAAAAGTTATAGGGTTACTCAATGGGTCAGTTTAATATGGCCAACCCTGTATATAAGGTTGGCCAAAAAGTCTTGCGGTATTTCCGTAAGCTTGTCTTTGCAAGCGCATAGTTCTAGTTGTATTCGTCGCATCGGTTCACGCTAGAGCTTTTTGGAAAGCTCTTTTCACGTGCTAACACGTGTTTGATTAATTGTTGTTTGCTTTTAGTCGTTTGTGAGTTATAGCGTCGCAAACATGGAGCAAAATAAAGATTAAATACGGCATATTTTACAGTACTACTACGATAAAGGCAAAAATGCATCTCATGCTGCCAATAAAATTTGTGCAGTTTATGGACCCGATACAGTTTCCATTTCCACCGTACAATGATGGTTTCAACGTTTTCGTTCTGGTGCAGAGGTGATCGAAGATGCGTCACGGTCCCGAAGGCCCGTCGTCGAAAATTGCGATAAAATCGCTGAATTGATCGAAAGAGACCGGCATAGTAGCAGCCGTAGCATCGGCCAAGAGCTGGGCATGAGTCATCAAACCGTTATAAACCATTTGAAGAAGCTTGGATTCAAAAAGAAGCTCGATGTATGGGTGCCACACGACTTGACGCAAAATAAACATTTTTGCCCATATGGATGCATGCGAATCGCTTCTGAATCGCAACAAAATCGACCCGTTTTTGAAGCGGATGGTGACTGGCGATGAAAAGTGGATCACTTACGACAACGTGAAGCGCAAACGGTCGTGGTCGAAAAGCGGTGAAGCTGCCGAGACGGTGGCCAAGCCTGGATTGATGGCCAGGAAGGTTCTTCTGTGTGTTTGGCGGGATTGGCAGGGAATCATCCACTATGAGCTGCTCCCCTATGGCCAAACGCTCAATTCGGACCTGTACTGCCAACAACTGGACCGCTTGAATGCAGCACTCATGCAGAAGAGGCCATCTTTGATGAACAGAGGCCGAATTGTCTTCCATCAGAACAACGCCAGGCCACACACATCTTTGGTGACGCGCCAGAAGCTCCGGGAGCTCGGATGGGAGGTTCTTTTGCATCCACCGTATAGTCCGGATCTCGCACCAAGTGATTACCACCTATTTCTTTCCATGGCGAACGAGCTTGGTAGTCGGAAGTTGTCAACAAGAGAGTCCTGTGAAAATTGGCTCTCCGAGTTTTTTGACAATAGGGAAGCGAGCTTCTATAAGAGGGGCATTATGAAGTTGACATCTCGTTGGGAACTCGTCATTGAACAAAACGGCGCATATTTGACTTAAATCGCATTATTATAACCAATTTTATGAACAATTGAAAATTCAATAAAAATACCGCAAGACTTTTTTGACAACCTTATATTAAAGAAATACACGGAATTGATTTAATTTTCAGATAACATCTTCGCATTGTCTTCAGGTACTCAAGAAAACGTATCGCAAAGCCTCAAGGCCATTGATAAAAAATATCCGAATGGTCGGAAATATGGGAGCAGGGATCCCAGCTGATAAAACTGAAGTTTTGCATCTTTGCCGAAGGAGAAACTGTAACGTATCATCCATTACACTGAGAAACCAAAACTTTCACATAACTTTCACAAGGAATCTTTTATGGAATGAACACATAAAAACGATCACAACAAAACTTAGTAAAGTACCGAACTTACTCAAAGTTATATATATATTCAAGAAAAAGGTCCTCATATCGATACAGCACTTGACATATGCCGGTCACTGACTGAAGGGGTAACACAACACTGTATCAGTCTCTACGGATACACCTCTGAAAATAACAAAAGCAAAATAAATACAGCGTTTAATTATTGCTTTAGAGCAACAGCTGGGTTACTCATGGCAACACCAACAGAAGCTGTAAGTGTTGAAGCGCGCTACAATGACTTTCGATGGCAAAATCAAAGATAACGGTGTCGCATCCTCTACATAACGACTTTTGGAAACGTATAACTAGCCGAAACCCGGTCAGTCAACTCTATAGAAGGACCTGCTACATTGCGGCTATATCAAAATACCTGGGAGATACGCGTACGCTAATATTAAATCACCAGACACATTTAGGACAAACAATACTTTAATAGATATCTTACTGAATACTTTCAAAAAAATTGCACTTCACGAAAAGTTTACAACAAAATATTCCTAGCATATAAAACAAACTGTAAAACTGTAATTTTTATTATACCGATATCTTTACTCGAAAAATCACCGTGTTATGCTGTTATAGAACTACGGATGGACGGAACCTTCCAAACAATCCATCAAGCTCTTCTTCCACCAAACGCTGGTATTTTCAACGCCGAACTAGCAGAAATTAATTTTGCCATTTAACACGCAGCCAAAATCAAATAGCGGGTCGACATTTTCTCGGACAGCTTGAGTGTGCTAAAATCGCTAATAAGTAAATAGACGCAGTGAAGTGCTCCGATATGTAATGGGAAGAATAAATAGACAGAATGAAATTAAATTAATAAGGATACCAGGTCATATAGGAATAACAGGCAATGAGTTAGCTGACAAATCTGCGAAAGAAACTTTTAACATGCCACTAGTAGCAGAGACTCCTTGCTTAACCACCGTCATGACAAACTTCCACAAATCGTATCTCAGAACATTAAGAGACAGCTTGTGGGAATCGTCGACCTGAGTCTTAAGGACTCACAATTTCAGATGCGAACGACCAAACTATCACAAAGATCTCTCACGCGAAAAATGCATCACAATAGCCAAAATAAGAGTAAGTGTAACAAAATTTATATTATATCTGAGCACTACTCCAACCGCGTAACCCCGCAAATATGCAAGTGGTGTAACACACTTCTTAGCATAGAACACATTCTAAAGGATTGCTCTATCTCGAGCTATAGCAACAATATATAACTACAAATCTAGACTGAACAAGGAAGGTACGATGAAGTTACTAAGCGACTCCTTCAAAAAACACAACCTGCTATATGAAATATGAGCTCGCTGGCGATAATATAAATTTATTAATAATAATAATTTTATTCTTTTTAGTCAACTTGTATTTTAGATTTAGTTCGTTTTAGTTGTTTTTATAAGCATATTGTTTATATTAGCATTAAGTCGATAGTCAGAAAGAAGACTAAATCAAATAAATAAAAATTCCGAGGCTAGAGAACAAAGAAAGGCTAAACCAAGTCACGAAAATGGTAATCTGATCACACTGATCACCAATTGTGCTAGAGTGACGTCACTCAAATTGTTAAATTCACTGAAAACAAAGGATCACGATCTATCTCATCCATCTCATTATTCTCTCTATCGTGTGATGAGTGTACTGCTCGCAAGGAGAAAGGATTTTTAGGGGGGTTTTTAGGTAAGTTTTTGTTTAATTATAATTAATTAAGAGTTTTATGTAAATGAAGTGTGCGACTTTAATTTGTGATAGCTTAAAAACCTTGTCATGTCGGTCTCCTTGCCGCGAGAATGAGGCTTAAGTGGTGATTTAACCCCATGTTATGAGATAAACTTTCCACGAACTAAGAGGGCAGCTCCATATAGGAATTGGGTATCCACCCATCCGCGGAACGGCACTCTTCCGTCAACGTCTGGCGAATCATTTGCGAGAATGGCAGCAAAGGCAATGACGGTGGAGATACATACCGACAAACCAGACGGTCTACTGTCCAAAGGGCAACAAGACTATCTTGACAGCTATCTTTGGAAAGCTATCGGTGACTCGAAAGACGCGCCGACTTTCGAGGGTAAAAGCGTGGTGGACGGCATCGTAAAGGTGCGCTGTTCCAATGCTTTTCCCGAGAATGGCTGGAAAAAGTGATAGCAAAAATTCCAGCCTGCGAAGACAGTAGGTTAATTCTAGTTGAGAGTAGCAAAGAAAGGCTGGTACGAGCGATTGTCTGGATTCCGGGTCCTCCCTGTAGTTCAGCAGAACTCCTCACACGCATCCGAGTTCAGAACAAACATCCTGACACGACTCTCTGGAGAGTATACTCGTGCACCAGGCCGAAATCCGCTAGCACTTCGGAGGCGGGCTCCCACCTGGTACTGGGTATCGATCTTGGATCCCTCAAGATCCTTAAGTCGAAGTATGGGTGCCATCCTCACCTACATCTGGGGCGAATCCATTTCCCTGTCCAGGATAAGGTGGAGGACAAAGCGTAAATATACTCAGTCTCATGACTGAAGTAATATTTACACAGTTAAATCTGCAGCATAGCAAAGCGTCTACGGCTCTCTTGTGCCGTAGGCATGCAAAACTGTAAACAAACCCGCACATAATACTAATTCATTGTGAAGGGAATGTGAGACCGCGAGCAGGTACCTATTATCATGCCGAGGTTGATCGAACACACGATGTTAAAAGAGCTATGCTCCGGAGATATCGTTGCTGCAAAAATAAAGTACTTGAAAAGTGGGAACAGTGTCGAAGCTATAATAGTTTCGGCCTACCTACCCTACGACTCTTTACAGCTACCTCCCTCGAGGGAGCTAAGAGAAGTGGTGAAGAATCCAATAATCTGGGGCTAATAGTGGGCTGTGATGCAAATTCACAAAACATTATGTGGGGAAGCAGCAAATGCAACCCCAGAGGTCTCAAGTTACTGGATTTTATCCTGTCATCCGATTTGGTCATTCAAAACACTGCTAACAAACCAACTTTTGTGACCAGAAGGAGACAAGAGGTGATTGATTTAACACTTACCAATAGGTCAGTTCGAAATCAAATCAACCGATGGCGAGTTTTGGAAGGGGACTCTCTTTCTGATCATCGTCTTATCGAATTCCGACTGAGAATTGACACAATATCAATACCTGAAAAGTCTAGAACGAGTGGCGGAGAAACATATTCGAGAGGGGGTAATGCCAAGAAGTTCACTTAGTAGAAATCAACACGCTCACAAGAGTGAAAAATCATGGTAATCAGGCATACACAATCTTGTTAACAAGATTGAAGCCAGGCTGGAAGCTGACGAATACACAATGGGCGTGTTCGTGGACATTGAGGAGGCTTATGATAATGCCACTTTTGGCTCGTTATGTGCTTCTGCAGAACGAGACGGAGTTAATCAAACTATTGTAAAATGGATACATTCCATGCTCTCTGAGAGGCTGTTAACCGCTGGTGAGAACAGTGATGAACTAATCACAGTCAGAGCCAAGCAAGGATGTCCCGAAGGGGGTGTTCTTTCCCTGCTGCTGTTGTGCTTCGTCGTAGACCCTCTACTAGCGGAGATGCAGGAACTCGGTTTTCATGTCCAAGCATATGCGGACGATATCTGTGCGCTAACATCGGATAAATCTTTAAGGAGGCTTTGGACGAAAGTGCAGAGGATTCTGACCGTTAATCCGAACACAGGAACTATAGTCTTGTTTACGAGAAAACGGAAATTGGATGGACTTAGACTTCCAACACTGAAAGGTGTGACACTTGGTCTTTCCGATGAAGTTAAAAATCTAGGAGTAATCTTGGATAAGAACCTGACTTGAGAGACATGCGTTTCACTGAAGGTGAATCGCGAACTGGGGATTTTTCAGCAATGCCGTGGAGCCTTTAGTAAAACCTGGGGTTTGAAACCTGCTGTGGTCTTATGGACACACAGCACTTATCAGCCCAATCATCACTTACGCTTTTGTGGTTTGGTGGCGACGGAGCATGGTTAAGTCCACAATCCGAGAACTATACAGGCTACAAAGAAGTGTATGTTTATGCATCACGGGTGCCATGAGTACAACCTCTGATGATGCCCTAAAGACTATGCCTGATTTGCAGGAGGATGGTTCCATGTGTAGAAATCCACGCAAGTGGGGAAAGTTACTGATCGCCATTCACTTGGGAGTGGCCAGGACGATTCTTCTGCATATGATTCAAGCAGCTCACAACGTCCGGGATTTGCCCACGTATCCTCTGGGAAGGTTCCGAACACCCATTCGGGAGTGAGCTAACGTGAGAAGGCGAAGCATTCCAGGATAGCTGGTTGTGCGCTGGGTTTGGGACCCGCCACTTAAAAATCCCCCCCAATGAAAAGGATTAACAAGCCTCGGATGAGAACTCCCTTTACTGATGACGACCCCGGCAAACGAAATAAGAACTATGATTTGAGGGCATGCACCTGGAATGTCCGGTCTCTTAATGGGGAAGGTGCCTCTGCCCGGCTGGTTGATGTCCTCCTAAGAGTAAAGGCTGACATCACTGCCATCCAAGAGATGCGATGGACGGGACAAGGCAAGAAAACCATAGGACCTTGCGACGTCTACTACAGCCGCCATGTAAAGGAGCGCAAATTCGGTGTCTGATTTGTTGTGGGAGAGAGACTTCGTCGCCAAGTACTGTCGTTCACTCCGGCGGACGAGCTTCTCGCAATAATCCTCATCAAAGCCCGTTTTTTTAACATATCGCTAATTTGCGCCCACGCCCCGACGGAAGAAAAGGACGATGCGACCAAAGATTCCTTCTATGAGCGCTTGGAAAGTTCGTATGAGCACTGCCCCCGCCACGACATAAAAATCGTGCTTGGCCACTTCAACGCCAGGGTGGTCAAGGAGGGAATTTTTGGTCCCACAGTCGGAAAGCGAAACATCCTGTAACGCACAGAGGCTCATCGACTTCGCCGGGGCCCGAAACATGGTAGTCTGCAGCACCAGATTACAGCATAAAAAAATCTACAAGCTACCTGGCTGTTCCCTGATCGAAAAACGCGAAACCAGATCGATCATGTTGTGATAGATGGAAGGCACGCTTCTAGTGTATTAGATGTACGTACGATCCGAGAACCCAACATTGACTCGGATCATAACCTTGTTGCAGCCAAACTGCGCACACGCCTCTGTGCAGCAAAAAACGTTCATCTACCTACGCAAAGAATGTTCAACATCGAAAAGCTGCAATCACAACGGACAGCCAGAAGATTCGCCACTCGACTCTCACTCCTGCTCTCAGAGAGCACTGCCCAACAAACAGGCATGCGCGAGCAATGGAGCAACATTTCTCGTTCTCTACGTACCACCGACGAAGAAGAAATCGGATTCCGGCGAGCCCGAAAAAACAATTGGTACGACGAGGAATGTCATGCTGCCGCAGAAAGAAAGGATGCCGCCTATACAGCCACGCTGCGATCGGGCGCAACGCGAGCCATGTGGAATCGCTACCGAGAGCCAAAAAAGGAAGAGAGACGTATTATCCGACAGAAGAAACGACAGGCCAAAATACTTGAGTGCGAGGAGCTTGAGATGTTGGCCAACAGGAACAACGCCCGAAAATTCTATCAGAAAGATCGGCGGCTTACAGAAGGTTTTAAGACCGGGGCGTTTTCCTTTAAGAACAAAGACGGCGAAATGGTGACTGACGCACAGAGCAATCTTAAATTATGGAGGGAACACTTCTCGAACCTGTTAAACAGTGATAGCTACGCATGTCACAGAGCATGTGAAGATCCCGATACCCCAATCGTTGACGACGGAATTGACGTCCCGCTACCCGACCATGACGAGGTGAGAATAGTGATAACGTGGCTAAAGAACAACAAAGCCGCAGGCGCCGGACGCCGGACTGCCGGCTGAGCTACTCAAACATGGCGGTGAGGAGCTGGTAAGGTGCATGCATCAGCTCCTATGCAAAATATGGTCGGATGAAAGCATGCCTGCCGATTGGAATTTAAGTGTGCTCTGCCCAATCCATAAGAAGGGCATCCTGCAATCTGTGCCAATTAAAGCGGGATTAGTCTTCTAAATATCGCTTATAAGGTTCTAGGGAGCGTATTGTGTGAAAGGCTGAAGCCCACCGTCAACCAACTGATTGGACCTTATCAGTGTGGCTTTAGACCTGGAAAGTCTACCATCGACCAAATATTTTCAATACGCCAAATCTTGGAAAAAACCCACGAAAGGATAATCGACACACACCATCTTTTCGTCGATTTCAAAGCTCCATTCGACAGTACGGAAAGGAGTTACTTGTATGCCGCAATGTCTGAATTTGGTATCCCCTCAAAACTAATACGGCTATGCAAGATGACGTTGCTCAACACCAGCAGCGCCGTCAGAATTGGGAAGGACCTCTCCGAGCCGTTTGATACCAAACGAGGTTTCAGACAGGGTGACTCCCTGTCGTGTGACTTCTTTAACCTGATGTTGGAGAGCATCGTACGAGCCGCAGAACTTAATAGCTAAGGCACAATTTTTTATAAGAGCGTACAATTGCTGGCGTATGCCGATAATATTGACATCATCGGCCTTAACAACCGCGCTGTTAGATCTCCTTTCTCCAAACTGGATACAGAGGCAAAGCGAATGGGTCTGGTGGTGAACGAGGACAAAACGAAGTACCTCCTGTCATCAAACAAACAGTCGGCGCACTCACGTAACGGCACCCACGTCACTGTTGACAGTTATAATTTCGAGGTTGTAAAAAACTTCGTTTATTTAGGAACCAGCATTAACACCGATAACAATGTCAGCCTTGAAATCCAACGTAGAATCTCTCTTGCCTACAAGTACTACTTTGGACTAAGTAGGCAATTGAGTAGTAAAGTCCTCTCTCGACGACAAAAACTAACACTCTACAAGACTCTCATCATACCCGTCTTAACGTATGGCGCAGAAGCTTCGACGATGACAAGATCCGATGAAGCGACGCTTGGAGTGTTCGAGAGAAAGATTCTGCGTAAGATTTTTGTACCTTTGCACGTTGGCAATGGCGAATATCGCAGACGATGGAACGATGAGCTGTATGAGCTCTACGACGACATAGACATAGCGCAGCGAATAAAGATCCAGCGGCTACGTTGGCTGGGTCATGTCGTCCGAATGGAAACAAACGCGCCGGCTTTGAAAGTATTCGATGCGGTACCAGCTGGTTGTAGCAGAGGAAAAGGAAGGCCTCCTCTGCGTTGGAAAGACCAGGTGGAGAAAGACTTGGCTTCACTTGGTGTGTCCAATTGCCGCCTGTTAGCTCGAGAAAGAAACGACTGGCGCCCTTTGTTAAACTCGACCAAAATCGCGTAAGCGGTTATCGCGCCAATTAAGAAGAAGAAGAAGATTTGTTCTCCCTGGATCTTAAGATACAACAGGAAGCAATAAAGGCAATGAGTAGACTCCATATATAATATATGGTTTCTAGCACGAAGGCGGAACTTCGGAACACAGAGAAATCTTTGAGTTTCCATCTGTTTTTGCACCTAAAGACGACCTGATACCCACCGCTTCATTTATTTATTTATTTATTTATTTATTCATCAATTAAAGTACAACTTAAATAGATTACTAATATTAAAGCTTAAATATAATATATAATAACAATACTGTGAGATACATTAGTCACAATTCAAAAAGTGTATCTCCAGATTAAGTCTTGATTTGAAAGTCTCTCGTGAGTTAGAGAATATATCCAAATGTTTGCATAATTGGTTAGACTGTCTTATACAACGTGCAAGCGGTTCATTTCGACTAAAATTGGTCTTGTGATAAGGTAAATAGAACATATTGTTGAGTCTTAGGTTACGAGTGGGACAATTAAAGAGTATTAGCTCCAGCAAGAAGTGACATTTGATATGATTCGTAACTATGTCTCTTATAAACATTACCGATGAAGTTTTTCTCCGCATTTCTAAAGTTGGCAATGCTAACAAAAGACATCTACTTTTGTATGCAGGCAATCTGCAAGGCCAACGAAGTGACTGAATAGCAAATCGAGTGAAACGTTTTTGAACCTTCTCAATTCTTAAGGATGAACCCTTATAGAATGGATCCCAAATGATGCTGCAATATTCGAGGTTTGATCTCACAAGAGAAAAATACAAATTTTTCAGCGTAGAGATATCCTGGAACTCCCTTGAATTCCTTATTACAAATCCAAGCATAGACCTAAACTTGGCAATCATAAAGTCTATGTGTTTGGAAAACGACATTCTCGATGTAAATATGACCCCCAGGTCTTTCTTTTCGTAAATTTTTGTTAGGGTGGTAGTGCCCAACTTGTAATCGAAATCAATCGGAACTTTTCGTCTACTGAATGACATGTGCTGGCATTTACCAGCATTAAGAGGTAAGGAGTTATCATCACACCAAGCTTCCAATCTGGTTAAGTCTTCCTGAAGTCTTATGCAGTCAGTTACGTTTTCTACCCGACTGTAAATTTTCAGGTCATCTGCATACATCAGACAACGTGATGTCTCGAAAACGTCTGGAATGTCATTAACAAACATTAAGAACAATAGTGGTCCAAGATGGCTACCTTGAGGTACACCTGAGGTAACTTTGATGGCATCAGATTTTATGTTATTTATACGAACGAATTGAGTTCTATCTGTTAGATAAGATGCAAGCCACTTGAGTAAGCTAGGATGAAGACCAAATGAACCCAGCTTTTTAAGTAGGATACTATGGCTGACTCGATCAAACGCTTTCGAAAAATCGGTGAATATGACATTGCATTGTTGGCCTGTTTCCAATTGGTTTAAGACATAATTTGTAAATAACCCTAAATTCGTAACAGTAGATCTACTCTTAACAAAGCCGTGCTGATTAGGCGATATGAGATTTGAAATTTGGAAGAAAATCAAATCATAAACTAGCTTTTCAAAGAGTTTAGGTATGCAAGAGATTTTGCAGATTATGTATCGGTATGATAAACGATTTTTTCCAATTATGTAAAAACTCACCAGAAGCTAGTGATTTATTGAAGATAATTGTTAATGGTTTTGCTAGCGATGTAGCACAGTTTTTTAGTAATATAGGAGGGAAACCATCTTCTCCAGGAGTTGGGTCATTTGCCAAGGCCGATAGGCTCCTGAGTACATCATTATATGAGAGCTGGAAACCTTTATTTATTCGTGAGCTGTTAAAAGAGATATCTTCTTTTCCGGTGTCGGATTGACGAACATAAACAGATCGAAAAAAATCTGCAAAAAGATTACTAATTTTTTGAATGTCCGACAACGTTTCCCCCAAATAATGCATTTTTTCTGGAATTCCAGTGGTTTTCTTTTTACCGTTAATGAACTGCCAAAAAGATTTACAATTTTCTTTGATACCACTCTCTACTTTAGAAATGTAGTTCTGATATAAAAATTTGTTCAGAACATCGAATTCTTTTTGCAAACGACTGTACGCTTGCGTTATTTTTAGATTTGCGGTATAATTTGTATGCTTTGGTTTTTTTATTGTTAAGATTAATGAGCCTAGAATTATACCAGGCCGGTTTGGATTCAGACACTATTGGAACAAACATATGAATTGCCCTTTCTAGTCTTCCTACGAAATCATCATACATCTGTGATAGTACGGGTTTGTTTAAGACAGTTTCCCAATCTACCAAATCCAATGACCGCGATATCTGGTTGAAATTGGCTTTATAGAAGTTATAATTTATGCAATTATTAATAACTGATTTGATATAGCTTATATGTTTAAAACGTACACATAACGCTTTATGGTGTATGGAGTTAGGAAGAGGGGGTGGAGAGAGGGACTCGACATCGGACTTTAGATCATTGCTTATGAATACTAAATCGAGTAAGCGATTCATATCATTGTGTACTCTGTTAATCTGGCAGAGGTTATATTCGGCAAAAGTGTCAAGCACCTCACATTCACTCTCGCTTGATACTCCATATGGTACTAATTTCTTAGCATCATCGTCGAAACACCATTTGGAAGGAAATTTGATGTCAGATTTCCATTGCGTGAACAATGTAATCCAGAATGCATGCAGAGAGGTTTCACGGATATTTTCTTTATCGATGGTAACTGTTTTCCAAACAGAAGATTTTGCCATGCTCAAAGTAGCCGAATGGATAATCGAGAGGAGATGAAGCGGGAAACAGATTGGAGTTTTCAGTGACAGTCAGGCTGCACTGAATGCCCTGGAGAACGCGAAGCAAACTTCAAAGATTATACCAGAAGGTAAGAAGAAGCTCAATTCTGTCAGAAGACAAAACAGGCTACTTAATATATATGGGTCCCGAATTGGCAAACCGTGGATCAGCGGTGCCCCCACAGGAGCCAGAGCCAATAATCGGAATCAGTTCCGCAGTAATCGTGAATTGGATCTGCGATTATGTAGGTAATCTACATAAAGAGCAATGAACTAATTTTCTAGAACGCTGCAGAACTGCAAAGTGTTTTATGACTAGTCCGAACAGAAAATTGTCAAACTTTCTACTAAAACTTAGAAGGAAAGACGTTCGGTTGATGGTCGGTATCATTACAGGACACAACCCATGGGGTCAGCATATGACCACCATTGGAATCATAGAGGACCCAATGTGCCTGTCATGCTTGGAGGAGGCGGATAGCACTTAGCACTTTCTCTGTGAGTGTCCTGCCTTTGCTAAAGCAAATTTTAATTAAACAAAAAACTCACTTTAAATAACAAAATTAAGCACCTTCGCACATTTGTATTCACCGTATTCGTAAACAAACCGTTGCAATAGTATGAGCTGTGTTGATTTTTACCTTACCTATATCGGTAAAACAAGCTACATTTTGTTAAACATATCCCAAGTGAGATAGCAGCCAAAGCTCCCCTAATTTTTTTTTACCATGGCTATCAAGCAAATCGCGACCGCCATAGCCGAATAAGCTGGTGCGGGACAACCGTTCGGGAGTGCGTAGGTTCGACTCTCCATGCATGAACATCAAATAATATAAAATGTTTTTTCTAATACCGGTCGCCCCTCGGCAAGCAATGGCAAACCTCCGAATGTATTTTTGCCATGAAAAAGCTTCTCATAAAAACCATTTGCCTTTCAGAGTCGGCTTAAAATTGTGGGTCCCGCCATTTGTGGAACAACATCAAAATGCACATCACAAATAGAAGGAGGAACTCGGTCAAACACCTAACAGAAGTGTACACGCCAATTATTTAAATTTGCCTACTCGCATGATTAAGCTTTGCCGACATATGATTTGCAATGAGACTCCAGAGATTTCATATTATATTTTGCAAAGTGATCCTTTTTGTTAAACTTTGAATATAATTTTAAAACGTTTAATTTTTAATTGAAAAATGATGCATGAACTAATTTTTGTTAACGGATTTTCCAGATATTAGAAGTTTTTATGATCAACCTGTTTCTCCAGATATTATAAATTTTTATGATCAATCTTTTTCTTTAATCCTAAACCGTAGTATATGGTGATATATCTAAAACTTCTGTACAGTGTAAGTATTTTTTTTCGTGGAAAATTTCATTTTGTTTGATCAATGTTCCATATATATAAGGACATGTATATCTTCTTAAAAATATGCATGTTTTTGAAAGAAGTGGCAATTCTTCTAGGGTATTAAAAAATTTAAAATGGGAAAAATTTGGATTGTGAGGGGTTATTATGAGAAATTTTTAGATTCGTTTCTCTATTTTTTTGATATTGTAAGTTAATTTAATCAACCCAAAACATTAAAAAGCATTTTTGGTTCCAAATAAGACAGTCGAAAAAATTACGGCAAATGAGTTCGTTTAAATGTGTGTTTAAAATATTACATGCTAAAAGGAAGACGTACATAAGTACTAAGTTATTACAAGTACATACTTAAAAGCCCAAAGAGCTTTACGAACCACAAAAAGAAGGTGAGTTTTTTCTATTGAAAATCCGGTTTGCAAAAAGTAATTATTGACCACCAAAAGTCCTAACCTTTTAGTGATGTTTAAATCTAAAGCCTGATATATGCATATACATATGCAACTGTAGGTCCCTTCAATTGTGGAAAAATCTCAAGACGCACACCACAAATAGGAGGAGGAGCTCGGCCAAACACCTAAAAACGGTGTAAGCGCTAATTATGTATGTATATATATTTGTACATACATTCGTTTGTTAAATTATAGTTCCAACAAGTTTGGATAGTTAACTGAACATTATATGATACGAAAGAATTCGCATTTTTATATTCCAAAGAAAACCCAAACAAAAACATTAACAATGTAAATTTATTTTATAATTTGTTGAGAAAAAGCATAAGGCAGGAGTAACTAGTTCGTGTTAAAAAATAATGTTCTATATATAGTACACAATATTATGTTATATACAGTATTGTGCAAAACCTAAGCCACTTTTTGATTCTGATAATGAGATATCCATATAATATATTTGTTTAAAATGTATAGGGACTAAAAGTATATTCATACATGTATCATACATAAGTATTGTGTTGGGGAATAACTTCATAGCGTTTTTATATTTTCTTTTATTTTACAACGATTTGCTTGCTGTTTGTAAATATTCATTCGATAGAACTCTTTCTGCTCTACGAAAGTATGTTAATTGTATTTATTTAATTTTTTATTAGTTTTGATGCTTAGAAATGGAATACTCAGGAGGCAAAAATCAACATTTTCGACACCTGCTCTTCTTTGCTTTTCATCGAGGTCAAAAAGCTACCGAAGCGGCGACGTGAGCCAGTCTACAGCACGGAAATGGCTTGCAAAGTTCAAAAATGGCAACTTAGACGTCGATGACAGGTCCCGCAGCGGAAGGCCTCCTAATTTCGATGAAGAACGTCTTAAATCGCTTTTGAAGGAGAACGGTCGCCAAACCAGTAGTGAATTGGCGGAAAAAGTGAACTGGGTGTCTCACGAGTTCAACGGAAAAAATAAAGAAATTCGTCTCTCTAATTGTTTCTCAGCATCTCACCTGCCATCAAGCAACACGCGCTCATAAACAGCGCTTTTTCCCCAAATCGTTACAGGAGATGAGAAATGGTGCCTATACATCAATATGAAGTAGAGAAAGGAGTGGATGGCTCCAGTACATACGCCAAAGCCGAAGGTCAAGCCGGATCTTCATTCAAAGAAGATCATAATATGTGTTTGGTGGGAATTTGAGGGAATGGTACATTAGGGAATGCTTGAGAATGCCACGGTCAACAAGGCGCTCTACATTGCCCAGCTACACCGCATGAATTAGGCTATTCGACTAAAAATATCTGATCGACATGGTCAAACTATACTCCTTCACGACAACCCAGGCCCCAAGTTGTACAAGTCGTCAAAACCGCACTCCAAGAGCTCAAATGGGAGGTCGATGAGAATCGACGATGGCGGAACGGTATCGACAAAACGATCGAGAGGTGGGGAGAGGTTGTAAACAGTAACAGCGAATATATAAATGATTCATAGTGGAGGGACATAAGCAAACAAAATAACATTAAAATGTTAAAAATTTTAAAATTGAATAATTTTCTATTCTATTTAAAAAGAATTTCGAAGAAGTATGAATATAGAAATATATCAGAATATTATTGAATTATTTAACAAATTATTTATTTGTTTATAAGTATTTATTTAAATTTACAGTATCTACATAATAACAAATAACAAATAGGGCAATTGTTCAATAAGTCATTAATATAACAAGTGAGAACGAACAAGAGCAGTTCAAAGGTAATATTCAAGTTATTTCGACAAGAAAAGCTTAGCATTGAGTTAGATTTCAACATTATAAAATTAATATTATTTCTTAAGGAAAGCTTGGTGACAAATATTACTGCGAAACCATTAGTCTCCGTTAAAAGCGCTAGTAGTCTAAAGCCGCTTCGAAAATGTTGCACGGAATTTTTTTTAATTCAAAGAGGGATACAACATAAATACTTGAAGCCTTAGTAAACGGAGAAATGTTAAGTCATGATGTATCTACTTTAAATTGCTCTGACCTGTGTCTTTAAGACTTATTTAATCAAAAATATTATAATTATGCTGAATTTCTATAAGATTAAATACAATTATATATATATACGGTGAAACCTCTCCTAACGGTCACCTCTATTAGACGGGCATCTCCCTTGAGCAAACAATTTTTCTATACCAAGTTTTAAGTATAAATTTCGGAACAAAAAAATCTCTCTCTTGAGCGGACACTTTCCTGGCCGGACCCGAGCAGTAATCTATACTAATCTATACTAATATTATAAAGAGGAAAACTTTGTTTGTTTGTTTGTTTGTAACGAATAGGCTCAAAAACTACTGGACCGATTTTAAAAATTCTTTCACCATTCGAAAACTACATTAGCCACGAGTAACATGGATTACATTTTATTTTGGAAAAAATAGGGTTCCGTAAGATATTTGGATTTTTAGGACACAAACTGAAAAAAATCTTATATATAAAATAAAGTCAACTTTTTGTGTGTGTTCGCTAACCGGGCGTGTCTGCACCGACTTAAACCCAACTTACACACATTGTTAAGAAGGTATTGAAGATGGTTTCCGTATAGTTTGGATACATATTGGTGGATAGGGCTCGAGATATAGGTCAAAACGTGGGCCCGGGTAACCGTCGGATGTGTATGTACAATATGGGTATCAAATTGAAGCTGTTGGTGAATGCTTTAGTACAGAGTATTTTTCATGCCGCTCCGTGACTGGGGTCTCGAGATATAGGTCAAAACGTGGACCCGGGTAACCTTTGGTTGTGTATGTACAATATGGGTATCAAATGAAAGCTGTTGGTAAGTGCTTTAATACGGGGTAATTTTCATACCTATTGATGACTAGGGTCTGGAAATATATGCCAAAACGTGGACCCGCCGTGTCTTTGCACCGAATTAAACCAAACTTACACACATTGTTAAGGAGGTATTGAAGATGGTTTCCGTATAGTTTGGATACCTATTGGTGGATAGGGCTCGAGATATAGGTCAAAACGTGGACCCGGGTAACCTTCGGATGTGTATGTACAATATGGGTATCAAATGGAAGCTGTTGGTGAATGCTTTAGTTCAGAGTATTTCCATCCGCTCCGTGAATAGGGTCTCGAGATAGAGACCAAAACGTGGACCCTAGAATGTGTTTGTACAATATGGATATCAAATTGAAGCTGTTGGTGAATGCTTTAGTACAGAGTATTTTTCATGCCGCTCCGTGACTGGGGTCTCGAGATATAGGTCAAAACGTGGACCCGGATAACCTTTGGTTGTGTATGTACAATATGGGTATCAAACGAAAGCTGTTGATAAGTGCTTTAATACGGGGTAATTTTCATACCTATTGATGACTAGGGTCTCGAAATATATGCCAAAACGTGGACCCGCCGTGTCTTTGCACCGAATTAAACCAAACTTACACACATTGTTAAGTAAGTATTGAAAATGGGTTTCGTAAAGTTTGGTTGTAATTCGGAGCAGTGGCAACGGGTACAGCGTTCTTTTCAGCCAGCCATAATGTTGCTTACTTTTTTAACGCTTGGGGCGGAACTGAACTGTCAAATTGACAGTGTGAGTTACAATGTGTCAATATTTCTTTCTGATTTGGATGCCATAAGGAAAAAACGTAAGTGCAACATGTAAAAATTGTTTGTGAATTTTTTTGGAGTGGATTTTGGAACAGTGAATAATTTCTTACGAAATTTGAGAATTTAATGTGAAATCCGAATGAAATTATGTGTTCGTGGTAAAAACAATTTTTTTCGTTTTTTTTTTTTTGAAAAATATAAATGGATAATGGTTAAAAAAGCTCCAATGCTTAATAAAACATATAAATTGAAACGAAAAATGCATGGATGATCAGGAAAAAAGACGATTGTTTATTCATATGCGTTGATTTGAAATTTAAAAACAATCTTCCTTTTTCCTGATTTTCAATTTATATTTTATATTTACTCAAAAACAAAGCGCTTGAATAAAGAATAAAGAAATAAATAATATGAAAACCATATATTTTCTGTTCTAAACCATATCTATTCTATTTTAGTGTGCCCAGCGAAGGGGGCCGGGTTTGCTAGTTTTTCATAAAATTGAAATCAATCGATTGGACGCGAACTTCTTATAGGTGGACAAAATATAAACATTTTTGTGAGCAGTTACTTATAATACATACATACTTACTAAATGGAAAAAAGGGGACTTCCCGGATAAAGTGTGATGTTTTTTCATGCATACATTTACTTTGGTTTGCGTAGTGATTTTATTAACGCTTACGAGGAAAACAATTTATCTGCACGGACATTAGCCAGTAGGTAGGTTTTAATAATCAAGTCTTGCAAACATAATTTTTCCAGCTAAAAAATAATGAAATCAGTACATTTGGTCATCATCGAGTCTCTGTATAAATTTTTTAAAGAAATAAGTCTAATTTTCCTAATTTGGTTAAAAATTGGAAAAACTCGTCAAAAATAAAGAGATTATTCAGTCCAAATGGATTCCACCACCGGTAGTCCTGGATTTAGTAGGTTAGGTTAGGTTAGTTTGAAGCGGTTGTCCTGTGGGACACACTCAGGCTCATACATAGCTCACTGTGGTGCCGCATGGGGAGCTTTCCCTGTTTCTCCTAAAACCAGTGTGTGATTTTCAAAAATATTAGAATACCTCCTATTTCTGCAGAACTGAGATTTTCCAGTTCGTTAAAAAATTATTTGCCTAGAATAGCAAATCTCCGTCTGGATAGAGCAAGACAATGGCACAGAAGACAACTTCTACAGAAGTCATGTGCTTGCACACCCATCCGTTTTGTGAGGGATTTTATCGCCGCCTATCTGTCAGTGATAATGTAGATGTCATTTCCAGATATCGCATCGCACTGTACTAGTGTCGGGAAAACTGAAGGAGATCCCCAGATGCTCGGAGTATACACCTCCACCCACCCTGCCCTCGAACTTTGAGCCTTCCGTGTATACATGGATAAGCTCGCCATGTCTTATATCGTCCATTCCCACTCTTCCCTTGAGGGCAGGAGGGTCGAGAACGTTGTAATGGCAAGTGTAGGCGGGAATCTCCGAAGTGCCAGCCAGGATTTTGCCGTGTCCATTGCTCTTATTTGACCACTTACTTAGAGTGTTCAACCCTATTGCCGCAGAACGCGCGATATATTTTGCCTGCAGATCTACCGGCAGGAAGTTTAGTGTCGCATATAACGCTTTCGATGGTGTGGGTGACACCGCGCCAGTTATGAGAACAGGTGTTTGTCTTTGATCCTTGTCAAGTTTTTTGGATTTAGTAATAATTACAGGACTAATACGATAACTTTCAATGTGTTTTAGATTTTTTTCAATAATTTATTGGTTTATTTTGTGAAGCAGGGATAAAACGCCAAATGCAAAAAGTATACGAAAATGGACGCTGGCAAGGAAAAAAATGTTAGTAGATAACCTTGCGCCTTCTTTGCAATATACGTATACATATGCCCCAGAGAACTTTAATTATTTAGAGAAGTCTTACGAGCTACGAATAGAGTGAATTGTGAAAATGAAGTATAACCGCGAAGACTTTTTCACGTCTGACAGCCCGACAGCGGGAACAGTGTATTCTCTCTAGTACATTGGCTCTGGACAGTTTTCGGCTTCTGTATGAAATCAAATTGACTAATAGCCGACGGCATTCTGCCGACAAACGAAATTTTATTCAATTTACATTTTATTGCAGGGAATAATACAGTCTAAGGGACTAACAAATTTGTCCACTTATGAGAGATGTCCACTTATGAGAAAAATATAAAAAGAGTTCTTAAAAATATGCAATAGACAGCATAATTTCCGAAACAAGAATGTTAATACATAAGAACTAAAACACAAAATTTATAATACAAGATATTCAAATTCATATCAGAAAATTTAGCTTGGCGAGTTTTTCCTTTAATTTCAATATCTTCGAGATGTATTTGATGATCAGTAAGCAGTTCAATACCCGTAAGGTCGTTGTGGTTTAGAGAAAAAGCTTCTAGTTTTCTTATAGCTTCATAAGCCGTTAATTTGTCTTCAACCTCACCTTCAGACGAGATGGCCAACGATTCTTGGGAAACAGTTAACACTTCAGTATTGATATTTTCCAAATCTTCTTCATTAATGAATATATCATTATCTAAATTAAGCCAGATTTTTCAACATATCGCTAATTTGCGCCCACGCCCCGACGGAAGAGAAGGACGATGCGACCAAAGATTCCTTCTATGAGCGCCTGGAACGTTCCTATGAGCGCTGCCCCCGCCACGACATAAAAATCGTGCTTGGCGACTTCAACGCCAGGGTGGGCAAGGAGGGAATTTTTGGTCCCACAGTCGGAAAATTCAGCCTGCACAACGAAACATCCGGTAACGGACAGAGGCTGATCGACTTCGCCGGGGCCCGAAACATGGTAGTCTGCAGCACCAGATTCCAGCATAAGAAAATACACCAAGCTACCTGGCTGTCTCCTGATCGAAAAACGCGAAACCAGATCGATCATGTTGTGATAGATGGAAGACACGCTTCTAGTGTATTAGATGTACGTACGATCCGAGGACCCAACATCGACTCGGATCATTACCTTGTTGCAGCCAAACTGCGCACCCGCCTCTGTGCAGCAAAAAACGTGCATCTACCTACGCAAAGAATGTTCGACATCGAAAAGCTGCAATCACAACAGACAGCCAGGAGATTCGCCACTCGACTCTCACTCCTGCTCTCCGAAAGCACTGCCCAACAAATCGGCATACGCGAGCAATGGAGCAACATTTCTCGTTCCCTACGTACCGCCGCCGAAGAAGAAATCGGATTCCGGCGAGCCCGAAAAAACAATTGGTACGACGAGGAGTGTCATGCTGCCGCAGAAAGAAAAGATGCCGCCTATAGAGCCACGCTGCGATCGGGCGCAACGCGAGCCATGTGGGATCGCTACAGAGAGCTGAAAAAGGAAGAGAGACGTATTATCCGACAGAAGAAACGAGAGGCCGAAATACGTGAGTGCGAGGAGCTTGAGATGCTGGCCAATAGGAACAACGCCCGAAAATTCTACCAGAAAGTTCGGCGGCTTACAGAAGGTTTTAAGACCGGGGCGTTTTCCTGTAAGAACAAAGACGGCGATCTGGTGACTGACGTACAGAGCAATCTTAAATTATGGAGGGAACACTTCTCGAACCTGTTAAACAGTGACAGCTGCGCATGTCATAGAGAATGTGAAGATCCCGATACCCCAATCGATGACGACGGAATTGTAGTTCCGTTACCCGATCATGACGAGGTGAGAATAGCGATAACGCGCCTAAAGAACAACAAAGCCGCGGGCGCCGACGGACTCCCGGCTGAGCTATTCAAACATGGCGGCGAGGAGCTGGTAAGGTGCATGCATCAGCTCCTATGCAAAATATGGTCGGATGAAAGCATGCCTGCCGATTGGAATTTAAGTGTGCTCTGCCCAATCCATAAGAAGGGCGATCCTGCAATTTGTGCCAATTACCGCGGGATTAGTCTTCTAAATATCGCCTATAAGGTTCTAGTGAGCGTATTGTGTGAAAGGCTGAAGCCCACCGTCAACCAACTGATTGGACCTTATCAGTGTGGCTTCAGACCTGGAAAGTCTACCATCGACCAAATATTCTCAATACGCCAAATCTTGGAAAAGACCCACGAAAGGAGAATCGATACACACCATCTTTTCGTCGACTTCAAAGCTGCATTCGACAGTACAGAAAGGAGTTACCTGTATGCCGCTATGTCTGAATTTGGTATCCCCGCAAAACTAATACGGCTATGTAAGATGACGTTGCTCAACACCAGCAGCGCCGTCAGAATTGGGAAGGACCTCTCCGAGCCGTTTGATACCAAACGAGGTTTCAGACAGGGTGACTCACTGTCGTGTGACTTCTTTAACCTGATGTTGGAGAGCATCGTACGAGCCGCAGAACTTAATCGCTCAGGCACAATATTTTATAAGAGCGTACAATTACTGGCGTATGCCGATGATATTGACATCATCGGCCTTAACAACCGCGCTGTTAGTTCTGCCTTCTCCAAACTGGATAAAGAGGCAAAGCGAATGGGTCTGGTGGTGAATGAGGACAAAACGAAGTACCTCCTGTCTTCAAACAAACAGTCGGCGCACTCGCGTATCGGCACCCACGTCACTGTAGACAGTTATAATTTTGAGGTTGTAAAAGACTTCGTGTATTTGGGAACCAGCATTAACACCTATAACAATGTCAGCCTTGAAATCCAACGTAGAATCTCTCTTGCCAACAAGTGCTACTTTGGACTAAGTAGGCAACTGAGCAGTAAAGTCCTCTCTCGACGGACAAAACTAACACTCTACAAGACTCTCATCATGCCCGTCCTGACGTATGGCGCAGAAGCTTGGACGATGACAACATCCGATGAAGCGACGCTTGGAGTGTTCGAGAGAAAGATTCTGCGTAAGATTTTTGGACCTTTGCACGTTGGCAACGGCGAATATCGCAGACGATGGAACGATGAGCTGTATGAGCTTTACGACGACATAGACATAGCGCAGCGAATAAAGATCCAGCGGCTACGTTGGCTGGGTCATGTCGTCCGAATGGATACAAACGCTCCGGCTTTGAAAGTATTCGATGCGGTACCAGCTGGTGGTAGCAGAGGAAGAGGAAGGCCTCCTCTGCGTTGGAAAGATCAGGTGGAGAAGGACTTGGCTTCACTTGGTGTGTCCAATTGGCGCCGGTTAGCACGAGAAAGAAACGACTGGCGCGCTTTATTAAGCTCGGCCAAAATCGCGTAAGCGGTTATCGCGCCAATTAAGAAGAAGAAATTAAGATAGTCTTCCATGTCAACTTGGATTTCGCTCTAAACTCGATTAACAACGTTGGAGAACTGAGCAAGTGCTAAAGCGGAAACTCATCTTTTGAGGTCCGACCGCTATCGTTATTGGGAATATCTGTTTTACCAAACCCAGATTTAATGAAACAATTTTGTATTGTCTATGGACTCACTTGCACCCACGTTTTATGTATGAAATAAACAGCATCTAATACATTGATTGATTTTGACAACTCCATAGCAGAATTTTTCTCTGCCATCCGAAACAAAATGTGTTTTATAAATAACAATTTATACATGAACTTATATTTTTTTATAACGCCTTGGTCAACGGCCTGTCAAAATGCTGTTGGGTTTACTGGGAGAAAAATAACTTTAAGATTTTTCAATTTTAGATTGCGAGGATTCCAGGATAGCTGGTTGTGCGCTGGGTTCGGGACCCGCCACTTAAAAACCTTCCCCAATGAAAACATACACAAAGCCTCGGATGAGAACTTCCAACACTGATGACAACCCTTGCAAACGAGCTAAGGACTATGATTTGAGGGCATGCACCTGGAATGTCCGGTCCCTTACTGGGGAAGGTGCCTATGCCCGGCTGGTTGATGTCCTCGTGAGAGTAAAGGCTGGCATCACTGCCATCCAAGAGATGCGATGGACGGGGCAAGGCAAGAAAACCATAGGACCTTGCGACGTCTACTACAGCTGCCATGTAAAGGAGCGCAAATTCGGTGTCGGATTTGTTGTGGGAGAGAGACTACGTCGCCAAGTACTGTCGTTCACTCCGGTCGACGGGCGTCTCGCAACAATCCGCATCGAAACCCGTTAACATCTCGCTAATTTGCACCCACGCCCCGACGGAAGAGGATGGACGATGCGACCAAAGACTCCTTCTATGAGCGCTTGGAACGTTCCTATGAGCGCTGCCCCCGCCACGACATAAAAATCATGCTTGGCGACTTCGACACCAGGGTGCATAACGAAACATCCGGTAACTGACAGAGGCTGATCGATTTCGCCGGGACTAGAAACATAGTAGTCTGCAGCAACAGATTCCAGCATAAGAAAATACACGAAGCAACGTGGCTGTCTCCTGATCGGAAAACGCGAAACCAAATCGATCATGTTGTGATAGATGGAACACACGCTTCTAGAGCATTAACTAACTACGCAAAGAATATTCGACATCGAAAAGCTACAATCACAACAGACAGCCAGAAGATTCGTCAATCTGGTGACCGACCTCCAGAGCAATCTTAAATTATGGAGGGAACACCTCTCGAACCTGTTAAACAGTGATAGCTGCGCATGTCACAGAGAATGTGAAGATCCCGATACCCTAATCGACGACGACGGAACTGATGTTCCGCTACCCGACCATGACAACAAAGTCGCGGGCGCCGACGGACTGCCGGCTGAGCTATTTAAACATGGCGGCGAGGAGCTGGTAAGGTGCATGCATCAGCTTCTATGCAAAATATGGTCGGATGAAAGCATGCCTGCCGATTGGAATTTAAGTGTGCTCTGCCCAATTCATAAGAAGGGCGATCTTGCAATCTGTGCCAATTACCGCGGGATTAGTCTTCTTAATATCTCCTGTGTATTGTGTCAAAGGCTAAAGCTCACCGTCAACCAACTGATTGGACCTTATCAGTGTGGCTTTAGTCCTGGAAAGTCTACCATCGACCAAATATTTTCAATACGCCAAATCTTGGAAAAGACCCATGAAAGGAGAATCGACACACACCATCTTTTCGTCGACTTCAAAGCTGCATTCGACAGTACGAAAAGGAGTTTCCTGTGTGCCGCGATGTCTGAATTTGGTATCCCCGCAGAAGTAATACGGCTCTGCAAGATGACGTTGCTCAACACCAGCAGCGCCGTCAGAATTGGGAAGGACCTCTCCGAGCCGTTTGATACCAAACAAGGTTTCAGACAGGATGACTCGCTATGGAATGATTTCTTTAACCTGAGGTTGGAGAGGATCGTACGAGCCGCAAAACTTAATCGCTAAGGCACAATTTTTTTTAAGAGCGTACAGTTGTTGGCGTATGCCGGTGATATCGACACCATCGCCCTTAACCGCCGCGCTGTTAGTTCTGTCTTCTCCAACTGGATACAGAGGCAAAGCGAATGGGTTTGGTGGGGAACGAGGACAAAACGAAGTACCTCCTGTCATCAAACAAGCAGTCGGCGCACTCGCGTATCGGCACCCACGTCACTGTTGGCAGTTATGATTTCGAGGTTGTAAATTGCTTCGTTTATTTAGGAACCAGCATTAACACCGATAACAATATCAACCTTGAAATCCAACGTAGAATCTCTCTTGCCTACAAGTGCTACTTTGGACTAAGTAGGCAATTGAGTAGTAAAGTCCTCTCTCGACGAACAAAACTATTGCTCTACAAGACTCTCATCATGCCCGCCCTAACGTATTGCGCAGAAGCGTACGGCTATGTTGGCTGGTCATGTCGCCCGAATGGATACAAACACTCCGACTCTGAAAGTATTCGATGCGGTACCAGCTGGTGGTAGTAGAGGAAGAGGAAGACCTCCTCTGCGTTGGTCATATCAGGTGGAGAAGGACTTGGCTTCACTTGGTGTGTCCAATTGGCGCCGGTTAGCACGAAAAAGAAACGACTGGCGCGCTTTGTTAAACTGGGCCAAAATCGCGTAAGCGGTTATCGCGCCAATTAAGAAGAGAAGACGAGAAAATCTGTCATCAAATCAGATGTCATCCAAGTCTTCTTTTACAGACACGTAACGGGTAAATTGTTCAAATTTATTTTGCGGAATGCTCGAGGTCTTGCAAATTTCCGAATAACAAAAAGGTGTTATCTTTCTCCAGCCATATTCACGCAGTGTAAAATCGTGAGCCTATTCTTAGCCATTTTTCTAGCTGTGGAAATTTCACCTTTTCATGCAAATGGTTTGTTGAGTATTCGTTTAAAAATACTTGAATGTTTTTTCAACTCATATTGTTTAATATAATTTTCTGTTAACATAAGTAGGTTTTGTGAAATAATTGTGTATATAAAGGGAATAGTTTTGTAATAAAATTCAGTAAAAATTGTAGCTTCAAAGCTGAAGCATCAGAGTTTCATTTTGCTCTGGATTTTTGGCAACTTTCCCGCAATAGTCAAGGACTCTCCAAGCAACTTTCCCGCAATAATCAAGGACTCTCCAAGCAACTTTCCCTCAATAATCAAGGATTCTTCCCGCAACATATTTAAAATTCTTCCCGCAACATATTCAGTATTCTTCCCGCAACATTCCCGCAACATATTTAGGATTCTCCCCGCAACATATTCAGTATTCTTCCCGCAACATATTTAGGATTCTTCCCGCAACATATTTAGGTTTCTTCCCGCAACATTTTGGTCCTTCGAGCCGGATCAGTCAATTTCGCAACATTTTGATCCTTCTAGCCGGATCAGTCAATTCCGCAACATGGTTTATTATGTAATGCTCGCAGGAACAAGCCAAGCCCAACTGCATTATTAATGTTTCGCGAATTATATCCGTTAGTCAAATATGGTACTTTTCGGTATAACTTTTGGCATCATCTTGATGGATAATGCCCTAAAATCGTCGTAGTTGAGTCGCACTGAAATTTCTTTAACTTTGCCCCTTATAAGTGTACCTGACAAAGGAATGCCTTTATTTCGTGCTTTCACAAACCATTCGTAGCACAATTTATCGATATTAAGACCTTTGGGTTTTAACAGACTTATAACAAATAAGTTCTTCTTATTTAGGGATTCCCCTCTATACATACAAGTATTATTGAATGAGAAGTACGAATATGGTAGAGAGTAAACGTAAAAACAATGTTGTAGGTTGTCCGGTAATGGGGAATTAAAATAACCTTTGGGGTGGAAAACAAGTGTCCGCGTCCTGCTATGAGAGGTTGTCCGCCCAAGAGGGAAAAATTATCAAAATTCCTTAAGAATTTTTTAGTACTGAATGTCCGTTCATGGGAGGTGTCCGTTAGGAGAGAGAACACTGAATATGCATTTTCTAGATTTTATAAATAATATATTATATATACCATATATATAGTGAGTCAATATGAACGTGAACGCTCTAAAGCGTGAACACCCCAAAACGTGAACAGACATTTTTGTGCATTGACTACTCTAAAACGTGAGCAAACCCAAAAAGCTCTATAACATGAACAATAAACGTTACAATTATTTGTATGGAGTTTACATTGATCTCAAGTAAGTCTGAAATTGGGGAATCCCCTATTTATAAAATAGGCATTTTATTCGTAACTGCATGTAAGGAGTAAAGTATTTCAGTTGCGGTTTTGGTTTTGCAAAAAGTGTTTCGTCTTATGTTTTCTGGTGAAAAGGTCAGAGAAAAACGTACGCGTCAAGTTTGGAGAAGAGAGCCCCAGGGGTAAAGTCCGAGAAGCAGCGAATCACGTTTTTATGCTGTTCAAACGCCACTGGATCCCACAAGTTTAAGATTTTGGTAATTGGAAAGGCGAAGAATCCACGCTGCATTAAAAACTTTCAGTGTCCCACCGACTATAAGAGCTCGAAATCCGCCTGGATGACGTCGGCTATTTTCAAGCAATGGTTTCATGAGTCATTTGTTCCACAGGTGAATATTTCTTTTACGTTTTGTCCGATTTTTGAGGCTAACTGGTTGTTTTTTAACGTTACATCATTTTTAAAGGAGAAAGCCTTACAAATTACAGCTCTCTTAATCGACAATGCTCCTTCTCACCCAAATGAAGCTGAACTGGCAACGGAGAATGGGCCAATTTCGGTAATGTTTATGCCGCCAAACATTACTCCTCTCATTCAACCGATGGATGAGAATGCAATAAAAATCACTAAGTTGCATTACAAAAACAGCCTTCTAGCTCCAATAGCAGCAACAAAGTCTGATTTGCTCGAGTCGTTGAAAAAAATTAACGTAAAAACAGCTATAAATCTTTTGGATGCGCCTTGGTTTCGTGTTGGTGAAGCAACATTGGCTAAATGCTGGAACAGTATTTTAGATTTTGGGGTAAACAATGATGATCCCGAAGATAATGTTCCGTTGGCGGCTTTAAAAGAAAAATGGGAAGCTGAACTTCGCACCTTGATGAGCAACACCATCGATCTCCTTAGTAGCTTAAAGATATTTATATGGGTTATTGAAAAACTTTTTTTTATTAAAACTTTCAGATTGAATTCACGTTACCAGCCATTCATGAATGGAACGAAGGTATCGAGGAGGGCAATGCAGATGGCGATCATCAGCAAGAGGACGAATCCGATGATGACAGCGTATCAGAGCAACTGGAGAAAATTAAACCGACTGAAGCAGTTGATATTTTCAACAAGGCGTTAATATGGGCTGGTCATGAAGACGTCGATCAAAATGATATGAGCGTGCTTAGACGGTTAAGGGAGAAAGCTGGGATTCAAGTATTACAAAAACAGAAGATAAAAAAGAGATGACTGAGTTTTTTAAATAAAACCATCATATGACTTAATTTTCAATTAATATGTAACGAAAACAAGAACAAAATGTGAATTTAAATGTGAAAAAATATATGTACTTAGTCTTTTTGGGCATTCCAAAACGTGAACACTTTTGATAACGTGAACTAATTCAAACCAAGGCAGTTCACGTTATCAAAAGTGTGCGCTGTATATATATATAGCGAGTCAAAAAAGTATTGGCACACTCGAAAAATCAAAGTTCTCAGTGCTATACCTTTTCTTCTAATGAAAGTATAAAAAAATAGAAAACGGTATTTTCTAAATGTGTTTATTTGATACGTATCTGAACAAAAAAAATTAATATCTACATAGTTTTACAAGCTCAACCTTAAAATGTAAAGTAATGCACACATTCACATCAAAAAAGTATTGATATACTATATTCTTTATGTTAGCTTATGCTTTTGGCGTCGTAACGGTAAACTCCCGTTATTTTTACTCTTGAGTTTTACTTATTCGTACGTTTTAGGAATTGTCTACCGTGATTTCAACGGGCATAGACCAAAATGGGTCTCTAGTAGTCACTAGAACTACGTCAATTAATGATAAAATTGTATTTTGGAAAAAAGTCCTACCGCGAAACTAGCAAACTTGTCGATAAATCATGGTCCAGCGTTCGAAACATCGTTATGCATTATTGCAATACTGGCAAAATAGCTCCGGTGAGCAGATCTCGCCGCCCAAAACAATTAACCGAACGACCGGAGCGAATTGTGGTTTTCACGGTGGCACAAAACCCAAAAACTTCGGCTGTCAAATTGTGCAAGACCCTGCAAAATTCATTTGAAATCAATTTCAACCACCAAACTGTTCGAAATACACTACATAAGGGCGGGTATCATGGCCGGGTTCCTCGACGCAAACCCTTCATTTCGAAGGTAAATAAGAAGAAGAGGCTAGAATTAGCTAAACAGCAATGTTTTTGGCATTTAATTATATCAGTCAACCGCAGGTATGCTCTGCAATTTTCACTATAGATACAAATATCGAACAAAGAATTTGAATTAAATTTTGTGTTTTGAACGGGATTTCGTGTGCCGAATAGTTGAAAATGTTGCAGAAAGCCTATGGCGAGTGTGCTTTATCCTTTATTAAAAACACGGGTCTACGAGTGGTACAATGCTTTTGCAGAGGAATGAGAGGTCGTGGAAGATTTGCCCATCAACGTCTGCAACGGATGAAAGCCTCGTTTCTTTCAAAAAATTCATCGGAAGAAGGTGGCTGAAGACATGCTTGAGCAAGTGAATTCGGACCCTACGTTTATCCAGCGCATCGTAATAGGTGATGAGACATGGGTATATAAGTTTGACACAAACCAGTCAACAGGCGGCTGAATGGCGATATCCACATGAGCCGAAACCCAAAAAACTACGTCAAAGTCGGTCAAAAGTGAAAGTCATGCTACTCGTTTTCTTTGGTTATCATGGTGTTGTGCCCTCGAAATTCGTTCCAAATGCTAAAGAATATTATTTGGAAGTTATGCAACGTTTGAGAGAGAATATGTGTAGGAAACTGCCCAATTCATGGAAAGAAAACTCATGGATCTTGTACCATGATAACGCACAAGACTAATATTGTGAACACTTTTCTGATAAAAAACTCGACAAATATCATCAAACAACCACCGCATTCACCGGATCTAGCCCCCTGTGACTTTTTTTCTTTTTCCGAAACTCAAATTGCCACTTCGCGGACGCCGCTTCGAGTCGATAAAGGCCTTTAAGGAGAATTCGCTGAAGGAGCTGAAGAAGATCTCTTCAAACGCGTTTAAAAGGTGCTTTGAGGACTGGCCTAATCGTTGGCATATCTGTATTGAATGGAGAAGGCGACAAAATAAATTTTGATGATTAAACAATTATTTTGCGTTTTATGGAAAACAATTTCTAGTACTTTTTTGACAGAATGTGTATAGTGATTAGGCTTCATCTCTCTGTATGCCCACACAAAGATTGCGCTACCCCAGGGCGTTACCCCAGCACAGAAACAAACCAAATGAAAATAAGATTAAGAGCAAGACAAAGCGATAACAGTGGAAAATAAGGAAGAAACTGCACTTGGAGACTTTCGTACAAGTAATAGGACCGTCACAATAGGTCCGTTTGACTGACGAATTTGGCTGACAGCTAAATAGATTATGCGTATTTGACTCGAAAGCAAAGGCGTCACATACATACGTGCCGTACGCCATGCCAGAATCCACTAACGTTGGCAACTTTCTACTTTTGACGTACGGCAAGAGCAGCGAGAATGACAATTGTTTAAAGAAGAACAATTTTGTACCACGCAAATTTCTATCGATAGTGTTTTATCATATTAAATGCAGAAAATATATAGAATTGAAATGAATTGAATCAAATCAAATGCACTCTTATCTTTTCGATAAAAGCTTCAAAGAGTACATGTTTCACAACCAACAAAAACCTGTTTATACACATCGAAATATGATATTTACTTTCACGAAAAGAATATCTGTTGCTTTTTTGTTTATATGCGGCAACACTTTCATTGTGGCACATACGTCTTACACGTCATGTCAACCAAATGCGTCGCCGCAATGGCCACAAAAGGCCCATTGTGACAGCCCTATAACTTTATACGCAAGGTTTGTTGATTTTCTAAATTCAAAATTTTCTAACGTTTGAAAAATTGTCAGATTCGAAGAGAACAAAGTAGCGGTACCATCTGTAAATCGTGCGTCAACACAATGTTTATAGTTTTTAGCTCAAAGTAGAGGTGACATAACCGTAATGCCATAAATTTGCTGATCGGACCATCATATGGGCAACACTCTAATCGATTAGAAGTGGCATGCCATAATTTCGTGGTCATAATCATAATCGTAGAGACCAATTGAATTATGATTTTTTTCCGTAACCATAACCAGTTGCATAGTGTTGCATTGTGATTTACTGCATTGCATATAAAGCCATTATATTAATGCATAAATTACCAACTTCTTCGTTAATGCATCTGTTATCCTTTCTTTAGATTCTGCACTTCAAAATCCACAAATGAATAATATAATAATATATGTAAATATCAGCTGCTTATGGCTATTGGACCAATAATTGATGACATAAATATTGTTATTATTAATACTACGGTTAGGTTATGACGTTATGTTATGGCACCTCTACTTTGAGCTTTAAGCATTTAATGTGGATGTGTACTTGTGTATAAAATATTACAATGATTTGTATGTACCTTCGGTGGGACACTAAAATTGGAGTGTCATGGAGTGTTTACTTTTTTGTGTTATGAGAAATATATTTTTCCTAACTGTTGCAGAAAGTTTTTTTTTCGTATAGTTAAGTAATTGTTATTTTTATCCTCAATTATGTAAATAAATATGTTTGTCTTATCTACAACTTTAGCAGTTTTAATTCAGAAAGTTGAAACTCTAATTCGGAATTTCATTTCAAATTCAGAGAATTGCAATCCAAGTTCAAAACTTCCATTTCAAAATCAGAAAATAACAATTCAATTTCAGAATATCCATTTGAAATTCAGAAATTTGCTTTGCTAAATTGAAAATGTCTATTTCAAATTCAGAAACTTCCAATTAAAGTTCAGGAATCTAATTTTCACGATACGGTTACCCAGAGGCAATTGAGTCACAATGTGTTACAATTTTTTGATTCTGAATGTTTACTTATGTGTATACGTTCAATACGAGTATTCATAATCACGCTCTTACATATAAAAAAACATAGTGAACTGTTTTCGACAAGATTTCTTTTTTCGTTACATGAAAATAAATAAGACTAAGTGTTAAACTTTGACCAAATAAGGATTTAATATACATATATATTTCCATTAAATGCAGGTATAAAAAGTATTCAGAACTCAACTTGAAATTTTTTGAATTCAAATTATAGATTTCTGAATTTGAAATGAAATTTGTTTGAATTGAATTGCAAATTTCTGAATAAGAATAGCGACTTTCTGAACTTGAATTATAATATAACTTTCTGACCTAAAGCCGAAGAAGGTGTAATGGTGTTCAAACTGTTTTCCAATTAACTTATTAATCATCAAACCTGTGTGTGTAAAACTCGTAAGATAGCTAAATTTTCACACAAAATTTATTTTTTTAAGATCATTTTTTCTCATACACGACACAATAAACATTTTGAAGAAAAGAAATAAACAGGGCACTAAACGAAACTTGAATAATCACCCGAAACTGTAATATCGCCGCCTAAAAAGTGCAATTTGACTCCATGTGAGTAATTTTTGGGACGTCGTTAAGGATAAATGTCACACCAACAATCTATAAGTAGAGTCAATTCAAGAGTTTAAAAATTAAATCGAAGCTCCCATCGCTGAAATGAGATCAGAAACCAGCGAAAATATACTAAAAATTGTACGGAAACGACTACTGTAAAGTCCATTGTGGAAATCATTTGAATGAATTTGCTCTTCATGATTCGAGAAAAAATCATGTAAAAATATGTATATCTTTTATATGTATGTAGCCGAACTAAATAGAATTCATTTTCGCTTTAAAAATATTTCTATGAAGTTGAGCACGCCTTAAGAAATTTCTTTTTAATTTATATATTCATCAAAAGATTAAAACATGTATGTTTCAGTCATGAAGTTTGCTTTTGTGATCTTAAAGCAATAATAAGGTAACTTATTTTTCTCCATTAAAATATAAAACATAAACCGATGAAAAACCGTGAATAGTGTTTTCTGAATGTGGAATTCAGAAATAGATCCAAAATAAACTAACATTACAATAAAAAGACTAAACAAAACGGTACGCATTTTAAGGAACTCGCACCAAGCTTCCCTGTACAATTTATATGCAGCTTAAAAAGATAGCCTCATAAATAGCATAACAATACATATAAAAGGTATAATAGCACACCAACAACCACGACAATTTCAAATGAGCCACCCTATCCACAGCGAACGTAATTATCATGCACAACAAAAAACAACAAACGTATGAAGTGGGAAGTGAAGTTTCCTCTAATACCGTAATAAAAAATACTACCAAGCAAAATTAAGCGTTAATAAAACATCATCCAAAATGTGCCGATGTTAACCTTAAAATATCCAAAATTGGAAGATCCATTGTATTCATACTAATATAATACATAAGAGGTTCTTAATCTATTGCAAAAATAAACAATTTAAACGTATTTTAGAACCGTTGTTTCTTGCTGACAAAAATAATGGCATTCGGACACTAAATTGTGCAGCCGAACGATAGCAAATTATAAATATTTCCACTACTGTAAATCGATTTTAAGAATTAAACGATTTTGAGATGGTTGACTGCAATGCCATTAATTAAATCTTACTAAAGTCATTAATATTCTATACTTATTACGAGTAATCCAAAAAGCGACGCAAAGATATAAAAGGCACAATACTCGTAATACCAACAAGCCATTTTTTTCAGATTTGTGCTTTTCAAATTAGCATTGTTGTGCTTATCATAAGTTTGACTGCAGTTGGTATTTGAAAGTACACTATTGAACAAAAGTGAACACGAAAAATTATATACAACTGTTCAAAAAAAACTTAAACCTATTTGAAATTATGTATATTAAATTTGGGATCACACTAATGGGTCGGGTTTGGCCACCTGTGATGACGATAAAATGTTTAAAAGTTTTGAATTTTTAGCCAATTTTTATAAACTCTATGATTTGTTAGAAAAAGACATTTTTATAGAAAATCTTTTGATACACCTCTTGAATCAATATTTCTGAACTGGTAGATCGTACCCGAACCGGGTGTCACTATTTCTATTACTTCATATTTGGTTTAAAAATATCAAATGAAATTTGAATTTCCTCTATATATTTTGCATTCATATGGCCATACCACCGCTTGCTAATCATCGAGAATCGTATGCTGGAGTCAGCGTAAATAGCATTCATGACTTTTTATTTTTGGCAGCAAACTTTGAATATTTAGGCTTTTTGACAGTAAAACATTTCCTTTTTAAATTAAGTACACGACGCGCGGTCCAAACGAAAGCTACACCTCATACCTTCAGCATCCTTTTTGGTAATTTCATTGATTCGTCATTAAGCACCGAGCCGTATGCCAAACATCTTCTAAAATCAATTCCTTAACTTCTGAACTTTTTCAATGATTACTTTCACTTTAATTCTTTGGGTTTAATGTACATAGTAAAATGCTCTTCATGGAGCGGCGAACATGCACAAAACCAAAAACTCATTTTCATTACTGAAAATTTACGATTTAGTTTCCAATTAATTGCCGAAGCATGGCGAGCAATTTTTAACGCTTTCGGAAATTACTTGCAAGTGGATATTGTTGCTTTTGTTATTTAGTCTTTTCTTACAGTTTCAACTTTGTAAATATTAACCATTTAGACAAAAATTGCTCATACATGCATTGAAATTTTTGTCGTTATGACATGTCAATATTTTTGTGTTCACTTTTGCTCCATAGTGTATTTTTGGTGTCTTCAAATATAAAATACCAAGTTTTGAATAATTCCGTGAATAAGAAAATACTACAATATGTGTAATACTGAAGAGGGTCACATTTAGATTGGTTTGCAAAGTTAAAACATTTAAATTACAAATATCATTACAAAGAACACACACATATATATAGAATTAGGGTATCTTAAATAGTAATTAAGCAGATAGATAGGATTAACAGATAAAAAACATGTCCACAAACAGTTATTTTAGTGAGTTTACTGTATTTGAATTTAATTACTTCGTATGCTTCATTAGGAGAACTTTGCTTGAACTTATGCTTTTTATAATAATGAACTGAACTGAAGTCAAAAAGCGACTTTGAATTTTTCTATAATTCAGCACTTTTGGAAGAAGATATGTTAAGTTTTTAAATGTTTACATATATATACATATATATACATGAATGTATGTATTAATTCAGAGATGCACTTTAGATGCGATGGTAGAGGTGGTTTTAGTCGAGGAAGTATCAGTAAGGGCAAAAGCAGAAAAAACAATTGTGGTGGTAGTAATTAGTCGCTTGCTTGATTGCTAGTGATGATCCAATTCAGTGTAACACTTTGTCTTCTTTTTGCGCAAGATAATTTTTTGTATGTGTTGATAACTCTTCCATAAAATGCATAATGATGGCAGTTAAGTTTTACCAAACAATAGGTTATCTTGGTTTTTACTTTCATTAATTAAAAATCAGCACCTGTCCTGAGGATGATGTTTGCAAGTATGATGACACGTCCGTCTCAATCATGCAGCTTCTCAGTGTATCAGGTATAAACATGCCCTGTGGCACTTTTCCACACCTCTTTTCCACACTCTCTCTTTTTCTCTTTGATTGTTACTATTTTTCGCAATAAACGCTAAATGGTTATCGTCAATATATCCAAATTACTGTGTACGGCTTAAATTTTTGGGTCCGATAGTTCCACCTTTTTAAGTTTACTAATTAGAGTTACACGAGTGTGCGATGATTTTCTGAAATGCTTATAAAAGTTTTAAGAGAAGAAAAGAAAAATACGGAATTATAAAGAGAATTCAGAAAATGGCACATGCATTTACAATATCTACTAATAAAAATGTAAACTTGTATGCATGCAAAAGAAGGTAGTGATTTCATTTCATTTAGTAGTTTATATAATATTTGTATTAGGTCTTGAAGCAAAATTAATGATTTCAGTAGGCTGTGAACACACTTATAGTCCGGGAGCCAGGGGTCGATTTTGTCAGCTGAACAGGCGAACTTGTAAAATAAATTAAAAAGTAAAACTAATTTATGCCGATTGAAATTTTTTTACATAATTTTGGACACATATAAAAATATAATAATAATGGTCAGTTGCGTTTCTATGTTGCGTTCATACATCTCGGCGACGCGCGGAATTTTCAATGCTTCAGCTGACGGTCTTCCCACCGCTATAAACGCAGCTGACTATCATTATTATATTTTCATATGTGTCCAAAATTACGTAAAAAAATTTCAGTCGGCATAAAGAAGTTTTACTTTTTAATTTATTTTAAAAGCTCGCTTCTTCAGCTGACGTATTTTCCCCCTCTACGGCACAGCTGACAATTTTTTTTATTCTACACAAAAACAAATTCAGTTGTTAAATGAGTTGTTAAAATTTTTTTTTTCGACACGTTTCGCAGCATCCCACGCACGTAGCCACCGCTACTGGACCAGATGACGGTTGGTTTCGTCATCCGTTGGATGGCGTCTGCCTTCAGTATTAAAATCAGTCGGCATGAAATGATGACGTCAAAATGACCCCTGGCTCCCGGAATATTAGTTTACTTATCGGCACCAAGGCGAATTTATTAAATGTAGCAATAGACCAGCTGATTTGTTTTTTTTCTTTCGCCGTGTATAAGTCCATTTAGTTGCCGTTCCATTCGCACTATCATTATATGCTTCTAGCCTCAAATGGTTATCGACAGTTCAACGCAGTTCGCCCTTTTCTTTTCTATTTTCTCCTGTCGTGACATTCTATTTTTCAAAATGTTGTTCTTGGTGTAATGACATCATTCTTAATGAATGATCGGCAGCTTGATACTATTGTCAAAAACCCCAACCCATATCAATATAGTTATTAAGAAAGGTGCCAATTTTGACGTGGCGTGGCCGTCGTAGCCGAATGCTTTGGCGCGGGACTACCATTCGGAAATGCGCAGATTCGAATTGTCGTGTTTGAAACACCAAATGGTAGAAGAAGTTGTTTCTAATACCGGTCGCCCCTCGGCAGGCAATGGCAAACCTCCGAGTGGATTTCTGCTCCTCATAAAAAACCATCTGCCGTTCGGAGTCGGCTTAAAACTGTTCGCCTCTCCATTTGAGTAAATCTCGAAATACAAATAGTATGCCTTATATTCGCCCATACTAACTTCATGCAATTTTACAGAATGTATACCAATCGAATAAACATAATAAACAAGTTGTGTTCGATTTTTGCGAATTTTTGGCAAGAAGCATGACACAAGTTACCTATGAATAATATGTTAACGAATATGTTGGACAATTCCACTATGATATCAACTAATTACGAATAAATTACGATCTATTTATAATGTCTTCTTTGTACTCTAAGTTCATCCATTTGGTATAACTCACATCCAAAGTTTTATTTCTGTTAATTTTGATATGTTTAAGAGTGGTATAAAAGTTGGGAATACATGTTTAGTAAATATTTGTTTCATTATTTCCAAGAGTTTCAGATTTTTCCAGGTAAAGCCAAAAATGTAAAGCACGTCAACATTGGCTCTTATAAAAAAACCCGAATATATGCGAACCATTATGTACTCTTGTAAACCTCTCAAGGCTATTCAATTTTGAACATATTTAGGAAGTTACCGTTATAATTCGAGCATAATCGATCTGGCACAATATTTTACTACTCAATGAACTTTCGGTGTTCTTGATCTGAAGTCAACGAGAATAACACTAAATACCTATGGTTAGTTTCCACAGTACTGTTGAACGTTTTAAATTTGCAGAACGAAAGTATTTTGTTTGCTAAGAAACCAGCATAAGTATTGAAAAAAACCTAGAAATACATACATTCTGTCAAACAAGTACCGGGAATTGTTCAATAAAACGTAAAATAATTGTTTAATCATCAAAATTTATTTTGTCGCCTTCAAAATAGGCTTCATTCCAAGCAATACACACATGCCAACGATTAGTCCAGTCATCAAAGCACCTTTTAAACGCGTTTGAAGAGATCTTCTTCAGCTCCTTCAGCGACTTCTCCTTAATAGCCTCTATCGACTCGAAGCGGCGTCCGCGAAGTGGCAATTTAAGCTTTGAGAAAATAAAAAAGTCACAGGGGGCTAGATCCGGTGAATACGGTGGTTGTTTGATGATATTTGTCGAGTTTTTTGTCAAAAATGGTGTTCACAATATTAATCTTGTGAGACGATGCGTTGTCATGGTACAAGATCCATGAGTTTTCTTTCCATAAATTGGGCACTTTCCTACGCATATTCTCTCTCAAACGTTGCATAACTTCCAAATAATATTCTTTAGCATTTGGAACGAATTTCGAGTGCACAACACCATGATAACCAAAGAAAACGAGTAGCATGACTTTCACTTTTGACCGACTTTGACGTGGTTTTTTGGGTTTCGGCTCATGTGGATATCGCCATTCAGCCGCCTGTTGACTGGTTTGTGTCAAACTTATATACCCATGTCTCATCATCTATTACGATGCGCTGGATAAACGTAGGGTCCGAATTCACTTGCTCAAGCATGTCTTCAGCCACCTTCTTCCGATGAATTTTTTGAAAGAAACTCAACTCGCTAGGAACGAGTCGAGCAGCCACGGGTCTCATCTCTAATTGATAGTATATAATGTTTACAATTGATTCGTGAGACACGCTAAGGTCACAAGCTACTTCCCTCAAACTCTAATGATGGTTTTAAAGCACCATTTCCTTGACTTTGGCGACGCTTTCATCCGTTGAAGACATTGATGGGCGACCAGATCGGGGCAAATCTTCCACGACTTCTCATTCCTCTGTACCACTCGTAGACCCGTGTTTTTAATAAAGGATAAAGCACACACGCCATAGGCTTTCTGCAACATTTTCAACTATTCGGCACACGAAATCCCGTTCAAAACACAAAATTTAAGACAAATTCTTTGTTCGATATTTGTATCCATAGTGAAAATTGCAGAGCATACCTGCGGTTGACTGATATATTTAAATGCCAAAAACAAGCTAATTGACGGTCACTCTAAAACTCTGCGACACTATAGAAGACAATTGTAAAGGGTTTTTCAGTAAGAGCGCTTCAACTTTTGAACTTTTTTGACTTTTTTAACTAATTTTTTTTTTATTATCGAGTTTGAACATATATTATACATTTAAGTATGAAATTCGATTTCTTTTGCATGACCACCGCGTGCACGTTTTACGAAGTCCAATTGTTGAACCCAATTTTCGACCACTCTTTTGCATAAATCGGCCGAAATTCCAGCAATTTCGCGTTCAATATTGGCTCTGAGCTCACAAATCGTCGCCGACTTGTTACTGTAGACCAATGACTTCACATAACCCCAAAACGGGACGGCTTGTTAAATGGACCGTAAAATGGCCGTAATGCTCTTAAAGTAGCAGCAACAGAACGATTATTTTCATAAAAAGTTTGCACGATTTGCAATCGTTGCTCAAGTGTGTAGCGTTCCATGATGAAATGTATACTAATGAAGTTTACAAATGACAAGCGAAAAATAAAAAAATATTGCGTCGTTCGCCCTCCCTATCGGAAAAAAGTTGAAGCGCACCTATTGAACAACCCTATATCAACATTCTAGTTAAAAAAGCTTAGACATATGTGTAACGCGCGCTTTTTAAATGAACAATTCCCGATATTGTTTTGCCAGAATGTATAGATGTAATTAGAAGGATATAGTTTCGCTGACTACATACTTTAAGCTTTGTGGGTACGGAAAAAACGATCGCTGAATTTAGCAAAACTCATATAATGGCAAAAATTTACAATTCAACATTTACGAGATTTTCTTACATTTTTTAATAGATCTTGTGCATAATTAGTTGCAATGATTTATTGATAAGCACTGCGATTAAGAAGGTATATAATTAATATATATTATACAATAAGTGCTACTCCTGAGTAGTAAAGTCCTCTTTCGACGAACAAAACTAACACTCTACAAGGCTCTCATCATGCCCGTCCTAACATATGGCGCAGATGCGTGCACGATGACAACATCCGATGAGGCGTTCTGTGGAGTGATTGATCATTTGGGCTTACAACAGGTTTGTGCACGTTTCATTCCGCACAAATTAACTGAGGCCAAAAATTGCTCAGAATTCAACATGCGAAAGACCTGAGCGAGAAAAGACGAGAACTCCCTTTATAACATTGTAACTGTGACTGATGTTTTGACTAGAAATCGCATTTTAACCATCAATCACTCACCATATTCACCTGATATGGCTCCCTGTGACTTCTACCTATTCGAATAATTGCATTTGGCCATGAAAGGAAAACGTTTTGCGTCCGTAGAGGCCATCCAAAAGGTTTGTACCGACATTCTGAAGGACATTCGGGTCATTGACCTGAAACACTCTTTTGAAATTCACATTCGGACAGCTTGCAATTCGTTTTTGGACCATCCCAAGGCCAAAGCCAAGGCAAAAGGTGATCATATCGAGGAAAAATAAATTGATTCTTAATGTTATATTATTTCTCCACATTTTTTACTCTGAATGGAATAAAAATAATTTTCCAAACTAAATTTATGGCCTTTTTAATTGGTTACACTTCGAGTGTGGACCCTGTAAAATAAGGAATATTTAGTACATTTTTATTTACTGCTCTTCCTCTTACACAAAATTTAAAACCCAGTACTCGGTGCTCATTATATATAATATGTACATGAGCACGTAGGAGTACTTATGCTAAATGCCTAGAAATAGACGTTCTCAGAATTCAACATGCGAAAGACCTGAGCAAGAAAAGACGAGAACTCCCTTTATAACATTGTAACTGTGACTGATGTTTTGACTAGAAATCGCATTTTAACCATCAATCACTCACCATATTCACCTGATATGGCTCCCTGTGACTTCTACCTATTCGAATAATTGCATTTGGCCATGAAAGGAAAACGTTTTGCGTCCGTAGAGGCCATCCAAAAGGTTTGTACCGACATTCTGAAGGACATTCGGGTCATTGACCTGAAACACTCTTTTGAAATTCACATTCGGACAGCTTGCAATTCGTTTTTGGACCATCTCAAGGCCAAAGCCAAGGCAAAAGGTGATCATATCGAGGAAAAATAAATTGATTCTTAATGTTATATTATTTCTCCACATTTTTTACTCTGAATGGAATAAAAATAATTTTCCAAACTAAATTTATGGCCTTTTTAATTGGTTACACTTCGAGTGCCGGACCCTGTAAAATAAGGAATATTTAGTACATTTTTATTTACTGCTCTTCCTCTTACACAAAATTTAAAACCCAGTACTCGGTGCTCATTATATATAATATGTTCATTGAACACGTAGGAGTACTTATGCTAAATGCCTAGAAATAGACGTAAAACTTAACTCACCATTCCGTACTGTATAAAAATGGTTATCCTACAAAACAGCAGTAGATAATGCATCCTTGCAGGATTTGTTTGGCTGATATCCGATGTTTCTCAGTTGTGTTTTATTATGAACTGCTATTCCGTCTTGTTGTTACTAGGTAGCACTGTTGTAATTAATTTTTGTTATAAATATTATCGGTGTGATACTGTTGTCGTTCGTTACTATTTAATAGTTTTTTTTTTTTTTGTTTTTTTTTTTTTGTTTTGTTTGCATTCGATCCTTTCAATTAGATATTAGGAACTTAGAAGAAAATTGAATGCTTATCATTGTTGTGGCTGCTAATGTCCTATATTACCGTAAATGTGGCACAAGAGTGCAACAGTTACACAAATTTCAAGATAGTTTTCGAGTCATGATGACTGGTTTTTGGCACCATCGATCCGTTGCATATGATATAGAATATAACCTAAAAAGCAACAAATAAGTACCCGTCAAACTACAAAGTAAAATGTAGACTTCTTCTTTTGGCATATATCACAGCATACTTTTTTTACTACGATTTTATGACAAAAGTACAAATCTACATTATAGTTAAGGAACTTCGCGATAAATTCCGCAATATAACAACTGAACTATATAAATGAAAATAACAGCATACAATTGTGCAAATGGATGTGATTATGACAACTACCCACAGGTACATGCGTTCATGTACTTGGAAGTAGGAAAATAAATAGAAAAATAATTTGTTGGCACTTAAACGTAAACAAAATTTAATTTGTGATTTTTTTTTGCCCTGCAACTTTTTACTCGCAAAATGAAAAAATACCGAAATGAATACTGCTTTAATTCGAGCATATGCGACAAAGGGATAATAAATACATACTTATATTTTTACATATTTCACTTTGATTTCTACTTTTGTACACTTCACATATTTGTAGATGTGCACTCATCACTATACATAGACGTATTTTAATATTATGAACCGCACAAAAACCCTAGTCGTACTAGTATATATTTGTTTATATTAAACCATGAGTATACGTATGAACTTGAATATTTATATTCGTGTAACACAATGCAATTTGCGTTGAGAAAGAACACACTTATTTTATTATTTCTTCAATTTCTCTAGCGAAGTAACTGAACAGAAAGAAAATAATAACATTAGAAAATTACAAAACTTTTATCCAATTTTATGCAATCCGAAGTTTTGTTTGTATGTACGCAATAACTATTCTGATTTCAGTAATAACACAAATTTTCCAGAAAAACAAATTCTAGTATTTTAGCAAATTTACATTAGCACTTGTACATATGATGTTTTTCGGCATTGCAAAATTGAATGGATTTTCGCATTATGCTTGCTTTTTCTTATTGTTTCCGCGATACCTATTTATTTTTTATATAGCCTGTACATGACACAATCATATGTAGATTGCAGAACTAAAAGAGAAACACGGAAGGCAATGGCGACGACGTCAGTGGAGGCGCTTTAAATTTAGAAGTCACAGGGATAGTTTCGTTGGGCAATCACGTCCCACCGCCCACAATACAATGTTGCAGACTGAATGCAAAAACGGCAAAAGGCCAACAACTGGCTGCTAGTGGCTTATGCACATACATACATATGAATCTAAGTATGTATATTTTCACGTAAATATGTACTATGTAGGAATGAAAGTGTGTACACAAATTTGGAATAGATTGAGTATTTGATATAAGGCATGTAATTTGTGTTCTTAATAACGAGTTGTATAGCCATTTGTATCTTCATAAATATTAAATCGGTGTAAAATCGGATAAACAACCTCGACTTTATGTTATGAAAATTTAATTGATAATAGTTTCTTTTTTTGTTTACAAAATCTTGCCCAACCTATAATGCTTGCATCTGAAGCTTTTCGCCAATGCTACTTACAAATTTTTTAACTCCATCAGTGTGCAGTTATGAGATGAACTTATACCAAAAGCCAAAATTTACTGAAGCCAAAAATCAAAGGAAACAAAAACCAATCAAAACCGTCATGAAAAGGTGGACACAATAAACTAAAACTTCCTAGCTACTTCCAGTGATTGTGCGCATTGCTGGTGCAGACTTTCAGGCATACACATACATATATATTTACGTGCACATTATGAACGTTTGCATAATATACGTATCAAGCGAGAAATTTGTTTGAAATTATAGAAAATATATAAATTTAAAAGCGAGGCTATCTTTTAGGTCAAGAATTAAGAAGAAAATAGGTTTATGTATCATATATCTGTGTGTACATAATCAAGCATTAAAATACAAAAGTGTAAAGCTGAGCCACATAAATAAGCATTAAAATTTAAAAATTGTTTAATTCCTATATTTGGAAAAAAACATAGTTTTGAATGTTTCGGGAACTTATATTCAATATTCCTCATCTGATATTAAAGCCTGAACTTCTTATCAACCTATAGGACTTGAGAGACCTGGCAACTCTAATGAAATGAGAACAAGGAAATTCATATTCTCAAAGTTTTCGTGAATCATCACTAAAATATTACAAAAAAGAAATGTCAAACAGTGAGAAATTAGGCAAAAGTGCCTAAGAGAGCTCCAGATGTTGAGGCGTGAGTCGAGAAAACTTCTAAACCGGGCCCCCAAGACTAACCTTGCTGAGGACTGGGAGCGATACCGTGATGTTCAGAAGAACTACAAGGCTAATTTGGGAATCGAAAAGAGCCTCATATAGGGAATTCAGCAGTGGTATTGAATCTCTGAGTGACACGGCAAAATTGGTTAGGATCCTGAGAAGTGACCCAACTACAAAGCTGGGGTCACTTAGGAAATCTGATGGCTCCTTCACGGAGCGGCAAAGTGAGACACTCAGCTTGCTGATGGAATCTCACTTTCCTGGTAAGCAGATAAGCGTCAGCCGGCAACAGCCCTTATTGATAGAGGCAGTTGTTAGAGCTGTAACACCTTCCCGGCATGACTGGTTCGTTGCCAGATCTGTGGTGAATGAGGCTGCCATTCCATTTGCCATCAAATCTTTTGGCGGCTACATGTCGCCCGGACCAGATGGCATATACCCTGCAATGCTGAAGGAAAGCGCAGAGTCCGTGACAGCAGCCCTGAAGAAAATCTTCTTGGCATGCCTGGCACTGGCTTACATACCACGCTCTTGGAGGATGGTGAGGGTCGCTTTCATCCCAAAGGTTAGAAAAGACGACTACACCAGCCCGAAAAGCTTTAGACCCATCAGCATGACCTCTTTCGTGCTGAAAAGTCTCGAACGACTGGTGGAATTGCGCCTACGTCAGAAGTCGCTGAAGACTTACCCTCTGTCTCTATTTCAGCATGCCTATCAGAGTGGAAAATCCTGCGAGTCGGCACTGCAAAACCTTGTTGTTAGGGTAGAGCTGGCCATCGACTGGATGGACTTTCGGTGCGAGCAGAGGAAGATCTGCTGGTGTCATCTGGGGTTATTAGAGGCTGCCCCCAAGGCGGTTTGCTGTCTCCATTGCTCTGGTGCATGGTAATCGATCCTCTACTCACCGCCTGCGGACGATGTTGCTTGTTTGGTAACAGGCCCTCCGCTTATGAACATCTGCAGGAAAGTACAGAAAACTCTGGATCGGATTGATACTTGGTGCTGTGCGAATGGGATATCGGCAAATCCCGTCAAGACTGGTATTGTCCTCTTCACCAGAAGGGGGAAGCTTGATGGACTCGTTCTACTTAAGCTAAAAGGAGTCACAATGCAGCTATCCAAGGAAATTAAATATCTTGGAGTAATCCTCGATAGTAAGCTCCTATGGAAATCACACGTTGAAACAAAGACATCCAAAGCACTGACAGCTTTCTGGCAGTGCAAAGGTGCCTTTTGGGAAAACGTGGGGTCTTTCTCCTAGCAAGGTCCTATGGATTTACACGGCTATGATAAGACCTATTATCACCTATGCATCAGTGGTCTGGATGAGAAGAATCTCTCTAGTGGGAGTCAGGAGGACCTTATCGAGACTACAACGCACTGTGGCCATCTGATGCAACGGAGCTTTTCCGACTACTTCAGGCCCGGCATTAAATGCTCTGATTGGTTTACCACCACTTGATGCTTTCATACAAGGAGAGGTCTTGAAGGCTATCTGCAGGCTGGCTATGTGTCTGCCCCGCCTTCGCTCAAATCAGGTTTGAGGTCTTTGGCACTGATGTGTTAAGAAGCGACCATCTTGGCTCCTTGGAACCACAAGATCTTCTCAGATTTCTTCGGAGATCGGGTAGATTTAAAGAAAATTAAAAGGGAGTCAAAGTGTAGTACAATAGACTTAATTAAAGTCTGAGTGCTGCACTTGCTAGTTGTCCCGACAAGAAAAAAAAACAAAAAAAAAATGCCGAAATCGTTCAGAATAGCTAAAAACTACAAATTTAAACCCTTTTCTGCGGCTCACAGTGGTCAAGTAGCCCGACGTTTTGGTCAGAAAACAATAAGTCAAAGAGAAATAGTACGATTTTGATGAAATTTTTACTTATAGGGTTTTTTATGTCGCTGATTCTGAAAATGAAATCAGAATTTCAAAATTCAAAATGGCGGACCCAAAATGGTGGACATTTTTCGCAAAAAGTGTTCAGATTTTACTAAAATTCACATTACCGAGGTTTTTGGGGTCGCTGATTGTGAATATGAGATCAGAATTTCAAAATTCAAAATAGCGGACCCTAAATGGCGGACAGTTTTTGCGAAAAATTTTCAGATTTTACTGAAGTTCACATTACCAAGGTTTTTGGAGTCTTTGATTTCGACAGTAGACGTACAATCTTCAAAAGAATATGCCACATTAAAAGAGGGAAAATATGTCGTGAAAAATAATACACTTAAACTGAAAGTGACGCATCATACATTTGTTTATGAAACGAACTTAAATTTTAATAGGAAGAGCATACATTTATTCATATCTCCTCGTCATTGTTCACATCAAGGATGCTGTCTGAAAACTTCATTAATGTATATAAATTAATATAAATATATTTATATTAATGTAAATTTATGTAAACTATTCACCGTTACGCTCGTTGAATCGTCGAACAAGCTTTTATTATTCTCCAGGAAACAATTTTTCGTACTGCAAGCATCTTTCCATTTCTTTTTCAAAAGAGAAATAACTTTTATCAAAGCCATTTTTGATTTTTCTTCGATAACATATGAAGGTGTTGCGTCATCCATTAGTTTATTACAGATAATTTGTACTAAATTATCAAATTTTTCTGACAGAAAAACATCGCGGATGGCATCGAATATTTTCCTCCTTGTCCATGAAAAAATTTTTCTCTTGAATCCTATTAAAAAAAATTACTTTAAAATAATAATTTAATTACCATTTAAAAATACTTATTTCATTAATTATTTTATTATTATCATTATATGATTATAATATTAAAAAATCAAACATGATTTTTATCACTCTTTTGCATTTATTAATAATTATTTATTGTTTTAATAACAATATTCACTATAGAAATTGAGATAAAAGTAGAAATAAACACTCTGCATATATTACATTCATTCCTAACATTTCCCATGCATACACACAAATAAAACCAGTTTCGATCGCCCCCCCGCGACTCAAATGCCCCAACACGCGCTTCAAGCTCGGCAGCGACCTGCTGCAAAGAAAGCGTATTTTTGACGAGCGGGGATAGCGCGGGAGCAAGATCTAAACGGATTCGAAATCTGTATACTTTTCTGCACTAGGAAACGTAAATATCTCCGCGGCAATTCGTGGCAATAAAAATAATTATCTACGAGAAGAAGTGCAATTGAAAAAAAAAGAAGGGAAAAAAGGCTTGTATTGCATCATTAATATTGCCTCTAAAAATACAACAATATGGTTACAGTAAAGTATTTTCGTAATGTACATTCCTTTCCGAACAACATCCATTTTAGTTTGCCCTTTTTCGTTGAAAAATGGTTAATCTGCAACTATTTTTGTGTGGGGCTCGAAAACGTGCATGCGTACTGTCTCGCGCGAGCCCCGACAAATGGCACTTTTGAGCGTTCACCACGGAACATCTGTTCAATGTAAACATCTGTCCCTTTGGATTTTAATGCTCCAGTGCCATCTGTTGAGGAATATATGAAGCTTTACCTCAAACGGTAACTTTCGATTTTGGGATTTTTGGCCAAAACGTCGGGCTACTTGACCACTGTGCGGCTGCATATAGAGCAACAAAACCAAAAAATGCATTTTTACACAATAAAAAGGCTGACTCATGCTGAAGATACCGAAGCTACAAAAAATATACCATACTTTTATGCTGAAAATTATATTATTTGGTTAGGGTTGCCAAAGGACATTTTACAGCGATTGGCTACTCCATCTTGATGAGGGCGGTGTAAACCAAAATCACAGTTTCAGAACCAATTTCACGAAAAACAACAAAAAATCCCAAAAGACACTCATTTGCGGCAAAATTGGAAACAAATATTCAACAAACAGCACAAACAGTGCCAGAAGAAGAACAAATTGCACAACAGAAGTAACAGCGGGCGAGCCCAATGCCTCTCCCAAACACATGGAGCACCCAACCTCTAACTTAATCCCAAACTCACAAACAACCCAAAATAACACAAAGCCCAGCATACAGGAGTAGATTGAGCCGTTACAGCAACAACTACAATTACTCCATAAGGATCCCTCACCTCAACCATCGACCACCAAAAATCAACTAGGTAACTATTGGAAAATCGTCGAAAGAAAAGATTTCGCGATAGCCCAGATAAGCTGAAAGCCTCCCAAAAGCAAGCCAAACTCGACGAATATTGGCTCGGTAGCGCTGAGCCTTCTCGAACTCTAAACTCGAAAAAACCCCCCAAGCTGTCACTGACATATTTTGACAAAGTCAGAAACTGCTCCTGGCTCTTACGATGTAAAACTCACAAACAATGAGCAAGCAAGAGTACAAGCTTCCACATCCGATTTAAAAAAAAATATTGTATCCCTGCTAGAGCAGAAGAGCATTGAATTTTATATGTTAAGCCCAAAGAGGGGAGGAGCTTCAAAGTTATACTAAAAAATATGCATACTTCTGTATTAACTTAAGACTTTTAGGGAAACTAAGGCCGGATTCACACTATGATGCCGATCACGGTCCGCTCTCGGTCCAGTCTCGGTCCAGTAAAATATTCACAAACGAAAAACATTGACTGTATTCACACTATCCGTGCTGTTCAAGTTTCGGTACAGTCACACTCCAGCATCGATCAAGTTCGAAGAATATTTTGCTGGAGCGTGATCGAACTTGCCGCGACTTGTACTGATAGTGTGAATAACGTTGCGTTCTCGGTTCAGTCTTTCGACAATAGCAAAGGAGTGCAGATCGAAGTTTTTACAATGACAGCTGAAAAATCTTGGTCTTTTGAAAAAGGTAAGTAATTGCATACAGGATTTATTATAAATTTTGAAGTTTTATTCAAATGGTGAATAACTAAAAAATAACGATCAATATCAGTATTCAAGATAATAAAGTAATCAATATGACGTGAATGAAAATTCCATTTATTTACATTTTTCAGATGAAATGCTCATCGAACTTGTCAAAAGTAAGCCTGGAATTTATGACCTATAGTCACAATATTATAGTGACAACAATTATAAAAAAAAACGTGGGACGAAATAGAACGAGCAATAGAACTAAACGGTAAGTCAAATAATTATCACGGAATCATTTACACTATAAAGAAATATCTACTTTCTACCACATAATACGATCTGCTTGCCATGGTACTGAACCTATTGGAGAATTGAAAAAATTTTTAAAAATTTCACTTGTTTGAAACGCTTCGGCCTGGGCATTGCTACCTTGTCCCCTCAAATTTCTTATACAATCGGTATTAGTACAAGTCGAAATATTTTCGTTATTAATAATTCTGGCATTTCTTATAATATTATGCAAAATACACGTTGTCAAAACAATCGATGTTACATTCCTGGGATCAGCTATCAGTCTTCTCTGGTAGATACGAAAGGTTTGCGACAATATACCGAAAGCACACTCTACTAATCTTCTTCCTCGACATAGACGATAATTGAAAATTCTCTTTTCATTACCTTCTACATTTTTCAATCCTGGATAAGGCCTCATTAGATTTTTTTTCAATGGAAATGCTTCATCTCCCAATATTACGTAAGGAGCTAGTATTTCTGTGCCTGGCAGTGGAGAGTCTTCTGGAATGTTCATCGTTCCATTTTCCAATCCTCTTCCTAATGCAGAATTAGCGAGAATACCTCCGTCGCTATTTTTACCATAGGACCCAATGTCTACCGCTATAAATTTACAATTAGCGTCCACCAGTGCTAATAATACTATTGAAAATGTTTTTTTATAATTGAAATACAATAATCCACTATTAGCAGGAGCTTGTATAACTACATGCTTGCCATCTAATGCTCCCAAACAATTTGGAAAATTCCACATTGTCCACATTTCATGAGCAACTTGTAGCCATTTTTCGCGAGAAGGAGCAGGAATATATTCTGCCAATAAGCATTCGTTGATTGCCGCACATACTTCAAGAACCATACTTTGTACTGTCGAATGGCCTAGGTTGTAGCTGAAAGCAATTGTTTTATAGGAATCCCCAGTAGCCAAAAATCTGAAAAAAAAATATTATTACTTAATTGTTATTAATTATTAACGATAATCATAAGATTAATTAACTGATTAATATTGTGGACCATGTCATACTGTTTTATTTTTCATCTGCTCCATTTTCCAATTACAGGTGCCAAGACTCGGTGGGAATCGCTACGAGCTCAATATCGTAAATATCTAGCGAAATTGAAAACTAAAAGTGGCCAAGCAGCGTCAAAAATTGCAAAATGGCGATATTGTGAACAAATGCAATTTCTCAACGACTTTGTTAATATTTATAGTCCTCGAACATCTTCAATTATTGACAATGAAACTGAGAGAACTGGTGAAATAGAGAATGAGGAATCGAATGCCCAACCCAGCTCTGCTAGAAAGCTTGATGAAAATGATGAAGTTGAACCAACAGGGCATATTGTCAATACATTTACTAAGGCCACACCGGTAGCTTCAAAAGTAAAAAATAAACAAGGCAACATACAACAAGAAAATGCATCATCAACATTGATGAAGTATATTTTAGAAAAAAAAAATCAAGAACGCGCAATTCATCCGATGGATAGTTTTTTTTCATTAATGGCTACTACAGTCAAAAATTTTTCACCAATTGACCAACATATAGTCAAGACAAAAGTATTTACCATAGTAAAGCAAATGGAAGAAAAATATCTAGCGTCCAGTTCGTCACCATTTTTGCCACCACCGACAAACTATCATGGCCAACGATCATCTGTCGCATCACCTGCTCCATCTGCGTCTTCAACTTCATCATCATCGTCCAATTTTTTTGCCACGAATATTTCTTCTCCCCGTGAATGTTCAACCCCATCGTCTCAACATTCATACATGAATCAACAGGAAGCTGCTCCACTCGCATCAACCCAATCAACATCATCAACGTTCGTCGATTTGTCGCAATGCACATCACATTATTTATCACCATCGCCACAATATCAACCAGTTGAAGATCAGTATTCAACAAATTTATATCAGTTCCCACCGTCAAACAACAGTAATAATAGAAGTTAAAATTTTTTTCATATATTGCACAATGTACTTTATGTAATTTGTTTAATCTTGTTATTTCAATATTCATTCCATCTTACTTAAAAATTTCATAATAAAAATAATCACTTACCTTAAGCATACCAACAATTTCTCTCGTGGTGAAATAGCTTCACGAAAAGTCGTGTTTTTTTTCAAAATTTTATGTTCAATTTTTCTTAAAATCATTTCAAACGTTCCTGAATCCATTCGACAGTATTGCAAAAATTTTTCTTCATCGTCTATTAAATGACGATACAAAGTATGATACTCTCCTTCGATTTTTCTATTTATTAAACTTGGATGGATCCACATTCTTCTTGTTCTTATTTTTTTTTTGTAGTTGTTCAGCTTTGTCTTCTTCGTCGAGCAGAATAGCCATAACGGCTAAGTCTTCAAGATCAAAATTGAATGCCATTTTTTGGCGAAAAAATGCACAAGATCTGTTTTACGTGTTCACGCGACGAACGATGAATCGCGACTGGACCGATGTAAGAACACAAATGTAGATGTCGAAAGATTTTACCGAACCGAGACTAGACCGAGAACGAACCGTGATCGGCACCATAGTGTGAATCTACCCTAAAACCTACTGCAGCAGAAACCCCGCCTGCTGCCTTAAATGCGCTGGAGTCCACTTATCCACAAATTGGGCCTTATGCGAAGGAAATCATCCGTCCAGACACGCCCCAACCTCACTCTCATACTTACAAGCTATAAAACATGTTCCATACAATATGAATGCACTTTCAGTCCCTCAGCCCAAAGAAACAATATGCGAGTCCTCAAGTGAAATGCGAGAAATTATCGCGCTTATCAAGCATGTCTTACAACAAGTATTATCAATGATTAATCTGCTCGTTACTCTCTCGACTCAAACATTAAGCCATGAACATTCTCATCTGGAATGCCAATGACCTACCATACCATACATTGGAAATAGAAACTCTGCTCTAATCACACGACATAGGTATTCTCCTGATCTCTAACTCACTTTAGCGATAAAAGGTACCTTCAAATCCTAAATTACAAGCTATATCACACAAATCACCCGATAAAAAAGCACATGCTGGCTCTGCTATTCTCATAAATAGTAATATAAACCATTACAGCATAAACTCTTTCTGCACAAAAGTAACAAATATACATAGTTGTGAGAGTTTGAATCGCCCTATCGAAATCTCATCAGTGTATAGCCCAACCAAGTATGCCGTCGAGGAGTTAAAAAATTATTTCAAGCCCTTGAAACAGGTTTCTAGCTGGAGGAGACTATAACGTCAACACACTCTTTGGGGATTCCGTCTCTCTACCTCAAAAGGTCGCCAACTATTGGCAGCTATCACAACTTGCAGAAAAAGGACTCACTTTTTTTACGTACGTATGTAATTATATTACATTATCTGGTTTTGTTCCCTCTCATTGGAGAACAGCTTAAATAAAAATGAAACAGGAAAAAGCGCTGAACAAGTCGAATCCCATCTTCCCATCAGCCTATTAGCACTCAAAAGAGTGCTGGCTATAATTGAAGACCGAAATATAATCCTAAATTACCAATTCGGTTTCAAGAAAAAACACAGTACCATCGCATAAGTCCATAGACTCATAAACAGCGGCTAGTGTCTCACGCCTTTGACCGCGTTTGGCATGATGGCTTGCTCTATAAAATAAAAGATACTCTACCAATAAATTATTACATGTTTCTTAAGTCCTACCTCGAAAATCGATATTTCTTTGTCAAACAGGGCGAATAATAGTCTAAACTATGTGAAAGTTCAGCTGGTGTACCCCAAGGTAGTATAATAGGCCCCATCCTATTCCTGCTATGCACATACGATCTACCAGCTTCGGAAGAAAGAATAGGAATGAACGTTCACGGATGACACTGTCGTACTCACAATAGACTCCCACCCACATGTGGCATCCCAAAACTTCCATAAAGAACTTGACTATTTACTTTTGCACTAAATCGAAAAACTAGCCCACTCGTTAAGCTCAGTAACGTAATCATCCCCCAAACAAACGTCACAAAATATATCGGCATCCATCTCGATAGCAATCTTTCATGGAAAACTCATATTTTCACCAAACGGAAGGATCTAACTAAGGATAAAACTCAGAAGCCTATATTGCACTATGGGGATTTTGGCGTTTTTTTTGGCATATATTAAAAAAAAAAAGTATCCTGTATTTTAAAATAAGCTTTATTTTTGTTTTTACCATACCCTAATTATTTGAGAAATTAGTCGTTAAAATTTTTTACGGTCACACTGATTGAACGGTACGCCTTCAAAGTCAGCTGATTATCGTGTTCGCTTTGTGCACAGTTTGGTGGAATACATTGAAAAAAGTTTGATTGCTCGAGTTATCCAAATAAAACAAAGAATCCAAATTTAAATGATGGAAGGTCATAGTCCAGGTATATAAGATTATAGTTTAGTAACATTTTTTCAATTATATGTGGTTTAGATTTTGTATATCGTGTTTTATTCATATGTATTATTTAAATTAGTCTTAACAAGTATAGGTGCGTTTCGTAGAATAGAACTTCCAAGGCGCACAGAAGTGCTCAGAGTTTTAAATGTAGAGTTACTTACTAAAACGTCCACAATAATATGTAACTAACTTTGTTTGCACAAATTTGCCCCTTTTTGATAAAATCGCCTTTTACAGAGGGATATACGTTCGGAAATGTAGAGCTGCTAGATATTTATATCAAAAATAATCGGGCAGAGGTCGCAGTTAAGCAGCATATATTAAAAAAAATTGGTGAAAGTCTGAATGAATCTAAGGTAGATTCGAAATCTGAAATCATATATGTACGGGTATAATGGTAAAAAGATATTTGTGGAATATTTAGGACAAATTACCCTAATTGATGGGAAAGTTTTAAATATAATGTCGGGATGCAACTCATGCCAGTCTTGCCCCATCTGCGGAGCAAAGCCAACACAATTACTTAATATTAAAGATATTAATTCAGAAGTTTTCAAGGCCAAAACAAGTGCCCTTCAATATGGAGTCAGCCCTTTGCATGCTTGGATCCATCTTTTTCGAGTTTGTGTTGAAACTTTCATATAGAGTCGAGATGAAAAAGTGGCACGTTAAAGATTGCGATAAACCTCAATTAATAGCTCGAAAACAATTAATACAAAGGACACTTTTAAAGGAAATGGGCCTCAATGTAGACAAGCCTATTCCAAACGGCAGCGGAAACTTCAATGACGGCAACACAGCAAGGAGGGCATTTTCTGACGTAGCCTTATTAGCCTCAATTTTAAATGTTGAAGAACAATTACTGAAAAACTTCTATATAATTTTAGTGAATATTTCCTATGAGCATGAAATTAGCTCAAGCAAGTTTGAAACCTTTTGTGGAAAGGTTTTTGAACTGTACCATTATAATTATCCTTGGTATCCTATGTCTCCTACTGTTCACAAGGTACTAGTACATGGTCATCAAATAATAAAAAACTCCTTGGTTTCTGTTGGCTGTCTTGGGGAACATGCATCCGAATCCCGAAATAAGTTTTATAAGAGCGATAGAAAGAGGCATGCAAGAAAATGCAGTCGGCTGGATAACGTGACAGATGTTTTTAACAGAGCCTTAGATACTTCGGACCCATTTTTGTCCACTATCTTTTTAAAAGAACGACAAAACAAAAATAAAAAGGAGGACATACCAAAAGAAGTTTTTGCGCTGCTACAATCGCCATCTTTAAATATTTTAACAAATAATGACAAAGATTATCAGGGAGAAGATGAAGAAGATCATGTAGATCAGGACGCAGATGAAGAATATGACAAAGATATTGAACTTGATGTGATTACTTCTGACGAAGAATATATTAAAATAGAAGAAAACTAAGTTCATATTGGTAGTAAGTAGTCTCAATATGCTGTTTGTAAATTACGTAATATTTTTCTTTCTTCTTAGAACACATAGGTATGTGCAGTTTAAAAATGTACCTAAGCCATTTTGGAAGGGAATTATTCACCCAGACAAATTAATTATAAAAACAAAGAAATAATTTAATTAATTTTAAATAAATACTTATTGTTTAAGAATGCACAAATTCGCGAAATAAATGAAATACATGGAAACACAAATTTACTATAAATTGTCACATTATTTTAAAGATCATGTTCAGGGCGGAGGTGTAGGCGTAATCGTATGAAAAAATAAACAAAAACCGAAATTCTACTTTAATCTACGTGATTCACCTGCAAAAATTTAAGTCATAATCTTTAAATTTGTGATTTATGCCAAAAAAATTTAAAAAATCCCCATAGTGTATTGGTTACTACATCGACATTTTCATATAGTATTTCTCTCGAAGGTAAGCTCTCATTTTATTCTACTATCTTGAAACCGATATGGCCGAAAACCCTCAGAATGATTTCAAACGCCCCTTACTATATCACAAATGCACATCGTGATCTCAAAGTACCCACAATAATTGAAGAAATAAGAAAATATCCCACATCACTCAACACACGCCTCCAAATCTAAATTATTTTTTATCATAAAATTTGTAAATGGTTACCACTCGGTGTATTTCATAAATGTTTTTAAATAGCTTTAATTAAAAATATTGTTTAATGTTTCAAAAACAAATCGGAATAAAGCAATGGATTTAAAAAATAAAAACAAAAATAATATTTGCCAGCTAAATTAAGCCATAGGGCTTGGTATTGAGTTCTAGCGTAACACCCGCCTCGGATTCAAAAAAAATAAAAATTATTGTCGACCTTTTCCATATTCGCCATATCCAGCCGAGTGGATTTCTGCGAGACTACCTTTACGAATTAAAGCGTAGGTCGCTGAACATGTAGATCCACATCAAGACGCACTCCGCAAGTTTACTTATTTATTTATACGTTAGAGGAGAAGATAAATTTGTTCTGTATTTTAACCCAGCCTCTAAAAAGTAGTAACTCTAAATTGAGGGCATTGAGTATAAGATAACAAGAAAACTTATATTGCAATTACTAAAATATAATGGCGATAATTACATATGAATGAAAAGTTTTCCTCTTGATATTTTCTCTATAGGTTAGTAACGGGTGATCAATTAAGAGGAGTTTTTTTCATTTGCGTTTTTTTTACAGATCGCGCGCGAGTTGTGGCAAACTGTCATCGTGGATTTGTTGAACAGCGTTTGGCATTTCATCATGGAAAGACTCACACCGCAACAACGTCTACAAATTGTTCAACTGTATTATGAAAATCAGCGTTCTGTGACAAATGTTTTTCGTGCGCTTAGACCGCATTATGGTCAACATAATCGGCCTGCCTTAAACACTATTCGACATACCATCAACAAATTTGAATCCGAATATTCATTGGTGGATAATTCTCGACCGAATAGACCACGTCCAGCAAGAAGCATTGAGAATATAGCGGCAGTAGCAGAGAGTGTACGTGAAAACCGCGATGAATCGATTCGGCACCGTTCTCAGCAACTTGGACTGTCGTATGGAACAACTTGGTCAATTTTACGGAAGGATCTTCATTTAAAAGCATACAAAATACAGCTCGTACAAGAACTAAAGCCAAATGACCTTCCTGCACGTCACCTTTTTGCTGATTGGGCTCTTGAAAAGATTGAAGAAGATCCGCTGTTTTCGAGCAAAATTTTGTTCAGCGATGAGGCGCATTTCTGGCTCAATGGTTACGTCAATAAGCAAAATTGCCGTATTTGGGATGAAGAGCAACCAGAACAGGTTCAAGAGCTACCTTTACACCCAGAGAAAACAACGGTCTGGTGTGGTTTATGGGCTGGTGGAATCATCGGTCCATATTTTTTCAAAAATGATGATGGCCGCAACGTAACTGTGAATGGTGCTCGCTACCGTACCATGATATCGGACTTTTTGCTACCTGAAATTGAATCTAATGATCTCTACGACATTTGGTTTCAACAAGACGGAGCCACTTGCCATACAGCTCGTGAAACAATGACTTTATTGAGAAGTCATTTCGGAGAGCAGCTGATTTCACGTTTAGGACCTGTAAGTTGGCCACCAAGATCTTGTGATATCACACCTTTGGACTTTTTTCTTTGGGGATTCGTGAAGTCCAAGGTCTATGCTGATAAACCAGCTACGATTGAAGCTCTGGAAGCCAACATTACGCGTGTTATTTACGACATACCAGTCGAAATGCTCGAACGAGTGATTGAAAATTGGACCTTCAGAATGGACCACCTTAAGCGTAGTTGCGGCCAACATTTTAATGAAGTCATATTCAAAAAGTAAATGTCAAAGAATGTCCTTTCAAATGATAAATAAAGGTTTTGAACATAATTTACATTTTTGTTTTTTTTTAACTATTGAAAAAAGCACCTCATGAGTGATCACCCGTTACTTATCACAGGCAACCATTCTAGAGCACTTCGCGTAGGAAAGTATGAAACGACTCGAGGTATTCTTGCCTTTTCCAACATTAATGGCATACATAATATAGGTAGAATATTATTTGAGTAAAATTTATCTCTTTTTGTTTATATTAGTTTGAAGAATTGTTTATCGTATATATGATATAAGGCGTCTTCGATTCGTTATGCGTTACCGAGTGACGAATAGATGAAGCAAATTGCATAAACAAACATATGTTAGTAGCGCTGGAAAGAGCTACCAAAAATTTAATTTGTTTGGAAGCACTTAATGCGTATTTATATATTTATTAATCAAACACACAACCATAAGTTATTTTACAGTGTTTGAGCTTAAAATCAACATTACAAATATAGGTGTATTAAGAAAAAAGATTTGATAAAGCGAAAGAGGTTGATGTAGAAAAGTGGAAGGACGAGGGCCAGAAATATGAAGTATTAGAAGGACATATGTATGTATATGTGGACGCCATATTAGCAACTTATTGAGGAAAATAATATAGGAGTTCATTTTTAAAGCGCCATGTACTTGGGATGGTTTTGATCTTTTGTGGCAGAGCGTTCAGCAAAAACGAAGAACTGATGTTCAGATACAAGGCAACTAGATTTCATACTAAACAAGTTAAGTGATCGGACCGATCTAGTGGATGTAATACGTTCAACAAGGTGTTAACAACCTTGTGAATCAACATTAGGCATTTTACTTTTAATGAATCATCAAAATTTACAGAAAATATTTTTAAGACAAAAAATGATATGTGATCACGACGTTTTACAAAATACACGAATCTGGCGATATTGTTGAATAGTACATAGTGAACGGAGAATGCCATAGACCTATTGCACTATAAATATGGCTATTCCACGTATACACCATATAACTTAATAACTTTATAAAAACTCGAGTTGGACCTTCGGTTTCAATGTCAATCTTTATTCTGTTCTTTAACTTAAATGCTTCGCTCAATCAAACCCCAGCTCGATGGAGTTTCACCAACGTTTTCCGCTAGGTCATGCAACTCATAATCCATTAGTTTTTCCCCAAGAGAGCAATGGTTGTTACCATCATAAAGTCGCCCGATCTTGGTCACGTAGGCAAAAGTAGTGTTGTAAAGCGTAAGCTGAGCTTTAACAAAAAAATATAACATCAGCTAATTGTACATAATTAGCGAACTTGTGCGGGTGGTCTTAACTACTCTCCTTGTCGAGTTCGAAACGTCCCCGTTTCAGCTACTAAAAAGCTGTGGCTCAGAGGTTCGAATAGTTAATAATTTTGGGTTCAAAATGATTGTCATTACTTACACGAGCGATTTCATGTAGAAACAATTGCAAAAAAGTAGTTGAAAATTTTTTAGTTTGCAAAAAACAAAAAGTGCGAAACAGGTTTTTTACTCAAAAATTCATTACTCAATAACAACTCATTTTAGCTACTGGGCATTCAGGTAAATTGAAGTTTGAAGTGTCCTCTTGATTTGGAAAAAGTTATAAAAAAAAAACTACACTTTTTGAAATATTGAATTTCGAAAAAATTTCAATTTTTTTCTTTTTTGCTAAATAAAAAATTTTCTACTATATTACTTTTTTGCAATTGTTTCTACATGAAGTCGCTCGTGTAAGTAATTACGATCATTTTGAACGCAAAATTATTAAAATCGGTTCATATTTGACTAAGTTATTGGCGTTTAAAAAAAATGTTTTCTTATACAATTAAAAAAAATCGAGTTTGAGCCGAACAACAAAATTGCCGATAACTCTTGAAAAAATTTTTTTTCGGGCGAACAAAAAAATACGTATCTCATTATTTTGACCAGAGAGCAACATATTTAAGTTTCATCGAAATCGAAGAACATGACCCGAACAGCCCGGTTGAATTGAAATGGAAAGCATCCCCTAAGAAAAGTTTTAATTGTCATCGAATGAAAGGCTTTCTCATTGTCTGAAACAATAGTTTTGGTGTTTTTAAATATTAGGAGTATTTCTAGCAAGGCTTCCTTGATATCTAATGTAGAGCGCGATTGAATTGGTTTTACTACAGCGTATTTCGAAAACTTATCCATACAGGTAGGGAAATGTAGCTTGTCTGTAAAAAAAAATGTCTATGTGTAAGATCTCGCCAGGCGTCTTTGGAATAGGAGTTTTGCCTATTTCGAGATTTACTGGCTTACGCTGGTATTTATTTTCTAGGCATATCTTACAATTTGCAATGGTAGCCTTTAACATTTTTATGATCTGCAATTACTGTTTCTAATTGATCCGTTTTATTTATCAAATCTATCACAAAAATTTCTGTGTGGAGAAATTTCACTCCCGGGAAGAGTGAAACTAAATCGTTTTGTATTTCGGAAAGTGTTGGTAGGTCACAATGAATCGCGTTCGTATTGTTTGGATTTATTACGGTTTTAAGACATTCAAACAAGTTTTCGAGCGAATCGAAGGAACTTGTATGCCGGACATGTTTCTGAAAAATAATTTTTGTCACTTTATTTAGGTATGACGCTTTTGTCAGTATTAGTTGGTTTTTAAATTGGTTTATGGGGCACTTGACCGTTTTTACAACATTACTCAATGATTCCTCACTATGAGCTGTATCTATTGATTCACTCATGTTATGTATGAACTGTCTGGAGAGCGCGTCTGCCACCTTGTTTTCACTTCCTGGCTTATAATGAAACGTAGGAGCAAACTCTTCGACGAAAGCACGCCACCTTTTCATTTTAGTGTTAGGATTTTTATCCGAAATTGAAAAGATAAGCGGCTGGTGGTCTGTAAAAATATGGATGTTTTTGACGCCATATAGATAGTGCCGAAGGGTCTTCAATGCCCAAACTATAGCTAGTAGCTCACGCTCATTGGTGCCATAATTTTGTACTGTTCGAGAGAGCGTTCGGGAAATCATTGTTATAGGCCTATTTTTCTGGGACAAAACCGCGCCCAAAGCATTTGAAGACGCATCTGTGGTCAGATCGAAAGGGCAGCTAAAATCCGGGTATTGGAGCAAAACATCTTCAGAAGCAAGAATTTTCTTAACTCTGTTAAAGGCGGACATGGCTTCGGGGTCCAATTTTATTTGGATTTTTTTTGACTTGTTAGCTTCTACGTGCCCATTCTCTCCTCGCAAATATTTCGTTCGGTTTTACGATGGCTGCATAATCTTTCACGAACCTGCGGTAATATCCCGCAAGACCAAGGAAGGATCGTAGAGAGCGTAAAGTCTCTGGAACTTTGTAATGTAAAATATCGGTTATTTTGTTTGGACAAGTTCTTAAACCGTTCTGCGACGCTACAAATCCTAAAAACTCCACTTCTTTTTGGAAAAACTTGGACTTTTCGGGCGAAACTCTCATACCGGCAGTTTCTAATTTGTTTAAAATTCTTTTAATGTCATTCAGATGCAAATGCTCGTTTGGTGAAAAGATAATTATATCATCGATATAAACATGGCAGGTCTTACCGATTTCATCACGCAGGATATCGTCTATGGCTCGTTGAAAAATGCTTGCAGTATTCTTCAAACCAAATGGCAAGCGGCAAAATTCGTACTTGCCATTATTTACACTGAATGCTGTTTTTGGTCTATCTTTCTCGCGCAAGTTGATTTGGTGGAATCCTGACTTCAAATCTAGCGTGGAGAAGAACTTTGATTTTCCTAAATTGGACAGGATGACAGAAGTGTCCGGTATGGGATATCGATCAGAGATGGTGTTTTCGTTAATTTTCCGAAAGTCTATCACCATCCGCAGTTTTTGTTTGCCATTTTCGTCAAGACCCTTTTTTGTTACTACGTGGACGGGCGAATTATAGGGTGAACACGACTTGCGAATTATGCCATCTCCTAAGAGTGATTTTATTTCGGAGTTTATGAACTCTGCTGCTGAAATCGGGTACGGGAAGCTTTTGCTAAAAATTGGGTTTTCTGTAGTGGTACGAATTGTAGCCTCGACATTGGTATTGTAGGGTAGGGAACGATTTGGGTGAGCAAATGCATTAGTGTTTTTATTAATTAATTGACGAAAGTCATTTTGAATACTTGCAGGCCCGGAATCATCGTTAATTGTAATCAAGTTGACTTGATTGCAACAGAGGTGCTGAAGTTTTACCTTACCATCCCGATAATATAAATACCCTGCATTAATATCAATTTTTGAGTTAATTTCTTTTAGGAAGCCATAACCAATTATACCATCGAACGTTTTTAGATTATCAAGTAAATAAAAAGTCGAGATGTGGTTGAGAACATTAACCAAACATTTTTTGTCTATAAAATTTTGCCCATTTATTGATTTTAGCGTAAATGTGGTTTTCATTTCCTTAATTCCGTCGAGAAATTGAAAATGTTTAATAAAATTTTTTGAAGTGCCTGTATCTATTAATATTTTTAGCTCCTGACCATTCGCAGTAGTTTTAGTGATGAAAGGTAGGAGCGACTTAAGTTTAAAAAAATTATTTCGGAATCATTTTTAGAATCGCATGTATGGTAAGGCTCTTCGGAATAACTTTTAAAATTGGAGCTATCATAGTCGTCGTAGTGTTCTTCGTTTTCAGATTCATCAGAAACTATGCCAATATTGTCTGGCATATATTATAATTAACCCGCTGTGTCTTTCCACCAGGTCTCTGGGAAGAACCGGATGGCTCACGAGAACGTTTAAATACAACTGCTTGATTGGAGGTTTTAGAAATGATTGCACTATTTTGAGTGGCATTATTTTTTCGATAGATAGATGTGCCATGGTCAACGTCCATTGTTGTGATTTGGTAAACGATTTGGTTCATTTTGTGAATTAAAATTATATTGCGGCATTGTCGCTCTTACTTTGTTTGGTTTAACTGAACTACCCATTGCAAAGGTTTGAGCGAAATCATAGCGCTTGTGATTCATCTCAAGCTCCTGTGCAACGGCCAAGGCAGTGGGCAGATCCTTTGGTGACGAGGAAAATAAGATGTCACACAGCGGACTGCGAAGACCTGAAATGAATACTCGTAGAGCGTTTGCTCTTGCACGATCGTTTAGAGCCTTTATAACTTCGTCGTTGCCAGTATTCGTCATTATTTGCTTATTTATGATAAGCGTTAAATGTTTGTCCACCGAGTCATAGTAGTCTGCAATTGACAAATGACCTTGCCTAAGAATACTTAGTTCAGTTTCCAGAACATGAACTGGTCTTTTATCTGCGTAGGTTTGGTCTAACCTGGCGATTATTGCCTTAAAATTTAGCACGGTATTGAGAGACGACAGTGTTGAATTCGCCGCACCAGTCATTTTATTTCGGAAATGCCCATTGCCGCGTAATATTTTTCAGAACCTTCAGGGTAGTAATTAATGGCAAAGGCGGCAGCGGAGTGACAGGCTGGGTAGCACGAGGCATCGCCACTAAATTCGGGTAAAGACTTTACTAAGTCCAAACTAGCATTTCCTGACTCTGTTAAAGAGTTAATTGCGACGAGTTCGTAGGGCTCAACACTCAATGGTGGTTTAAGGCGATTTAAGGCTAGAGTAAGTTCTTGAATTTCGGCCGTGAGCTCAGCCCTAGCACGCTCGGTTGAGACTCTTACGATTCCTAAAACTAGCTCTCTTGTGCTTTCCATTCTGCAGAAACTACAGATATCACGATGATTTCTGGTGTAAACTGAACAATCCATGGTTCGTTTTCCGCACTATGGAAAATGTGTATTTTTACAGCCGCAAAAGTTAAAAGACTGGGTGTACACCATTTCGTTATCCAAAATACTTAGACCCTAACTGTTTTAATCGAGGTTATGTTATGTAATCTGACAAATTATATTACTGTTTCAAAATAATTCACGGAAATCTATGACCCCTATTATGAGTTGCATTCGATCTTCGATATTCGTTGGTTGTCGAAGATCGAAAATCGAATGTCAATTTGGTATTATGAGCGGTGCAACGCTGTCGACATTTTCGTTGTATACCGAATTTAGAGTCGAATGCAATTTTGCCTTCGATTGTGTAGCGTATTGAGGGAAAACTTGTTAAAATGTACGTTGTTTGCGATTATTTATTGTTTTATAGTAACCAAATAATAAATATATACTAATTAATTTTGTTAATTTTATGCAGGTCGAAAGTCGTGAGTACCAAACAGCAATTAGAAAGGCTAGTTGCATTCATGGAAGAGAATCCACAATTTGCAAAAGGGATTTGCAGCAAAGTACATGCAGCCAAAAAATGGGAAGAATTCACAACGGAGCTGAATTGCTTGGGACCACCAATTAGAACGGCAGCAAAATGGATTAAGGTTAATAAAGTTTTTTTTCTTTTTTTTTTTTTTTTGATGTTTATAGAAATACATTTTTATTTTCCCTTGGCAGGTATGGGCTGAAATACGTAGAGGAACTGAAATACATGTCTTTTTCGAATGACGAATAATTGAATAAAGAAAATTTAAAACAAAAATAAAACAGAAAATGTGGCGTAAAGGTTTTTATTTAATACTTTTTAGATTTTTCTACAATATTCTAAGAATTTCATTTCTTATATTTACTGCTTCTCCGTTATTTGACTCCACTTCAATATCTTCAGCATCATCGTTGAGGGTCTCATCGAATAACTCTTCATCCGGAAGTTGAACATTATAAAACAAGCAAATGTTGTGCAAAGCTGCACACACATTAATAATTTGTGTTGCTTTTTTTGGAGAATAGTGAAGAGCTCTTGCTTGCACCAAACATCTAAATCGATTTTTCAGGACTCCAATTGTTCTCTCAATGATACTTCTCTCTTGGATTTTTCTCGGGTGCACTGCTGCAACTGGTTTTCTGTACTGGACAGTAGGTTCATAAACGCCTCTTTAGATAATCTAAAGTTCTTTAAAAAACTGTAAGGAAATTTCTGTAATATTAAGTACGTCAACACATTTTGAAAATTCTGAACTTACTCAGTGGAAGCCATTTCTAGGGGGTTGGATGCGCCCCTCAACTGTTTTCTACTTCTAGCTAGTTCCACTAATCTTTCATCGTCCGATCAATCGTCGCACCACAACTCCGTTGTACTCATTTTCACAAAAAATACTTTTTTTAACTTTTAAAAATGTTGTTAGCAAAGAATTTCAACACAATCGGTTTTTCTTTTATTTTGATATGCTGTATCAGCTGAAAAAATTAACTATTGTAAATGCGTCGAGCGATCGAAATTCACAATAGTCCTATTCTTCAACGAATGAGCACCATAATACCAAATGAAAATTCGTTCGATCAGCACTTTCGACTACAGTCGAAGATCGAATGTTGCTCATAATAGGGGCCTATGTTTCTTTTCGCCTGATACAGCAATTATTTACTTTGGAAAACTTTGTAGTTTTTTTAATTGAAATGAAAAATTCTATGCGAAATTTTCCAGCAAGAAAATATTTAGCTAATGCTACTATAGAACACGTGTATGTTACGTAAGTTGGGAACTAAGTTTCAATAACTTTGCACAAATGCAGTGAAATCTTGTTATCGCCTGATATAGCGATTTTTAATTTTTCAAGTTTGCCGTTTTTAAGATGGAAAAGCCAATTGATGAAAAAATAACTTTTTTTTGTTTCTTACGCAAATATATTCAACCTTTTTTAGTTTTGAACACGTGTATGTTACGCAATTGGGAAAAAATTTCACCTCAATACGACACGAAAAGGGACTATTAACACTTTAGTCACTCGATTTTTTAAATAAAAATTTATATTTTATCTCTCCCATGAAATATTTATCAGATCCAATTATTACTTACATATGTTATTACGAAAACTGATCCAATAAGTTTAGAATTAAGATAAAGGCTTCTTATATGGAATTCCACAGTATCCCAACTGTCCTAGTAGGTGTAGGCGAAAAATGTATGATTCACTGCTCCAAATATCGGTAGATTATGATCCTGGTTCTTTTGTGACCTGTCGCTTTGTTCGGCCTTCCTTATAGGAATTATTCTTGCATAATTGGTCAGTGCGGTTGACCATTCGAAACAAGTTGCGAAATATTTATTTGACAGGCCCCACGTTGGCCGCCACTTAATAACTTTATAAAAACTCGAGTTGGACCTTCGGTTTCAATGTCAATCTTTATTCTGTTCCTTAACTTAAATGCTTCGCTCAATCAAAGGCCAGCTCGATGGAATTTCACCAACGTTTTCCGCTAGGTCATGCAACTCATAGGCCCCTATTATGAGTTGCATTCGATCTTCGATATTCGTTGGTTGTCGAAGATCGAAAATCGAATGTCAATTTGGTATTATGAGCGGTGCAACCCTGTCGAAATTTTCGTTGAATACCGAATTTAGAGTCGAATGCCATTTTGCTTTCGATTGTGGAGCGTACTGTGGGAAAACTTGTTAAAATGAAAGTTGTTTGCGATTATTTATTATTTTATAGTAACCAAATAATAAATATATACTAATTTTGTTAATTTTATGCAGGTCGAAAGTCGTGAGTACCAAACAGCAACTAGAAAAACTAGTTGCATTAATGGAAGAGAATCTACAATTTGCAAAAGGGATTTGCAGCAAAGTACATGCAGCAAAAAAATGGGAAGAATTCACAACGGAGCTGAATTGCTTGGGACCACCAATTAGAACGGCAGCAAAATGGATTAAGGTTAATAATGGTTTTTTTTTGTGTGATGTTTATATAAATACATTTTTCCCTTGGCAGGTATGGGCTGACATGAAGTCAAAAGCGAAAAAAAAAAAATGTCGCAAAACAAAGCTGAGCTCCGAGCAACAGGTGGGGGCCCTAACAAACTTCAGGGACTTTCAAATACTGAAGAAAGCATAATCGGTTTGCTGCAATTTGATGTCTGCATTAATCCGCCTGGGGTGGAATTTGGCCTGGATACAACTACCAGTGACCAGTTCACAGTTTTGTCCGCGTCAAATCCCAGCCCAGAGCTTCTGGTCCAAAACTATGAGGAAAGTGAAGCCGATTTAAATTTAAATGTTCACGAGGAGCCAGCAGGAAAAACCAGAACAAACAAAAAGACTCAAAAAGCAGAGATATTGAGGTTACTAGAGTTGCAGACTGATGGCCAAAAACAATTTTATGAACAAATGATATCTACATTGCACAAAATCAAGCAAAGTGCTGCAGAAACAGCGGAATACGCAAAAAAAAATTACGAGTTAAAAAAAAAACGCAACCGACGAACTCTTGCAACTAAAACGGGAGAAATTGCGCGTTTACAAAGAAGAAGTTCTGAGGAAGCAACAAGACCGCAGATCAAAACTACAATTAAAAGTAGCGATTTTAGAAATCAAAAAGAAATTGCTATCGAAATAATTTTTATACTTAGTGTTAAGGAAACTGAAGTGATATTTTTTGTTTTATATTAGTATTAGGAAAAAAGACTGTATATATATTATAATATTTAAAGTAGGTTATTTATAGGCAATTTTTATATTTACATAGCTTTAAGCTATGTGCCTTAAAAAAACTGAAGTGATATTTTTTGTTTTATTAGTATAAGGAAAAGACTGTATATATTTAAAGTAGGTTAAACAAATGAATTAATGATTTTTATTAAAGAAATGAGATTGATTTTGAACTAAATAGCAAATTGAAATACGTAGAACTGAAATACATATTTTTTTCGAATGACGAATAATTGAATAAAGAAAATTTATAACAAAAATAAAACAGAAAATGTGGCGTAAAGGTTTCTATTTAATACTTTTTAGATTTTCTTATAATATTCTAAGAATTTCATTTCTTATGTGTTCTGCTTCTCCGTTATTTGACTCCACTTCAATATCTTCAGCATCATCGTTGAGGGTCTCGTCGGATAACTCTTCATCCGGAAGTTGAACATTATAAAACAAGCAAATGTTGTGCAAAGCTGCACATACATTAATAATTTGTGTTGCTTTTTTTGGAGAATAGTGAAGAGCTCTTGCCTGCAACAAACATCTAAATCGATTTTTCAGGATTCCAATTGTTCTCTCAATTATACTTCTCGCTTTGGCATGCTGTTTGTTGTAGGTCCTTTGTGGAGACCCTTCCTCAGAGTTTCTGAACGGCGTCATTAAATAAGGTTTTAGAGCGTATCCAGCATCACCTGAGACAGACAAAAATTATTAAAAACGGAGTTTCAATTGGTGTTTATAACATACCGAGGAGCCAAGTATTGCGACGGCCATTGAGATGTTGCTCCAGTCATGAGTAGCTCCTGGATTTTTCGCATTTATATAGGTTATTTTCATTGTATGATCACAAACCTAAAATTTACATTATTCGCATTTAGAATTTATGACTCATATTTAAATATATGCAAATATCTACTTACAATCATAGCATTAATGCTGTAGAATCCCTTCCTGTTGTAATATAAATGCTGAACTTCTTTCCTGGGAGCGACAATTTTAACATGCGTGCCATCAACACAGCCAATTATTCCTGGAATCCGGTATCTGCTATAAAAATGTGCTTTTCTTTGTTGCAGATCAGCCTCTGTGCTACTAAATTTTACCCATCTTTGACAAATATAATTTTCCAGAACATCTATTATTTCTGATAGCACAACAGACACAGTGGGTTGAGCAAGTCCTATCATACCTTCATTACCAATACTCAATTGGTACGATCCCTGAGCACAAAATCGCAGAACTGTGGCTAGCTTTAAAATATTAGGAATCGATTTGGCTCGGGTGCACTGCTGCAAATGGTTTTCTGTAGTGGACAGTAGGTTCACAAACGCCTCTTTAGATAATCTAAAGTTCTTTAAAAATCTGTAAGGAAATTTCTGTAATATTAAGTACGTCAACACATTTTGAAAATTCTGAACTTACTCAGTGGAAGCCATAGGGGGTTGGAGGCGTCCCTCAACTGTTTTCTACTTCTAGCTAGTTCCACTAATCTTTCATCGTCCGATGAATCGTCGAACCACAACTCCGTTGTACTCATTTTCACATAAATTACTTTTTTTAACTTTTAAAAATAATGTTAGCAAAGAATTTCAACACAATCGGTTTTTCTTTTATTTTGATTTGCTGTATCAGCTGAGAAAAAATTATCTATTGTAAATGCGTCGAGCGATCGAAATTCACAATAGTCCTATTCTTCAACGAATGAGCACCATAATACCAAATGAAAATTCGTTCGATCAGCACTTTCGACTACAGTCGAAGATCGAATGTTGCTCATAATAGGGGCCATAATTCATTAGATTTTCCTCAAAACTGGTTTTGAGTAAAGTGTGAGAGCAATGGTTGTTACCATCATAAAGTCGCTCGATCTTGGTCACGTAGGCAAAAGTAGTGTTGTAAAGCGTAACAAAAAAATATAACATCAGCTAATTGTACATAGTTAGCGAACTTGTGCGGGTGGTCTTAACTTATATAAATAATTTAAGTATTAAAAGACAAATAGTATTTTTTCCAGATTTTTATCTTTTTTGAGCTAACTTTTGAATATCTGGCAGGGCTCTTCTACATTGTTTGCATACTTATTTCTTTATACAAATTAAAATTCTCTGAATTCAAAGTATATTTTAAGAAAAACTGCGGAGCGAACTCAATCTTTACTTTATTGAGTTTAGTTATGAACCAACTACAATAAATGCACTTAATTCTAAACTGAGCCAAAAACGCCGATGTTACCTGCATTGCCGCGTGATATCCTTCTTAAAATTTTCGTTGCTAAAGAAGTGCAAGTGCAATGCAAACATAGTATCGGGAAAATTATTCGTAGCGAATACGCTTGCAGTGGGTCGCTTGTAGCGTAGGCAGTGTTATATATAAGTTCCTATGGTTCCGCGAGGGCACAAAGCGCCGCAACAAGCTTCCTCAATTCGCTTTTGTTGGCCGCCAGCCATTTCAGTTCGTTCCAACTTCCGTTTGTCCTTGCTATTTCCGTTTCTAAGGTTCTTCTTCCGGTTAGTGATGGTCTGCCTCTGCATCGGCTACCGTGCGGGTTCCAATCAATTGCATTACGGAGGATGTCGTTCGAATCTCTTCTTAAAATATATCGAAATAATCGAGACGTCCATTCAGTCCCAATGTTATGCCATTTGTTTCGTGCGTTGCTGTGCTCATAAGGCAGTCCATCACAATGCTAAAAAGGAGTGGTGACAAAACACAGCCCTGCCGAACGCCGGTCACGATGTTTATTTAATCACTCAGCTCTTTTTTATGCCTCACACGGCAATTTGCGTTGGTTTACAGTGACGTTATGAGCATAATAAGCGTAATAGGAATACCTTTACACGCCAATGCACTTCAGATTGCATCGTGGTGGATCGTATCGAATACTTTTTGAAAAGGATATCTTATACAGGGTGGCTGATGAATTTTGCTACATTAAGAAACTCAAATAACTTTTTTTTTAGTGTATGGAATTCATTTATTTTTTTTTCAAGTTGAAGGTCATTAAATTTTATTAAATGTAGATTAACTAGTTTTAAAAATAATTGAATTTAAATGCCTCCATGCTCGTTGACACAAGTGCGGCATCTTAGTAAAAAGTTGTTCATTGCTGCTTTGAGAGTTGCGACAGGAATAGCCGCAATTGTTGCCCGAATGGATTGTTTTAGTTCATCCAAATTTGTTGGCTTTGTTTTATAAACTTCTTGTTTACATAAACCCCACAAGAAAAAGTCAGGTGCAGTAAGGTCAGGCGACCTGGGGGGCCAACGAAATTCGGAGTTTCTTGAAATCAGTTTATTGGGAAATTTTCGTCGCAACTCTGTCATAATAGTCTGGGCTATGTGAGACGTTGCCCCATCTTGTTGAAACCACACAGAGTTGAAAGGAATTCTCTTTCGGCGTAGTTCTGCATAGAAAAATTCTTTCAGCATTTTCAAATAACGGTCTCCAGTAACCGTAACGGTGTGACCATTTTCTTCAAAAAAATAAGGCCCGACAATACAGCGTGAAGAAACCGCACACCTCACTGTCACGCGAAGAGGATGCAATTCCGTCTCGTGGAGTATCTGTGGGTTAGAAGTACTCCATATTCGACAATTTTGTTTGTTCACATTGCCGTTTAATTCGAAATGGGCCTCATCAGACATGAAAAGGCAGTTTAACATGTTTTGGTCTTCTTCCACCATTTGCAAATCTGGCAAAATTCCAAGCGAATCGGCAAGTCTGCTGCATTCAGTTTGTTAACCATTTGAATTTTGTAGGGAAATAAGTCTAAATCTTTGTGCATTATTGTTTGCAAAGACTGTCGGCTGACACCAAGTTGAGCAGATAAGCTTCTTTTTGAAACCCTTGGTTTACTTTGTATAGCTGCAGCTACAGCAGCGATCGTTTCCTCCGTCCGAACTGGTGGGTTTCGATGATAAGGCCTTCTTGCGACTGTTCCTTGCTCAGCAAAATTATTCACCAGTCTCATTATGGTCCATCTGCTCGGGGGATCGCCGCCAAACATCCGCCTGTACTCTCCCTGTACCAAAACTACGGACTCCAGTGCGTGATAGCGGCGGACTATCCAAATTCTTGTTTGCGTGTCCCAGTTATCCATTTTAATAAATTTTAAAGATCAATCTGCAAATTAAAACAAAAATGGAACAGATAACTTAAAAAGAAAAAAAGTTATTCAATTTTTTTTTTGGTAGCGGCTTTCATCAGCCACCCTGTATAAATTTTTACTGTTCACATTTAATAAAAACTCAAAGTTGTATTTTTGCGACTTGTGCCGTTTGTTTATAGTTTTAGCATCAACTGAAAACTAAACTTGCTTAATTATTGTTAGTAATATTTATATGCAGAAGTCACATTGCACCGTCAGGTGAACGGCGCTTACCAAAACAATTCCCATGCAGCCGTAATGCAGCGTAAGCTAATCTACGCTCGTATGAAGTGGTAACACTGCATTAGCATACAGGAATTGGCTTTCTTTAGTTTCATTGTTTGGCCGGGTGCGCGTGTGGTGTCCTTTACCAGTGGGATGGTAGCTTTTAGTTTAATCGCATGCTTATGCAAGGGATTGGGTGTTAATTATTTGTGAAAAATTATGTAGACCACTTTCTGCGCATATTGCATTAACTCCTCTCCCTTCAAAACAGGCAGCGTCCTCGTTGGAAGGGGGGTTTGATCTTTTAGTTACTACAGGATAGCTATCTTTGGAGCCGGTTGTTCCGACTTGGATGTGGTTCAGTTTTCTAGTACGAGATGATATTTTTCGTTATCATAATAATCAAGGTGATTAGTGATACTGTTATTATTGTAGATCCCGTAAAAAGACTGATTTTATATGTAGTGTTTATGGCATCGATTTGTCGAATATTTGTATATTCAGATCTTTCAAATATTGTAAGGAAAGAACTTCTTCAAGGCTCCCTGTAGCATTTGCCGATTTAATGATTGCTGGTTTTGCGAAAAGTTCATTTTTATTTGTAAAATTTGTGTCTCCAATTGATATGCTGGAGTTGCAGTATTTGATCAAAAATGTCCCTTGTAAGTTGATTAATTTATCTATATTTTTACGGACCTTTTATAGCTGTTTATAAATAGCAGGCCAGGTGTTATTTCCTCAATTGTAGGAATATAATGATTGTTTATATTGGTGCAAGTTGTTAAGTAACCTTTTATCAAATTTGGTATGCAACTGCTGAACGTGACTTCTTCAATATTATTTTGTCTTCTTCTTCTCAATTGGCGCGATAACCGCTTACGCGATTTTGACAGAGTTTAACAAAGCGTGCCAGTCGTTTCTTTCTCATGCTAACCGGCGCCAGTTGGACACCCCAAGTGAAGCCAAGTCCTTTTCCACCTGATCTTTCTAACGCAAAGGAGGCCTTCCTCTTCCTCTGCTACCACCAGCTGGCACCGCATCGAATACTTTCAAAGCCGGAGCGTTTGTATCCAATCGGACGACATGACCCAGCCAACGCAGCCGCCGGATCTGATAAGGTCCAATCAGTTGGTTGGCGGTGGGCTTCAGCCTTTCACACAATACGCCCGCGGTAATTGGCGCAGATTGTAGGATCGCCCTTCTTATGGATTGGGCAGAGCACACTTAAATTGCAGTCGGCAGGTATGCTTTCATCAGAATATATTGAGCATAGGAGCTGATGCAGCTCCTCGCCGCCATGTTTGAATAGCTCAGCCGCAGTCCGTTGGCGCCCGCGGCTTTGTTGTTCTGTAGCCGAGTTATCCCTTTCTCACCTTGTCATGGTCGGTTAGCGGAACGTCAATTCCGTCGTCAACGATTGGGGTATCGGGATCTTCACATTCTCTGTGACATGCGCAGCTATCACTGTTTAACAGGTTGAAGAAGTGTTCCCTCCATAATTTAAGATTGCTCTGTATATCAGTCACCAGATCGCCGTCTTTGTTCTTATTTTGTCTACATGGTACTAAATTGTTTATATTCTTACAACTTCTTTTAATTCTAAACATTTCTTTGTTACAAGCAATTAGGTTTCCATATTCTAACTTAATTGCCTTATTTTCTTTCGTTACTGGTTTGACCATTATAGATTCCTATCTGGTTAAGGGAAATTTTACAATATAAATAATTGGCGATGTATTTGATGCACGTTTAATATCTCTAAACTCAATAGCTTATTTTAATTTCAGTAAAGCATATTTTGTTTTTCTAATGTCTTTTTATAACAATTAGTTCTTCGTTCGATAACATAAATGAGTTTACAATTCCGTCCTTTGCCCATTGAATTGGGTAATCAATATTTGTTTATTCTTCTTTTATAAGAAAAAGTTTTTGAAATTGATATGAAGAGATATGGCCGGAAGAAATAAAAATTTGGTTTTTAAATGCGCTAACTGGTGCGTCGGTGTATGGTATTAACGTTTGCGCCGTTATGCTGAGTTGCGGTGATCTCTTCATTGATCTTGGTCAATGTCCTGGAAATTAACGTTATTGGTTTGCCGTCCTGTTCAAGGACTGCCCCTATAGCATGGTCTGTGGTTAGGTGAAATTCTTTTTCGAAGTGAAGATATTTTAACATAACGTCGGAGGATACAATTGAATGTTTTAGTTTGATAAATGCCTCTATTGCTTTATTGTCAAGGGTAATTTTTATTTTGGATGAAAGGTTTTTTGACGTGCGTCCCTCCTCTCCTCTCAAAAGTATTGTTAAGGGTTTCGCAAGTTTTGCATAATCTCTAATAAAGCGATGATAGTATCCAGAAAGTCCTAGGAAAGGATTAACCGAATTATACTGATATTGTGGATACCTTTGGTATTGAGGCTGCAAATTTCTATTCATGGTTGGTTGAGCAAAGCTTGGAATACGAGAATGGGGTAAGTGGGCAAAGGGGTGGATAAAAGGGTTGTATTGCTTCCTTGGTGGAAGTGGAGATGGGTTGGCTTTCCGCAAGGATTGATTACCGAAAGCGTGTTGTGTTCTAAAGTTTTGATTTTGCAATTTCATCGTAGTTACAGCCCCTGAGGTAGGTCTGTTGGTTCCTTGATTTCAAGTAGTTTTGGAAGTTCTAGTGCTTTGTCGCGGTAGGTCCTTTTTAGGATATTAATTGATTCTTGTCCTATTTCAAGGCAGGCTATTTTGTTTAATATAAGAGAAAGGTGGAAAAATACATCTTGGTAAAACTCATTAATGGTTTCACTCTCTTGGGGAAGTGCTGACATCCATTACTCTAAAGTACTAATGATACTTTTGTCGGCATAGTGGGTATTGAAACATTTCGATATGGCTTCCTAATTAACCCTAGAACACACACCCAGAAAATACCACGTAAACACACACCCGGGATATGTTTGTACCCGGGACCTTATTAATGCTTATTCAACCGATTTCTATGATTTTTTTTTTTTGAAATGTATATTTTAATATATAACAAGTGTTTTGTCTTTTGTTTCATTCGAATATTCCTACTGGTTCCAGCGATATGGGCAAATAAAGTCAGGACATGCAACAGTGGATTTTTGTTTTTGTTGTTGTCCTGATAAATGCAAAACAAAATAATATAATTTATAATAATATACTTGTAGAGTAACAACGAATACACATTTTGGTTTCTATTTCATTGAAATATTCTACCTGGTTCAAAAGATATGTGCAAAAAGGTCGCGCCAGGTATGGGTACGTAGGTAGCAAATACACTGGTATAACTGGTTTTTGTATTTTATATGCAGCTGCAAGGGTTGTTTTCACACGAGTTGTTGTTATAAATGCTGCCTGTTGATATTTTCATTATTGTTTTGGTGCTCAAAAGTGTAAGAAGTGAAAATATAAGTGAAAATAAATATAACTGAAACTATAAATAACTGGATACGAAATGACTTCAAGAAGAAACGAATATTTATCAAGTGCAGCATATAGAAGGTAAAAAATTTAAAATAAGCAACAATGTAAACATATACTAATTTTTTTTATTATGCAGGCTAACTGAGGAACAGCGAGAATCATATATACAATCTTTATTTGATGAAATTTGTGACGATGACGCTCCCTATGACTTTGACTCAGAAGATGAAGAAGAAATTCAATTCAATGACATTGAAATTGCTGATGACGATGCTGAAGTTTCGCAAAGTGCCGCAGAAGTATTACCTGATTATGCGGACTATGAGGATGATGAAGAAGAAGAAGTAGAAGAAAATAATGAATTACCTGCTAGTGGCGAAAAATTGGTTGCACGTGATGGTACTGAGTGGATGAAAGAACCAAATGTAAGTCGTCAGGTACTCAGACAAAATATTATAAGAGAACGTTCTGGACCAGCTAGATGCACTGAAATGTTGTCAATAGAGCAAACATTCAAATGTTTCATGAACGTTGAAATGGCTGATATAATTATGCGCCACACAAATAAGTTAGCAAAAGAAACTTATAATGCTTACAACAACAACTCCTAAGTCATGGACGCCTGTGTCAATAACAGAGCTGTATGCATTTTTTGGCATACTTATTATGACTGGTGCGAACCATAGCAATGGAGAACATGTTCGAGATTTATGGAGCGTCAAAAACTATCCTTTATAACGCGCCACAATGGGAGTCAACCGTTTCTGTTCGATATTGCGGTTCCTAAGATTTGACGATAAAAACACTCGTGCAACACGCTTACTAACTGATAAAGCAGCACCGATCAGTGAGTTGTGGACGATGATGAACAATAATCTTGCTGCACATTACAAGCCCAGCTCATGCTTGACGATTGATGAACAATTATTTCCTTATCACCGAAGGCCCTAATAGCCAGTGTGATAATTTAGTTAGGGTTATATTGTATATATCCCCTATAAATAATAATAAATAAATATTTCCTTACCGTGGACGCACACGGTTTAGGCAGTACATACCGTCAAAACCTGCTAAATATGGTGTCAAGGTTTGGTGGATTTGCGATGTCACAAATGCATATCCACTGCATGGACAAATATATACTGGCCAAGCAGAAATTGGTAGGGAAACGAACCAAGGCGAACGAGTGGTGAAGGATTTGTCTGCCAAATACCAAGGAAGTGGCCGAAACATTACAATGGACAATTTTTTTACGACCTTGCCAGTTGCAGAACTGCTTCTCACCTGGAAACTCACGATCGTTGGAACTTTGCGCAAAAACAAATCATATATTCCTCAAGAAATGAAGCAGAACAAAAACAGGACAATTGGTTCAACGACATTTGGCTTCAAAAATAATGTGACAATGTACTCTTATGTTCCCAAACAAAATAAAGCAGTTATTTTGCTTTCGACCATGCATAATGATGCTGAAATAGCTGACAGTAGGAAACCTGAAATAATTGAATATTATAATCGTACCAAAGGTGGTGTTGATCGAATGGACCAAATGTTTGCGGAATATCCAACACAAAGACAAACAAAACGATGGCCACTAGCGATGTTCTTCAACATGTTGGACATTACAGCTCTTGCAGCCTACATTGTCTACGATTTGATTAACCCTATGTTGCCTTGGAGAACAAACAACAAGCGTAAGCAGATCCTGCGCAGCTTGGATGACGCATTGTGTATGCCCATTATTGAAGCCAGAGTCATAAATCGTCAAGTGAACCGAAATTTTTTGACTAAAATTGCTATTGAAGCATATTTCAACCGACCGCTGGAATCAATGGTGTCAACAGCAGCATCAACATCTGCCGCAGCGCGCACGCCAAAACTTGTGTCCGGATCTTGCTATTTATGTTACGCACAAGAGGAAAAACGCCGTAGAAAAACCAGAAAGCTGTGCGCCAAATGTAAGAAGCCAATGTGTCTTGAACATTCGGTCACATCAACAAATTGCTCTATTTGCCATGATTTTCCTTAGATATAAGATGCATTTTTATAATTTTTATAATAAAAGTCAATAATATAATGTGTGAAATGAATATTTTTAATTTTTCAAATAAAAAAATAATATAAAAAATGTTTTTTTTTTATTATTATGAGGATTTTTACTATTGGGGTACAAACGTATCCCGGGTGTGTGTTTACGTATATAATGTGTTTGGAAGGCTGTAGCTCCTGAACCAACGGTCCGATCTGGTACAAATTTTGAATTTGAACTCAAAACTAAATAATCTTCCTACATCCGAAGTGGTATAGCGGTATAGAGGTATAGCGGTTCAAAAGTTACAACACTTCAAAGTTGAAGTGGATACATTGTACCCGGGTGTGTGTTCTAGGGTTAAGAGGAGTATTGTAGGACTACATCGGCATTTCCCGCTAGTTTATTTCTAACAGCGTTTAATGGTTGTAAAGGACTTCGCATACTTAAGAACCAGCATTAGGTTGTAAAGGACTTCGCATATTTAGGAACCATCATTAACACCGATAACAATGTCAGCCTTGAAATCCAACGTAGAATCTTTCTTGCCAACAAGTGCTACTTTGGACAAAGTAGGCAATTGAGTAGCAAAACTAACACTCTACAAAACTCTTATCATGCCCGTCCTAATGTATGGCGCAGAAGCGTGGATGATGACAACATCCGATGAAGCGACGCTTGGAGTGTTAGAGAAAGATTCTGCGTAAGATTTTTGGACCTTTGCACTTTGGCAACGGCGAATATCGCAGGCGATGGAATGATGAGCTGTATGAGCTTTACGACGTCATAGACATAACGCAGCGAATAAAGATCCAGCGGCTACGTTGGCTGAGTCATATCGTCCGAATGGATACAAACGCTCCGGCTCTGAAAGTATTCGATGCGGTACCAGCTGGTGGTAGTAGAGGAAGAGGAAGGCCTCCTCTGCGTTGGAAAGAGAGGTGGAGAAGGACTTGGCTTCACTTTGTGTGTCAAATTGGCCGGTTGGCACGAGAAAGAAACGACTGGCGCGCTTTGTTGAACTCGGCCAAAATCGCGTAAGCGGTTATCGCCCCAATTAAGATGAAGAAGAAGAACAACTTTTAAAATGCCAGAATAACGTAAATAACATATTAACGCTCGCATGTAGCGGTAACGCTGCGTTAGCATATTGGATTTCTAATGAAGCGGTAAGCCGTTCTTTAGATTCATTGTTTGACCGGATGTGCGTGTGGTGTCATTTACCAGTGGGATGGTAGCCTTTAGTTTAAATACACCCTTATGCAAGCGATTGGGTGTTAATTATTTGTGAAAAACTATGTAGCTGTGCCTATTGTATTAACTCATATAATAGTTTGTTTACACACGCATTTGCTTGTTTTCATTATTTATGTTTTTATGCCTATGTACTGATAGTGTAGATGTTGGTGTAGGTCATGTTGTTGTTGGTGGTGCTATTATAGAGGGTGTTGTTGTACCGCTCCACATGGTACTACTGCCGTGGATATCAGAAGGATATGGTCGAACGGCTTCTCTACCTCTGTCAATGCTGAGTGGCGGAATGGACCACTACCGGCAGCGCTGAAATTGCTTTCGTTGTCAGCTATCTTCGATTTAGTCTGACTGTAAAGGTCAAAAATTTGGTCTATGGATAAAATCCTACAAAGAATCTCATATTTGTATTTCTATGTATAACGAATTTGGAACTAAACTCGTACCGGGCCTATACTCATATACTCACCTTTTCCATTCAAATCCACTTCTTTGAGAAGGTCCAAGCGCATTTAATTTATTGGCTACCACTCACACGCTAGCGGTCTATTGGCCACATAAGGATAGCAAAATTCTTTTCGTTCGTTTCGCAATAGAGAATGATGGCAATAATGTCACCGGCTCGCACTAAATGTAATGCTATCGATATGCAAATGAAATCGAAATATTTGAAGGCGTTAGACAGGGATGTATTTTGTCACCCCCTCTTAACATTTACAGAAAAGATTTATGAAAAAGCACTTAGTACCGCACACGAAGGAATAAGGAATGGTGTGATTACTAATAACAGATATGTGACTTTTCGGAACATATGACAATATGGAAGATCTTATTAGATAAAATTGGCAAAATAATGTCACCAAAATTAAATTCATGGATGTATGCAGAAAAAATACTCATAATAATTTAACTTTATCAATCTAAGGTGAAGCCGTAGAAAGAGTTGGATGTTGAACGAATGAGCAATGGGACTGCACCAAGGAAATTAAAAAAAGAATAGAAATGGCAAGGTCATCATTCTGCAACTATAAAATAAACTCTGAAGCCATAAAATTAAAATGCAATTAAAAATTCGTTTCGTCTTGTATGCAATGGAGGTAAGGGCCCTTAAAATAACAGATATGGACGGGATAGAAGCCTTTCAAATGTGGATATAGAGTCATATGCTTAAAATTCCTTGGACTGACTGAGTTTCCAACAGTGAAGTTTCTTATGAGCAGCTTCTAATGACGGTGAAACGAAGGTAGACGGCTTATCTAGGGCATTTTCTAAGAAACGAAAAGTACAAATTGCTTAAGTTGTATGAAGGGATTTGGAGAAAACAGGACTGGAATCGGTAATATCAGAGAGTTATGGAATGAGACAAGAGACAGAGAGGTTTCCAGCGAAATTACATTCAATATTTTTTGACAACATAAATAAATTTATACATAAAAATATATATATATACTTGTTTACGATAACTTACGTTTGAAAACGAACATGTAAATAAACAAGGGGAATGCTATCGATGAGAAGTTAAAAGTTCGTGATTAACAGTGTCAAAAGCTTTGGAATGATCCATAAGTCTTCATAAAGTTCGCAATCGTTATCAATGTTGAGTGAGACGTTAACCGATGGTCGCCGATGAAGTGGCGCGAATTTAACAAGACCCAAATGGCTCTAGTTCCGTTAAATAATAAATATAAATAAATAAATATATAAATAATAAACGAATACCTTTCTGGTTTCATCAAGTATACAATTTTAAGGGGACGGTTTCATTTTTTTTTTTGTATTTCCTACATTAATCATACATCTGTCATAGTGACAACTATGTAGTACATTTTTTAACAATTGGTTAGGAAGATTATTAAATATATTTCATCATGGCCAGTTTCAAGACGAATACAGCGATTACATTTTAGGACAGCAATCACATTTGTATTGTAACTTCTTTTTTTTTGTGCTGGTTTATTTCGTTAAAATATCTTGTTGATATCGCCTTTGTTTCTTCGTCGATTAATGGTATATTGAACGTTTTATGTATGACATCATTTTTTGTGTACCTATCGGACATTGTTATTATACCTACGTAAGATTTTTGATTGCTGTCGTTGTACTTTGTTTATGTGAGTTCTTTTTGCAGTTCCCCACACTTGAAGTCCGTACGTCCAGATTAGTTTAGTGACCGCGTTGTATACTAAAAGTTTCTTGGAAATACTGAGCTTAGGATTTCTACTTACTAGCCATTACAATTGTCGAAATTTTTCCTTTATTTCTTTTATTTTATTTTTGATGTGATCTTTCCAGGTTAATTTTGAGTCTAGATGGATTCCAAGATATTTTGCAGATGTTTCAATTAGTATATTTTTATTGTTGAGCTTAATCGGTATAGCAGCAACCTCTGTTCTTGTCTGTAAGTGCTTGTACAGATTTGTCCTCATTTACTTTTAACCCTCGAGAACACGCGCTATGAGCATTTTGCTCAAGCAATTTTTCATTTCGCGAAATTTTTATGTTCTATGTAATTCTGGCACTAATTGAGGTGAGTACCTTCGCTAGTAGTTGTGCATCGTACTTTGACGACCATTTCTTTCGATTAGTGCACGATCGGACGTGTAGGCAGACGGTTGATTTTTAAGAGCGGCATTTTGCTCATTGCGCGAGAAACAATGTAAGTATTTCTTGATTTATCTTTTTTGTTGAAAACCTCGGGTTGTGAAAAGGGTCGCTGCCCCAATTTTGAATAGTGGCAGAAACATTACCATGGATAATTATTTTACTTCAATACCTTTAGCAGATGAACTATACAAACAATATAGAAACGACCATTGTGGGTACAATAAGAAAAAATAAAAAGGAAATTCCACCTCAATTTATTTCAGCAAAATGAAGGCCGCAACCGAATACAATGACTGCATTTGCCGAAAACAAGGTTCTTGTCTCTTACGTTCCAGTGAAAAAAAGAAAAAAGTTGTACTTATGCTATCATCACTTCATGCCGATGGCCAAGCTAATGATGAAACATCTGAGAACAAACCCGAAGTAATAACCTTTTACAACCAGACAAAAGGGGGTGTAGACACTGTTGATCAAATGAAAGGCACATATTCAGTTTCCAGGATAACCTGCAGGTAGCCAATGCGCCTCTTTTTCACGCTTATTGACATTACTGGCATAAACGCACAAATTATTTACAAATCAAATACAGGCAATTTGACCCAGAGGAGGACGTTTCTAAAGGAAATTGCCCTGGAGCTAATAAAGCCACATATTTCTAATCGGCAGGCCATAAAAACTTTACCTCGTGATTTAAGAAATACTATGGATCGCATTGTACCAGCAAAAGAACCTGAAAGCCAACACCTACAACCGGGCTTTTGCGAGCTTTGCCCCAGGAGTAAAAACAGACGTTCGAAAAAAGGCTGCACTTTATGTGGAAAATTACTTCGCACGGAACACGTTAAGTATATGTGCCCATCCTGCTTCGAAAGCAACGTAAATGTCAATCTTACCGAAGACTGATTCTTGTCTTTTATTTATTTATTTCGTTACAAGAAGTTTTTTTTTGTTAATATACTAAAGTATGAATGTAAACTTTTTGGTTATGTCTTGATTGAATGAATCTATATAATTTTACAGTGTGAATTTCTTAAACAAACACATAATTGCAAAAAAAATGACTTGGTATTATAACTATGTTAAAAAGGAAATGTTGAAAAATCATAATCCATTAAAAAGTTACATTCTTATATGAAGTGAGCAAAATGCTCATGCGCGAGAATCCGTGCTATCTTACGAGGCGCGTGTTCTCGAGGGTTAAACTCTATTTTTCAAACCTCTTCTTTACATTGTTGGTGTATATCTGTATTTTTGTTGTTGCGGTTGAGAGGTTTTTGTCAGATGACAATAAAACTGTGTCGTCTGCAAATGTTGCTATAGATGGATAAGTTTCGTCTGGGAGTGGTATGTCAGAGGTAAATAAGACATATAGCAGGGGTCCTAGAACGCTGCATGGAGGAACTCCTGCTGTTATTTGATGTATATGTTAATATTTGTTATTGTATTTAATGTAGAAGCATCGCTCAGTAAGGTAACTTTTCATAATTAAATAATAGTCCAGTGGTAATATTGTCCTAATTTTATGCATGAGGACTTTCTGCCAAACTTTGTCAAAAGCTTTTGCGAATTCCAAAAATACAGCAACGCAGTATCGCTTATTTTCCATGTCTGAAATTATTTTTTGTGTAACTCGATGTATTTGTTGGATAGTTGAATTTTTTTTTTTTTCGAAAACCAAATTGATGATCTGCAATGATGTTTTTCGTAACAAGTATTGGGGTAATTTTGTCATGCAAAAGTTTTTCTGCAATTTTAGATATAGTCGGAAGTAGGCTTATAGATCGATATGAAGTTAAAGCAGTTGGGTTTTTACCCGGTTTTGGTAGCGCAATGCTTTCTGCGACTTTCCATACTTTTGGGAAGTATTGTAAGCGAAACATTGTATTAAACACGTTTCTAAGAAATATGTAAGCCTCAATTCGCAGCTCCGTAAGTGCTTTGCCTGTCAGCATATCATATCCGCGAGTTTTTTTATGTTTAATTTGAGTTTGAGTAGCTCCTGGATTTTTAGCATTTATATAGGTTATTTTCATTGTATGATCACAAACCTAAAATTTACATTATTCGCATTTAGAATTTATGACTCATATTTAAATATATGCAAATATCTACTTACAATCATAGCATTAAGGGGGGACTCTACTGTAAAACTTAAAAAAAATCGATTTTTTACTTTTTGTTGAAACAACTCCAGAATGTTCGATGAAAATCTTAAAAAGAAATCTTGAATAGTTTTCAAGTTATAAAAATTTTAGCAAAGCAGGTATAAACTGAGCGCTCGAGCGGTTTACGGTCATATGCGTGTTTTTCTCGAAACCACGTTTTCAAAATTGCCCACATCACAGCTCCGTGAAAAATTAACATATCAAGCTCAAACTTTCATAGTATATTTTTAACAATATTTACTAGTTTTTAAAGCTATGGTGGGAAAAAATTTATTATTTATAACCCCTTTTTTAATAACAAAATGACAACAAAAAAATGTCGATTTTTTAAAAAACTTCAAAAATTTTACAAAAAAATTTTTTTTTTGCAAGTAATAGGCTTAACAACTAAAAATATTGATATATAATAGAAAAAATTTGGTTTTTTTCATTTCAGATTTTTTTTAAATGCGCGACAGTGTGGGCAGATTTCAAAAGGCGTTTCGGGGGAGCGGCTGTACAGCTGCCATTTTGAAATGAAAATAAATTAAAAAAATTTTTTTGTACACTCAAGACCTGTGTTTATGTAACCCTAAACTTTTTTTTACTAAATAAATTAATACAAGTATGAAAACAAAATCCATATTACAGTAGAATCCCCCCTTAATGCTGTAGAATCCCTTCCTGTTGTAATATAAATGCTGAACTTCTTTCCTGGGAGCGACAATTTTAACATGCGTGCCATCAACACAGCCAATTATTCCTGGAATCCGGTATCTGCTATAAAAATGTGCTTTTCTTTGTTGCAGATCAGCCTCTGTGCTACTAAATTTTACCCATCTTTGACAAATATAATTTTCCAGAACATCTATTATTTCTGATAGCACAACAGACACAGTGGGTTGAGCAAGTCCTATCATACCTTCATTACCAATACTCAATTGGTACGATCCCTGAGCACAAAATCGCAGAACTGTGGCTAGCTTTAAAATATTAGGAATCGATTTGGCTCGGGTGCACTGCTGCAAATGGTTTTCTGTAGTGGACAGTAGGTTCACAAACGCCTCTTTAGATAATCTAAAGTTCTTTAAAAATCTGTAAGGAAATTTCTGTAATATTAAGTACGTCAACACATTTTGAAAATTCTGAACTTACTTAGTGGAAGCCATAGGGGGTTGGAGGCGTCCCTCAACTGTTTTCTACTTCTAGCTAGTTCCACTAATCTTTCATCGTCCGATGAATCGTCGAACCACAACTCCGTTGTACTCATTTTCACATAAATTACTTTTTTTAACTTTTAAAAATAATGTTAGCAAAGAATTTCAACACAATCGGTTTTTCTTTTATTTTGATTTGCTGTATCAGCTGAGAAAAAATTATCTATTGTAAATGCGTCGAGCGATCGAAATTCACAATAGTCCTATTCTTCAACGAATGAGCACCATAATACCAAATGAAAATTCGTTCGATCAGCACTTTCGACTACAGTCAAAGATCGAATGTTGCTCATAATAGGGGCCATAATTCATTAGTTTTTCCTCAAAACTGGTTTTGAGTAAAGTGTGAGAGCAATGGTTGTTACCATCATAAAGTCGCTCGATCTTGGTCACGTAGGCAAAAGTAGTGTTGTAAAGCGTAACAAAAAAATATAACATCAGCTAATTGTACATAGTTAGCGAACTTGTGCGGGTGGTCTTAACTTATATAAATAATTTAAGTATTAAAAGACAAATAGTATTTTTTCCAGATTTTTATCTTTTTTGAGCTAACTTTTGAATATCTGGCAGGGCTCTTCTACATTGTTTGCATACTTATTTCTTTATACAAATTAAAATTCTCTGAATTCAAAGTATATTTTAAGAAAAACTGCGGAGCGAACTCAATCTTTACTTTATTGAGTTTAGTTATGAACCAACTACAATAAATGCACTTAATTCTAAACTGAGCCAAAAACGCCGATGTTACCTGCATTGCCGCGTGATATCCTTCTTAAAATTTTCGTTGCTAAAGAAGTGCAAGTGCAATGCAAACATAGTATCGGGAAAATTATTCGTAGCGAATACGCTTGCAGCGGGTCGCTTGTAGCGTAGGCAGTGTTATATATAAGTTCCTATGGTTCCGCGAGGGCACAAAGCGCCGCAACAAGCTTCCTCAATTCGCTTTTGTTGGCCGCCAGCCATTTCAGTTCGTTCCAACTTCCGTTTGTCCTTGCTATTTCCGTTTCTAAGGTTCTTCTTCCGGTTAGTGATGGTCTGCCTCTGCATCGGCTACCGTGCGGGTTCCAATCAATTGCATTACGGAGGATGTCGTTCGAATCTCTTCTTAAAATATATCGAAATAATCGAGACGTCCATTCAGTCCCAATGTTATGCCATTTGTTTCGTGCGTTGCTGTGCACATAAGGCAGTCCATCACAATGCTAAAAAGGAGTGGTGACAAAACACAGCCCTGCCGAACGCCGGTCACGATGTTTATTTAATCACTCAGCTCTTTTTTATGCCTCACACGGCAATTTGCGTTGGTTTACAGTGACGTTATGAGCATAATAAGCGTAATAGGAATACCTTTACACGCCAATGCACTTCAGATTGCATCGTGGTGGATCGTATCGAATACTTTTTGAAAAGGATAGCTTATACAGGGTGGCTGATGAATTTTGCTACATTAAGAAACTCAAATAACTTTTTTTTAGTGTATGGAATTCATTTATTTTTTTTTCAAGTTGAAGGTCATTAAATTTTATTAAATGTAGATTAACTAGTTTTAAAAATAATTGAATGTAAATGCCCCTCATGCTCGTTGACACAAGTGCGGCATCTTAGTAAAAAGTTGTTCATTGCTGCTTTGAGAGTTGCGACAGGAATAGCCGCAATTGTTGCCCGAATGGATTGTTTTAGTTCATCCAAATTTGTTGGCTTTGTTTTATAAACTTCTTGTTTACATAAACCCCACAAGAAAAAGTCAGGTGCAGTAAGGTCAGGCGACCTGGGGGGCCAACGAAATTCGGAGTTTCTTGAAATCAGTTTATTGGGAAATTTTCGTCGCAACTCTGTCATAATAGTCTGGGCTATGTGAGACGTTGCCCCATCTTGTTGAAACCACACAGAGTTGAAAGGAATTCTCTTTCGGCGTAGTTCTGGATAGAAAAATTCTTTCAGCGTTTTCAAATAACGGTCTCCAGTAACCGTAACGGTGTGACCATTTTCTTCAAAAAAATAAGGCCCGACAATACAGCGTGAAGAAACCGCACACCACACTGTCACGCGAAGAGGATGCAATTCCGTCTCGTGGAGTATCTGTGGGTTAGAAGTACTCCATATTCGACAATTTTGTTTGTTCACATTGCCGTTTAATTCGAAATGGGCCTCATCAGACATGAAAAGGCAGTTTAACATGTTTTGGTCTTCTTCCACCATTTGCAAATCTGGCAAAATTCCAAGCGAATCGGCAAGTCTGCTGCATTCAGTTTGTTAACCATTTGAATTTTGTAGGGAAATAAGTCTAAATCTTTGTGCATTATTGTTTGCAAAGACTGTCGGCTGACACCAAGTTGAGCAGATAAGCTTCTTGTTGAAACCCTTGGATTACTTTGTATAGCTGCAGCTACAGCAGCGATCGTTTCCTCCGTCCGAACTGGTGGGTTTCGATGATAAGGCCTTCTTGCGACTGTTCCTTGCTCAGCAAAATTATTCACCAGTCTCATTATGGTCCATCTGCTCGGGGGATCGCCGCCAAACATCCGCCTGTACTCTCCCTGTACCAAAACTACGGACTCCAGTGCGTGATAGCGGCGGACTATCCAAATTCTTGTTTGCGTGTCCCAGTTATCCATTTTAATAAATTTTAAAGATCAATCTGCAAATTAAAACAAAAATGGAACAGATAACTTAAAAAGAAAAAAAGTTATTCAATTTTTTTTTGGTAGCGGCTTTCATCAGCCACCCTGTATAAATTTTTACTGTTCACATTTAATAAAAACTCAAAGTTGTATTTTTGCGACTTGTGCCGTTTGTTTATAGTTTTAGCATCAACTGAAAACTAAACTTGCTTAATTATTGTTAGTAATATTTATATGCAGAAGTCACATTGCACCGTCAGGTGAACGGCGCTTACCAAAACAATTCCCATGCAGCCGTAATGCAGCGTAAGCTTATCTACGCTCGTATGAAGTGGTAACACTGCATTAGCATACAGGAATTGGCTTTCTTTAGTTTCATTGTTTGGCCGGGTGCGCGTGTGGTGTCCTTTACCAGTGGGATGGTAGCTTTTAGTTTAATCGCATGCTTATGCAAGGGATTGGGTGTTAATTATTTGTGAAAAATTATGTAGACCACTTTCTGCGCATATTGCATTAACTCCTCTCCCTTCAAAACAGGCAGCGTCCTCGTTGGAAGGGGGGTTTGATCTTTTAGTTACTACAGGATAGCTATCTTTGGAGCCGGTTGTTCCGACTTGGATGTGGTTTATTTTTCTAGTACGAGATGATATTTTTCGTTATCATAATAATCAAGGTGATTAGTGATACTGTTATTATTGTAGATCCCGTAAAAAGACTGATTTTATATGTAGTGTTTATGGCATCGATTTGTCGAATATTTGTATATTCAGATCTTTCAAATATTGTAAGGAAAGAACTTCTTCAAGGCTCCCTGTAGCATTTGCCGATTTAATGATTGCTGGTTTTGCGAAAAGTTCATTTTTATTTGTAAAATTTGTGTCTCCAATTGATATGCTGGAGTTGCAGTATTTGATCAAAAATGTCCCTTCTAAATTGATTAATTTATCTATATTTTTACGGACCTTTTATAGCTGTTTATAAATAGCAGGCCAGGTGTTATTTCCTCAATTGTAGGAATATACTGATTGTTTATATTGGTGCAAGTTGTTAAGTAACCTTTTATCAAATTTGGTATGCAACTGCTGAACGTGACTTCTTCAATATTATTTTGTCTTCTTCTTCTCAATTGGCGCGATAACCGCTTACGCGATTTTGACAGAGTTTAACAAAGCGTGCCAGTCGTTTCTTTCTCATGCTAACCGGCTCCAGTTGGACACCCCAAGTGAAGCCAAGTCCTTTTCCACCTGATCTTTCTAACGCAAAGGAGGCCTTCCTCTTCCTCTGCTACCACCAGCTGGCACCGCATCGAATACTTTCAGAGCCGGAGCGTTTGTATCCAATCGGACGACATGACCCAGCCAACGCAGCCGCCGGATCTGATAAGGTCCAATCAGTTGGTTGGCGGTGGGCTTCAGCCTTTCACACAATACGCCCGCGGTAATTGGCGCAGATTGTAGGATCGCCCTTCTTATGGATTGGGCAGAGCACACTTAAATTGCAATCGGCAGGTATGCTTTCATCAGAATATATTGAGCATAGGAGCTGATGCAGCTCCTCGCCGCCATGTTTGAATAGCTCAGCCGCAGTCCGTTGGCGCCCGCGGCTTTGTTGTTCTGTAGCCGAGTTATCCCTTTCTCACCTTGTCATGGTCGGTTAGCGGAACGTCAATTCCGTCGTCAACGATTGGGGTATCGGGATCTTCACATTCTCTGTGACATGCGCAGCTATCACTGTTTAACAGGTTGAAGAAGTGTTCCCTCCATAATTTAAGATTGCTCTGTATATCAGTCACCAGATCGCCGTCTTTGTTCTTATTTTGTCTACATGGTACTAAATTGTTTATATTCTTACAACTTCTTTTAATTCTAAACATTTCTTTGTTACAAGCAATTAGGTTTCCATATTCTAACTTAATTGCCTTATTTTCTTTCGTTACTGGTTTGACCATTATAGATTCCTATCTGGTTAAGGGAAATTTTACAATATAAATAATTGGCGATGTATTTGATGCACGTTTAATATCTCTAAACTCAATAGCTTATTTTAATTTCAGTAAAGCATATTTTGTTTTTCTAATGTCTTTTTATAACAATTAGTTCTTCGTTCGATAACATAAATGAGTTTACAATTCCGTCCTTTGCCCATTGAATTGGGTAATCAATATTTGTTTATTCTTCTTTTATAAGAAAAAGTTTTTGAAATTGATATGAAGAGATATGGCCGGAAGAAATAAAAATTTGGTTTTTAAATGCGCTAACTGGTGCGTCGGTGTATGGTATTAACGTTTGCGCCGTTATGCTGAGTTGCGGTGATCTCTTCATTGATCTTGGTCAATGTCCTGGAAATTAACGTTATTGGTTTGCCGTCCTGTTCAAGGACTGCCCCTATAGCATGGTCTGTGGTTAGGTGAAATTCTTTTTCGAAGTGAAGATATTTTAACATAACGTCGGAGGATACAATTGAATGTTTTAGTTTGATAAATGCCTCTATTGCTTTATTGTCAAGGGTAATTTTTATTTTGGATGAAAGGTTTTTTGACGTGCGTCCCTCCTCTCCTCTCAAAAGTATTGTTAAGGGTTTCGCAAGTTTTGCATAATCTCTAATAAAGCGATGATAGTATCCAGAAAGTCCTAGGAAAGGATTAACCGAATTATACTGATATTGTGGATACCTTTGGTATTGAGGCTGCAAATTTCTATTCATGGTTGGTTGAGCAAAGCTTGGAATACGAGAATGGGGTAAGTGGGCAAAGGGGTGGATAAAAGGGTTGTATTGCTTCCTTGGTGGAAGTGGAGATGGGTTGGCTTTCCGCAAGGATTGATTACCGAAAGCGTGTTGTGTTCTAAAGTTTTGATTTTGCAATTTTATCGTAGTTACAGCCCCTGAGGTAGGTCTGTTGGTTCCTTGATTTCAAGTAGTTTTCGAAGTTCTAGTGCTTTGTCGCGGTAGGTCCTTTTTAGGATATTAATTGATTCTTGTCCTATTTCAAGGCAGGCTATTTTGTTTAATATAAGAGAAAGGTGGAAAAATACATCTTGGTAAAACTCATTAATGGTTTCACTCTCTTGGGGAAGTGCTGACATCCATTACTCTAAAGTACTAATGATACTTTTGTCGGCATAGTGGGTATTGAAACATTTCGATATGGCTTCCTAATTAACCCTAGAACACACACCCAGAAAATACCACGTAAACACACACCCGGGATACGTTTGTACCCGGGACCTTATTAATGCTTATTCAACCGATTTCTATGATTTTTTTTTTTTGAAATGTATATTTTAATATATAACAAGTGTTTTGTCTTTTGTTTCATTCGAATATTCCTACTGGTTCCAGCGATATGGGCAAATAAAGTCAGGACATGCAACAGTGGATTTTTGTTTTTGTTGTTGTCCTGATAAATGCAAAACAAAATAATATAATTTATAATAATACACTTGTAGAGTAACAACGAATACACATTTTGGTTTCTATTTCATTGAAATATTCTACCTGGTTCAAAAGATATGTGCAAAAAGGTCGCGCCAGGTATGGGTACGTAGGTAGCAAATACACTGGTATAACTGGTTTTTGTATTTTATATGCAGCTGCAAGGGTTGTTTTCACACGAGTTGTTGTTATAAATGCTGCCTGTTGATATTTTCATTATTGTTTTGGTGCTCAAAAGTGTAAGAAGTGAAAATATAAGTGAAAATAAATATAACTGAAACTATAAATAACTGGATACGAAATGACTTCAAGAAGAAACGAATATTTATCAAGTGCAGCATATAGAAGGTAAAAAATTTAAAATAAGCAACAATGTAAACATATACTAATTTTTTTTATTATGCAGGCTAACTGAGGAACAGCGAGAATCATATATACAATCTTTATTTGATGAAATTTGTGACGATGACGCTCCCTATGACTTTGACTCAGAAGATGAAGAAGAAATTCAATTCAATGACATTGAAATTGCTGATGACGATGCTGAAGTTTCGCAAAGTGCCGCAGAAGTATTACCTGATTATGCGGACTATGAGGATGATGAAGAAGAAGAAGTAGAAGAAAATAATGAATTACCTGCTAGTGGCGAAAAATTTGTTGCACGTGATGGTACTGAGTGGATGAAAGAACCAAATGTAAGTCGTCAGGTACTCAGACAAAATATTATAAGAGAACGTTCTGGACCAGCTAGATGCACTGAAATGTTGTCAATAGAGCAAACATTCAAATGTTTCATGAACGTTGAAATGGCTGATATAATTATGCGCCACACAAATAAGTTAGCAAAAGAAACTTATAATGCTTACAACAATGCGCATCCAAACACAACTCCTAAGTCATGGACGCCTGTGTCAATAACAGAGCTGTATGCATTTTTTGGCATACTTATTATGACTGGTGCGAACCATAGCAATGGAGAACATGTTCGAGATTTATGGAGCGTCAAAAACTATCCTTTATAACGCGCCACAATGGGAGTCAACCGTTTCTGTTCGATATTGCGGTTTCTAAGATTTGACGATAAAAACACTCGTGCAACACGCTTACTAACTGATAAAGCAGCACCGATCAGTGAGTTGTGGACGATGATGAACAATAATCGTGCTGCACATTACAAGCCCAGCTCATGCTTGACGATTGATGAACAATTATTTCCTTATCACCGAAGGCCCTAATAGCCAGTGTGATAATTTAGTTAGGGTTATATTGTATATATCCCCTATAAATAATAATAAATAAATATTTCCTTACCGTGGACGCACACGGTTTAGGCAGTACATACCGTCAAAACCTGCTAAATATGGTGTCAAGGTTTGGTGGATTTGCGATGCCACAAATGCATATCCACTGCATGGACAAATATATACTGGCCAAGCAGAAATTGGTAGGGAAACGAACCAAGGCGAACGAGTGGTGAAGGATTTGTCTGCCAAATACCAAGGAAGTGGCCGAAACATTACAATGGACAATTTTTTTACGACCTTGCCAGTTGCAGAACTGCTTCTCACCTGGAAACTCACGATCGTTGGAACTTTGCGCAAAAACAAATCATATATTCCTCAAGAAATGAAGCAGAACAAAAACAGGACAATTGGTTCAACGACATTTGGCTTCAAAAATAATGTGACAATGTACTCTTATGTTCCCAAACAAAATAAAGCAGTTATTTTGCTTTCGACCATGCATAATGATGCTGAAATAGCTGACAGTAGGAAACCTGAAATAATTGAATATTATAATCGTACCAAAGGTGGTGTTGATCGAATGGACCAAATGTTTGCGGAATATCCAACACAAAGACAAACAAAACGATGGCCACTAGCGATGTTCTTCAACATGTTGGACATTACAGCTCTTGCAGCCTACATTGTCTACGATTTGATTAACCCTATGTTGCCTTGGAGAACAAACAACAAGCGTAAGCAGATCCTGCGCAGCTTGGCTGACGCATTGTGTATGTCCATTATTGAAGCCAGAGTCATAAATCGTCAAGTGACGCGAAATTTTTTGACTAAAATTGCTATTGAAGCATATTTCAACCGACCGCTGGAATCAATGGTGTCAACAGCAGCATCAACATCTGCCGCAGCGCGCACGCCAAAACCTGTGTCCGGATCTTGCTATTTATGTTACGCACAAGAGGAAAAACGCCGTAGAAAAACCAGAAAGCTGTGCGCCAAATGTAAGAAGCCAATGTGTCTTGAACATTCGGTCACATCAACAAATTGCTCTATTTGCCATGATTTTCCTTAGATATAAGATGCATTTTTATAATTTTTATAATAAAAGTCAATAATATAATGTGTGAAATGAATATTTTTAATTTTTCAAATAAAAAAATAATATAAAAAATGTTTTTTTTTATTATTATGAGGATTTTTACTATTGGGGTACAAACGTATCCCGGGTGTGTGTTTACGTATATAATGTGTTTGGAAGGCTGTAGCTCCTGAACCAACGGTCCGATCTGGTTCAAATTTTGAATTTGAACTCAAAACTAAATAATCTTCCTACATCCGAAGTGGTATAGCGGTATAGAGGTATAGCGGTTCAAAAGTTACAACACTTCAAAGTTGAAGTGGATACATTTGTACCCGGGTGTGTGTTCTAGGGTTAAGAGGAGTATTGTAGGACTACATCGGCATTTCCCGCTAGTTTATTTCTAACAGCGTTTAATGGTTGTAAAGGACTTCGCATACTTAAGAACCAGCATTAGGTTGTAAAGGACTTCGCATATTTAGGAACCATCATTAACACCGATAACAATGTCAGCCTTGAAATCCAACGTAGAATCTTTCTTGCCAACAAGTGCTACTTTGGACAAAGTAGGCAATTGAGTAGCAAAACTAACACTCTACAAAACTCTTATCATGCCCGTCCTAATGTATGGCGCAGAAGCGTGGATGATGACAACATCCGATGAAGCGACGCTTGGAGTGTTAGAGAAAGATTGATGATGAGCTGTATGAGCTTTACGACGCCATAGACATAACGCAGCGAATAAAGATCCAACGGCTACGTTGGCTGAGTCATGTCGTCCGAATGGATACAAACGCTCCGGCTCTGAAAGTATTCGATGCGGTACCAGCTGGTGGTAGTAGAGGAAGAGGAAGGCCTCCTCTGCGTTGGAAAGAGAGGTGGAGAAGGACTTGGCTTCACTTTGTGTGTCAAATTGGCCGGTTGGCACGAGAAAGAAACGACTGGCGCGCTTTGTTGAACTCGGCCAAAATCGCGTAAGCGGTTATCGCCCCAATTAAGATGAAGAAGAAGAACAACTTTTAAAATGCCAGAATAACGTAAATAACATATTAACGCTCGCATGTAGCGGTAACGCTGCGTTAGCATATTGGATTTCTAATGAAGCGGTAAGCCGTTCTTTAGATTCATTGTTTGACCGGATGTGCGTGTGGTGTCATTTACCAGTGGGATGGTAGCCTTTAGTTTAAATACACCCTTATGCAAGCGATTGGGTGTTAATTATTTGTGAAAAACTATGTAGCTGTGCCTATTGTATTAACTCATATAATAGTTTGTTTACACACGCATTTGCTTGTTTTCATTATTTATGTTTTTATGCCTATGTACTGATAGTGTAGATGTTGGTGTAGGTCATGTTGTTGTTGGTGGTGCTATTATAGAGGGTGTTGTTGTACCGCTCCACATGGTACTACTGCCGTGGATATCAGAAGGATATGGTCGAACGGCTTCTCTACCTCTGTCAATGCTGAGTGGCGGAATGGACCACTACCGGCAGCGCTGAAATTGCTTTCGTTGTCAGCTATCTTCGATTTAGTCTGACTGTAAAGGTCAAAAATTTGGTCTATGGATAAAATCCTACAAAGAATCTCATATTTGTATTTCTATGTATAACGAATTTGGAACTAAACTCGTACCGGGCCTATACTCATATACTCACCTTTTCCATTCAAATCCACTTCTTTGAGAAGGTCCAAGCGCATTTAATTTATTGGCTACCACTCACACGCTAGCGGTCTATTGGCCACATAAGGATAGCAAAATTCTTTTCGTTCGTTTCGCAATAGAGAATGATGGCAATAATGTCACCGGCTCGCACTAAATGTAATGCTATCGATATGCAAATGAAATCGAAATATTTGAAGGCGTTAGACAGGGATGTATTTTGTCACCCCCTCTTAACATTTACAGAAAAGATTTATGAAAAAGCACTTAGTACCGCACACGAAGGAATAAGGAATGGTGTGATTACTAATAACATCAGATATGTGGACTTTTCGGAACATATGACAATATGGAAGATCTTATTAGATAAAATTGGCAAAATAATGTCACCAAAATTAAATTCATGGATGTATGCAGAAAAAATACTCATAATAATTTAACTTTATCAATCTAAGGTGAAGCCGTAGAAAGAGTTGGATGTTGAACGAATGAGCAATGGAACTGCACCAAGGAAATTAAAAAAAGAATAGAAATGGCAAGGTCATCATTCTGCAACTATAAAATAAACTCTGAAGCCATAAAATTAAAATGCAATTAAAAATTCGTTTCGTCTTGTATGCAATGGAGGTAAGGGCCCTTAAAATAACAGATATGAACGGGATAGAAGCCTTTCAAATGTGGATATAGAGTCATATGCTTAAAATTCCTTGGACTGACTGAGTTTCCAACAGTGAAGTTTCTTATGAGCAGCTTCTAATGACGGTGAAACGAAGGTAGACGGCTTATCTAGGGCATTTTCTAAGAAACGAAAAGTACAAATTGCTTAAGTTGTATGAAGGGATTTGGAGAAAACAGGACTGGAATCGGTAATATCAGAGAGTTATGGAATGAGACAAGAGACAGAGAGGTTTCCAGCGAAATTACATTCAATATTTTTTGACAACATAAATAAATTTATACATAAAAATATATATATATACTTGTTTACGATAACTTACGTTTGAAAACGAACATGTAAATAAACAAGGGGAATGCTATCGATGAGAAGTTAAAAGTTCGTGATTAACAGTGTCAAAAGCTTTGGAATGATCCATAAGTCTTCATAAAGTTCGCAATCGTTATCAATGTTGAGTGAGACGTTAACCGATGGTCGCCGATGAAGTGGCGCGAATTTAACAAGACCCAAATGGCTCTAGTTCCGTTTATTTCTAGAAATTTTAAATTGGCAAATACGTATTGAGAATATAAATAATAAATATAAATAAATAAATATATAAATAATAAACGAATACCTTTCTGGTTTCATCAAGTATACAATTTTAAGGGGACGGTTTCATTTTTTTTTTGTATTTCCTACATTAATCATACATCTGTCATAGTGACAACTATGTAGTACATTTTTTAACAATTGGTTAGGAAGATTATTAAATATATTTCATCATGGCCAGTTTCAAGACGAATACAGCGATTACATTTTAGGACAGCAATCACATTTGTATTGTAACTTCTTTTTTTTTGTGCTGGTTTATTTCGTTAAAATATCTTGTTGATATCGCCTTTGTTTCTTCGTCGATTAATGGTATATTGAACGTTTTATGTATGACATCATTTTTTGTGTACCTATCGGACATTGTTATTATACCTACGTAAGATTTTTGATTGCTGTCGTTGTACTTTGTTTATGTGAGTTCTTTTTGCAGTTCCCCACACTTGAAGTCCGTACGTCCAGATTAGTTTAGTGACCGCGTTGTATACTAAAAGTTTCTTGGAAATACTGAGCTTAGGATTTCTACTTACTAGCCATTACAATTGTCGAAATTTTTCCTTTATTTCTTTTATTTTATTTTTGATGTGATCTTTCCAGGTTAATTTTGAGTCTAGATGGATTCCAAGATATTTTGCAGATGTTTCAATTAGTATATTTTTATTGTTGAGCTTAATCGGTATAGCAGCAACCTCTGTTCTTGTCTGTAAGTGCTTGTACAGATTTGTCCTCATTTACTTTTAACCCTCGAGAACACGCGCTATGAGCATTTTGCTCAAGCAATTTTTCATTTCGCGAAATTTTTATGTTCTATGTAATTCTGGCACTAATTGAGGTGAGTACCTTCGCTAGTAGTTGTGCATCGTACTTTGACGACCATTTCTTTCGATTAGTGCACGATCGGACGTGTAGGCAGACGGTTGATTTTTAAGAGCGGCATTTTGCTCATTGCGCGAGAAACAATGTAAGTATTTCTTGATTTATCTTTTTTGTTGAAAACCTCGGGTTGTGAAAAGGGTCGCTGCCCCAATTTTGAATAGTGGCAGAAACATTACCATGGATAATTATTTTACTTCAATACCTTTAGCAGATGAACTATACAAACAATATAGAAACGACCATTGTGGGTACAATAAGAAAAAATAAAAAGGAAATTCCACCTCAATTTATTTCAGCAAAATGAAGGCCGCAACCGCATACAATGACTGCATTTGCCGAAAACAAGGTTCTTGTCTCTTACGTTCCAGTGAAAAAAAGAAAAAAGTTGTACTTATGCTATCATCACTTCATGCCGATGGCCAAGCTAATGATGAAACATCTGAGAACAAACCCGAAGTAATAACCTTTTACAACCAGACAAAAGGGGGTGTAGACACTGTTGATCAAATGAAAGGCACATATTCAGTTTCCAGGATAACCTGCAGGTAGCCAATGTGCCTCTTTTTCACGCTTATTGACATTACTGGCATAAACGCACAAATTATTTACAAATCAAATACAGGCAATTTAACCCAGAGGAGGACGTTTCTAAAGGAAATTGCCCTGGAGCTAATAAAGCCACATATTTCTAATCGGCAGGCCATAAAAACTTTACCTCGTGATTTAAGAAATACTATGGATCGCATTGTACCAGCAAAAGAACCTGAAAGCAAACACCTACAACCGGGCTTTTGCGAGCTTTGCCCCAGGAGTAAAAACAGACGTTCGAAAAAAGGCTGCACTTTATGTGGAAAATTACTTCGCACGGAACACGTTAAGTATATGTGCCCATCCTGCTTCGAAAGCAACGTAAATGTCAATCTTACCGAAGACTGATTCTTGTCTTTTATTTATTTATTTCGTTACAAGAAGTTTTTTTTTGTTAATATACTAAAGTATGAATGTAAAATTTTTGGTTATGTCTTGATTGAATGAATCTATATAATTTTACAGTGTGAATTTCTTAAACAAACACATAATTGCAAAAAAAATGACTTGGTATTATAACTATGTTAAAAAGGAAATGTTTAAAAATCATAATCCATTAAAAAGTTACATTCTTACATGAAGTGAGCAAAATGCTCATGCGCGAGAATCCGTGCTATCTTACGAGGCGCGTGTTCTCGAGGGTTAAACTCTATTTTTCAAACCTCTTCTTTACATTGTTGGTGTATATCTGTATTTTTGTTGTTGCGGTTGAGAGGTTTTTGTCAGATGACAATAAAATTGTGTCGTCTGCAAATGTTGCTATAGATGGATAAGTTTCGTCTGGGAGTGGTATGTCAGAGGTAAATAAGACATATAGCAGGGGTCCTAGAACGCTGCATGGAGGAACTCCTGCTGTTATTTGATGTATATGTTAATATTTGTTATTGTATTTAATGTAGAAGCATCGCTCAGTAAGGTAACTTTTCATAATTAAATAATAGTCCAGTGGTAATATTGTCCTAATTTTATGCATGAGGACTTTCTGCCAAACTTTGTCAAAAGCTTTTGCGAATTCCAAAAATACAGCAACGCAGTATCGCTTATTTTCCATGTCTGAAATTATTTTTTGTGTAACTCGATGTATTTGTTGGATAGTTGAATTTTTTTTTTTTCGAAAACCAAATTGATGATCTGCAATGATGTTTTTCGTATCAAGTATTGGGGTAATTTTGTCATGCAAAAGTTTTTCTGCAATTTTAGATATAGTCGGAAGTAGGCTTATAGATCGATATGAAGTTAAAGCAGTTGGGTTTTTACCCGGTTTTGGTAGCGCAATGCTTTCTGCGACTTTCCATACTTTTGGGAAGTATTGTAAGCGAAACATTGTACTAAACACGTTTCTAAGAAATATGTAAGCCTCAATTCGCAGCTCCGTAAGTGCTTTGCCTGTCAGCATATCATATCCGCGAGTTTTTTATGTTTAATTTGAGTTTGAGTAGCTCCTGGATTTTTCGCATTTATATAGGTTATTTTCATTGTATGATCACAAACCTAAAATTTACATTATTCGCATTTAGAATTTATGACTCATATTTAAATATATGCAAATATCTACTTACAATCATAGCATTAATGCTGTAGAATCCCTTCCTGTTGTAATATAAATGCTGAACTTCTTTCCTGGGAGCGACAATTTTAACATGCGTGCCATCAACACAGCCAATTATTCCTGGAATCCGGTATCTGCTATAAAAATGTGCTTTTCTTTGTTGCAGATCAGCCTCTGTGCTACTAAATTTTACCCATCTTTGACAAATATAATTTTCCAGAACATCTATTATTTCTGATAGCACAACAGACACAGTGGGTTAAGCAAGTCCTATCATACCTTCATTACCAATACTCAATTGGTACGATCCCTGAGCACAAAATCGCAGAACTGTGGCTAGCTTTAAAATATTAGGAATCGATTTGGCTCGGGTGCACTGCCGCAAATGGTTTTCTGTAGTGGACAGTAGGTTCACAAACGCCTCTTTAGATAATCTAAAGTTCTTTAAAAATCTGTAAGGAAATTTCTGTAATATTAAGTACGTCAACACATTTTGAAAATTCTGAACTTACTTAGTGGAAGCCATAGGGGGTTGGAGGCGTCCCTCAACTGTTTTCTACTTCTAGCTAGTTCCACTAATCTTTCATCGTCCGATGAATCGTCGAACCACAACTCCGTTGTACTCATTTTCACATAAATTACTTTTTTTAACTTTTAAAAATAATGTTAGCAAAGAATTTCAACACAATCGGTTTTTCTTTTATTTTGATTTGCTGTATCAGCTGAGAAAAAATTATCTATTGTAAATGCGTCGAGCGATCGAAATTCACAATAGTCCTATTCTTCAACGAATGAGCACCATAATACCAAATGAAAATTCGTTCGATCAGCACTTTCGACTACAGTCGAAGATCGAATGTTGCTCATAATAGGGGCCATAATTCATTAGATTTTCCTCAAAACTGGTTTTGAGTAAAGTGTGAGAGCAATGGTTGTTACCATCATAAAGTCGCTCGATCTTGGTCACGTAGGCAAAAGTAGTGTTGTAAAGCGTAACAAAAAAATATAACATCAGCTAATTGTACATAGTTAGCGAACTTGTGCGGGTGGTCTTAACTTATATAAATAATTTAAGTATTAAAAGACAAATAGTATTTTTTCCAGATTTTTATCTTTTTTGAGCTAACTTTTGAATATCTGGCAGGGCTCTTCTACATTGTTTGCATACTTATTTCTTTATACAAATTAAAATTCTCTGAATTCAAAGTATATTTTAAGAAAAACTGCGGAGCGAACTCAATCTTTACTTTATTGAGTTTAGTTATGAACCAACTACAATAAATGCACTTAATTCTAAACTGAGCCAAAAACGCCGATGTTACCTGCATTGCCGCGTGATATCCTTCTTAAAATTTTCGTTGCTAAAGAAGTGCAAGTGCAATGCAAACATAGTATCGGGAAAATTATTCGTAGCGAATACGCTTGCAGTGGGTCGCTTGTAGCGTAGGCAGTGTTATATATAAGTTCCTATGGTTCCGCGAGGGCACAAAGCGCCGCAACAAGCTTCCTCAATTCGCTTTTGTTGGCCGCCAGCCATTTCAGTTCGTTCCAACTTCCGTTTGTCCTTGCTATTTCCGTTTCTAAGGTTCTTCTTCCGGTTAGTGATGGTCTGCCTCTGCATCGGCTACCGTGCGGGTTCCAATCAATTGCATTACGGAGGATGTCGTTCGAATCTCTTCTTAAAATATATCGAAATAATCGAGACGTCCATTCAGTCCCAATGTTATGCCATTTGTTTCGTGCGTTGCTGTGCTCATAAGGCAGTCCATCACAATGCTAAAAAGGAGTGGTGACAAAACACAGCCCTGCCGAACGCCGGTCACGATGTTTATTTAATCACTCAGCTCTTTTTTATGCCTCACACGGCAATTTGCGTTGGTTTACAGTGACGTTATGAGCATAATAAGCGTAATAGGAATACCTTTACACGCCAATGCACTTCAGATTGCATCGTGGTGGATCGTATCGAATACTTTTTGAAAAGGATATCTTATACAGGGTGGCTGATGAATTTTGCTACATTAAGAAACTCAAATAACTTTTTTTTAGTGTATGGAATTCATTTATTTTTTTTCAAGTTGAAGGTCATTAAATTTTATTAAATGTAGATTAACTAGTTTTAAAAATAATTGAATTTAAATGCCTCCATGCTCGGTGACACAAGTGCGGCATCTTAGTAAAAAGTTGTTCATTGCTGCTTTGAGAGTTGCGACAGGAATAGCCGCAATTGTTGCCCGAATGGATTGTTTTAGTTCATCCAAATTTGTTGGCTTTGTTTTATAAACTTCTTGTTTACATAAACCCCACAAGAAAAAGTCAGGTGCAGTAAGGTCAGGCGACCTGGGGGCCAACGAAATTCGGAGTTTCTTGAAATCAGTTTATTGGGAAATTTTCGTCGCAACTCTGTCATAATAGTCTGGGCTATGTGAGACGTTGCCCCATCTTGTTGAAACCACACAGAGTTGAAAGAAATTCTCTTTCGGCGTAGTTCTGCATAGAAAAATTCTTTCAGCATTTTCAAATAACGGTCTCCAGTAACCGTAACGGTGTGACCATTTTCTTCAAAAAAATAAGGCCCGACAATACAGCGTGAAGAAACCGCACACCTCACTGTCACGCGAAGAGGATGCAATTCCGTCTCGTGGAGTATCTGTGGGTTAGAAGTACTCCATATTCGACAATTTTGTTTGTTCACATTGCCGTTTAATTCGAAATGGGCCTCATCAGACATGAAAAGGCAGTTTAACATGTTTTGGTCTTCTTCCACCATTTGCAAATCTGGCAAAATTCCAAGCGAATCGGCAAGTCTGCTGCATTCAGTTTGTTAACCATTTGAATTTTGTAGGGAAATAAGTCTAAATCTTTGTGCATTATTGTTTGCAAAGACTGTCGGCTGACACCAAGTTGAGCAGATAAGCTTCTTGTTGAAACCCTTGGATTACTTTGTATAGCTGCAGCTACAGCAGCGATCGTTTCCTCCGTCCGAACTGGTGGGTTTCGATGATAAGGCCTTCTTGCGACTGTTCCTTGCTCAGCAAAATTATTCACCAGTCTCATTATGGTCCATCTGCTCGGGGGATCGCCGCCAAACATCCGCCTGTACTCTCCCTGTACCAAAACTACGGACTCCAGTGCGTGATAGCGGCGGACTATCCAAATTCTTGTTTGCGTGTCCCAGTTATCCATTTTAATAAATTTTAAAGATCAATCTGCAAATTAAAACAAAAATGGAACAGATAACTTAAAAAGAAAAAAAGTTATTCAATTTTTTTTTGGTAGCGGCTTTCATCAGCCACCCTGTATAAATTTTTACTGTTCACATTTAATAAAAACTCAAAGTTGTATTTTTGCGACTTGTGCCGTTTGTTTATAGTTTTAGCATCAACTGAAAACTAAACTTGCTTAATTATTGTTAGTAATATTTATATGCAGAAGTCACATTGCACCGTCAGGTGAACGGCGCTTACCAAAACAATTCCCATGCAGCCGTAATGCAGCGTAAGCTTATCTACGCTCGTATGAAGTGGTAACACTGCATTAGCATACAGGAATTGGCTTTCTTTAGTTTCATTGTTTGGCCGGGTGCGCGTGTGGTGTCCTTTACCAGTGGGATGGTAGCTTTTAGTTTAATCGCATGCTTATGCAAGGGATTGGGTGTTAATTATTTGTGAAAAATTATGTAGACCACTTTCTGCGCATATTGCATTAACTCCTCTCCCTTCAAAACAGGCAGCGTCCTCGTTGGAAGGGGGGTTTGATCTTTTAGTTACTACAAGATAGCTATCTTTGGAGCCGGTTGTTCCGACTTGGATGTGGTTTATTTTTCTAGTACGAGATGATATTTTTCGTTATCATAATAATCAAGGTGATTAGTGATACTGTTATTATTGTAGATCCCGTAAAAAGACTGATTTTATATGTAGTGTTTATGGCATCGATTTGTCGAATATTTGTATATTCAGATCTTTCAAATATTGTAAGGAAAGAACTTCTTCAAGGCTCCCTGTAGCATTTGCCGATTTAATGATTGCTGGTTTTGCGAAAAGTTCATTTTTATTTGTAAAATTTGTGTCTCCAATTGATATGCTGGAGTTGCAGTATTTGATCAAAAATGTCCCTTCTAAATTGATTAATTTATCTATATTTTTACGGACCTTTTATAGCTGTTTATAAATAGCAGGCCAGGTGTTATTTCCTCAATTGTAGGAATATACTGATTGTTTATATTGGTGCAAGTTGTTAAGTAACCTTTTATCAAATTTGGTATGCAACTGCTGAACGTGACTTCTTCAATATTATTTTGTCTTCTTCTTCTCAATTGGCGCGATAACCGCTTACGCGATTTTGACAGAGTTTAACAAAGCGTGCCAGTCGTTTCTTTCTCATGCTAACCGGCTCCAGTTGGACACCCCAAGTGAAGCCAAGTCCTTTTCCACCTGATCTTTCTAACGCAAAGGAGGCCTTCCTCTTCCTCTGCTACCACCAGCTGGCACCGCATCGAATACTTTCAGAGCCGGAGCGTTTGTATCCAATCGGACGACATGACCCAGCCAACGCAGCCGCCGGATCTGATAAGGTCCAATCAGTTGGTTGGCGGTGGGCTTCAGCCTTTCACACAATACGCCCGCGGTAATTGGCGCAGATTGTAGGATCGCCCTTCTTATGGATTGGGCAGAGCACACTTAAATTGCAATCGGCAGGTATGCTTTCATCAGAATATATTGAGCATAGGAGCTGATGCAGCTCCTCGCCGCCATGTTTGAATAGCTCAGCCGCAGTCCGTTGGCGCCCGCGGCTTTGTTGTTCTGTAGCCGAGTTATCCCTTTCTCACCTTGTCATGGTCGGTTAGCGGAACGTCAATTCCGTCGTCAACGATTGGGGTATCGGGATCTTCACATTCTCTGTGACATGCGCAGCTATCACTGTTTAACAGGTTGAAGAAGTGTTCCCTCCATAATTTAAGATTGCTCTGTATATCAGTCACCAGATCGCCGTCTTTGTTCTTATTTTGTCTACATGGTACTAAATTCTTTATATTCTTACAACTTCTTTTAATTCTAAACATTTCTTTGTTACAAGCAATTAGGTTTCCATATTCTAACTTAATTGCCTTATTTTCTTTCGTTACTGGTTTGACCATTATAGATTCCTATCTGGTTAAGGGAAATTTTACAATATAAATAATTGGCGATGTATTTGATGCACGTTTAATATCTCTAAACTCAATAGCTTATTTTAATTTCAGTAAAGCATATTTTGTTTTTCTAATGTCTTTTTATAACAATTAGTTCTTCGTTCGATAACATAAATGAGTTTACAATTCCGTCCTTTGCCCATTGAATTGGGTAATCAATATTTGTTTATTCTTCTTTTATAAGAAAAAGTTTTTGAAATTGATATGAAGAGATATGGCCGGAAGAAATAAAAATTTGGTTTTTAAATGCGCTAACTGGTGCGTCGGTGTATGGTATTAACGTTTGCGCCGTTATGCTGAGTTGCGGTGATCTCTTCATTGATCTTGGTCAATGTCCTGGAAATTAACGTTATTGGTTTGCCGTCCTGTTCAAGGACTGCCCCTATAGCATGGTCTGTGGTTAGGTGAAATTCTTTTTCGAAGTGAAGATATTTTAACATAACGTCGGAGGATACAATTGAATGTTTTAGTTTGATAAATGCCTCTATTGCTTTATTGTCAAGGGTAATTTTTATTTTGGATGAAAGGTTTTTTGACGTGCGTCCCTCCTCTCCTCTCAAAAGTATTGTTAAGGGTTTCGCAAGTTTTGCATAATCTCTAATAAAGCGATGATAGTATCCAGAAAGTCCTAGGAAAGGATTAACCGAATTATACTGATATTGTGGATACCTTTGGTATTGAGGCTGCAAATTTCTATTCATGGTTAGTTGAGCAAAGCTTGGAATACGAGAATGGGGTAAGTGGGCAAAGGGGTGGATAAAAGGGTTGTATTGCTTCCTTGGTGGAAGTGGAGATGGGTTGGCTTTCCGCAAGGATTGATTACCGAAAGCGTGTTGTGTTCTAAAGTTTTGATTTTGCAATTTTATCGTAGTTACAGCCCCTGAGGTAGGTCTGTTGGTTCCTTGATTTCAAGTAGTTTTGGAAGTTCTAGTGCTTTGTCGCGGTAGGTCCTTTTTAGGATATTAATTGATTCTTGTCCTATTTCAAGGCAGGCTATTTTGTTTAATATAAGAGAAAGGTGGAAAAATACATCTTGGTAAAACTCATTAATGGTTTCACTCTCTTGGGGAAGTGCTGACATCCATTACTCTAAAGTACTAATGATACTTTTGTCGGCATAGTGGGTATTGAAACATTTCGATATGGCTTCCTAATTAACCCTAGAACACACACCCAGAAAATACCACGTAAACACACACCCGGGATATGTTTGTACCCGGGACCTTATTAATGCTTATTCAACCGATTTCTATGATTTTTTTTTTTTGAAATGTATATTTTAATATATAACAAGTGTTTTGTCTTTTGTTTCATTCGAATATTCCTACTGGTTCCAGCGATATGGGCAAATAAAGTCAGGACATGCAACAGTGGATTTTTGTTTTTGTTGTTGTCCTGATAAATGCAAAACAAAATAATATAATTTATAATAATACACTTGTAGAGTAACAACGAATACACATTTTGGTTTCTATTTCATTGAAATATTCTACCTGGTTCAAAAGATATGTGCAAAAAGGTCGCGCCAGGTATGGGTACGTAGGTAGCAAATACACTGGTATAACTGGTTTTTGTATTTTATATGCAGCTGCAAGGGTTGTTTTCACACGAGTTGTTGTTATAAATGCTGCCTGTTGATATTTTCATTATTGTTTTGGTGCTCAAAAGTGTAAGAAGTGAAAATATAAGTGAAAATAAATATAACTGAAACTATAAATAACTGGATACGAAATGACTTCAAGAAGAAACGAATATTTATCAAGTGCAGCATATAGAAGGTAAAAAATTTAAAATAAGCAACAACGTAAACATATACTAATTTTTTTTATTATGCAGGCTAACTGAGGAACAGCGAGAGTCATATATACAATCTTTATTTGATGAAATTTGTGACGATGACGATCCCTATGACTTTGACTCAGAAGATGAAGAAGAAATTCAATTCAATGACATTGAAATTGCTGATGACGATGCTGAAGTTTCGCAAAGTGCCGCAGAAGTATTACCTGATTATGCGGACTATGAGGATGATGAAGAAGACGATGAAGAAGAAGAAGTAGAAGAAAATAATGAATTACCTGCTAGTGGCGAAAAATTTGTTGCACGTGATGGTACTGAGTGGATGAAAGAACCAAATGTAAGTCGTCAGGTACTCAGACAAAATATTATAAGAGAACGTTCTGGACCAGCTAGATGCACTGAAATGTTGTCAATAGAGCAAACATTCAAATGTTTCATGAACGTTGAAATGGCTGATATAATTATGCGCCACACAAATAAGTTAGCAAAAGAAACTTATAATGCTTACAACAATGCGCATCCAAACACAACTCCTAAGTCATGGACGCCTGTGTCAATAACAGAGCTGTATGCATTTTTTGGCATACTTATTATGACTGGTGCGAACCATAGCAATGGAGAACATGTTCGAGATTTATGGAGCGTCAAAAACTATCCTTTATATCGCGCCACAATGGGAGTCAACCGTTTCTGTTCGATATTGCGGTTCCTAAGATTTGACGATAAAAACACTCGTGCAACACGCTTACTAACTGATAAAGCAGCACCGATCAGTGAGTTGTGGACGATGATGAACAATAATCTTGCTGCACATTACAAGCCCAGCTCATGCTTGACGATTGATGAACAATTATTTCCTTATCACCGAAGGCCCTAGTAGCCAGTGTGATAATTTAGTTAGGGTTATATTGTATATATCCCCTATAAATAATAATAAATAAATATTTCCTTACCGTGGACGCACACGGTTTAGGCAGTACATACCGTCAAAACCTGCTAAATATGGTGTCAAGGTTTGGTGGATTTGCGATGCCACAAATGCATATCCACTGCATGGACAAATATATACTGGCCAAGCAGAAATTGGTAGGGAAACGAACCAAGGCGAACGAGTGGTGAAGGATTTGTCTGCCAAATACCAAGGAAGTGGCTGAAACATTACAATGGACAATTTTTTTACGACCTTGCCAGTTGCAGAACTGCTTCTCACCTGGAAACTCACGATCGTTGGAACTTTGCGCAAAAACAAATCATATATTCCTCAAGAAATGAAGCAGAACAAAAACAGGACAATTGGTTCAACGACATTTGGCTTCAAAAATAATGTGACAATGTACTCTTATGTTCCCAAACAAAATAAAGCAGTTATTTTGCTTTCGACCATGCATAATGATGCTGAAATAGCTGACAGTAGGAAACCTGAAATAATTGAATATTATAATCGTACCAAAGGTGGTGTTGATCGAATGGACCAAATGTTTGCGGAATATCCAACACAAAGACAAACAAAACGATGGCCACTAGCGATGTTCTTCAACATGTTGGACATTACAGCTCTTGCAGCCTACATTGTCTACGATTTGATTAACCCTATGTTGCCTTGGAGAACAAACAACAAGCGTAAGCAGATCCTGCGCAGCTTGGTTGACGCAGTGTGTATGCCCATTATTGAAGCCAGAGTCATAAATCGTCAAGTGAACCGAAATTTTTTGACTAAAATTGCTATTGAAGCATATTTCAACCGACCGCTGGAATCAATGGTGTCAACAGCAGCATCAACATCTGCCGCAGCGCGCACGCCAAAACTTGTGTCCGGATCTTGCTATTTATGTTACGCACAAGAGCAAAAACGCCGTAGAAAAACCAGAAAGCTGTGCGCCAAATGTATGAAGCCAATGTGTCTTGAACATTCGGTCACATCAACAAATTGCTCTATTTGCCATGATTTTCCTTAGATATAAGATGCATTTTTATAATTTTTATAATAAAAGTCAATAATATAATGTGTGAAATGAATATTTTTAATTTTTCAAATAAAAAAATAATATAAAAAATGTTTTTTTTTATTATTATGAGGATTTTTACTATTGGGGTACAAACGTATCCCGGGTGTGTGTTTACGTATATAATGTGTTTGGAAGGCTGTAGCTCCTGAACCAACGGTCCGATCTGGTTCAAATTTTGAATTTGAACTCAAAACTAAATAATCTTCCTACATCCGAAGTGGTATAGCGGTATAGAGGTATAGCGGTTCAAAAGTTACAACACTTCAAAGTTGAAGTGGATACATTTGTACCCGGGTGTGTGTTCTAGGGTTAAGAGGAGTATTGTAGGACTACATCGGCATTTCCCGCTAGTTTATTTCTAACAGCGTTTAATGGTTGTAAAGGACTTCGCATACTTAAGAACCAGCATTAGGTTGTAAAGGACTTCGCATATTTAGGAACCATCATTAACACCGATAACAATGTCAGCCTTGAAATCCAACGTAGAATCTTTCTTGCCAACAAGTGCTACTTTGGACAAAGTAGGCAATTGAGTAGCAAAACTAACACTCTACAAAACTCTTATCATGCCCGTCCTAATGTATGGCGCAGAAGCGTGGATGATGACAACATCCGATGAAGCGACGCTTGGAGTGTTAGAGAAAGATTCTGCGTAAGATTTTTGGACCTTTGCACTTTGGCAACGGCGAATATCGCAGGCGATGGAATGATGAGCTGTATGAGCTTTACGACGCCATAGACATAACGCAGCGAATAAAGATCCAACGGCTACGTTGGCTGAGTCATGTCGTCCGAATGGATACAAACGCTCCGGCTCTGAAAGTATTCGATGCGGTACCAGCTGGTGGTAGTAGAGGAAGAGGAAGGCCTCCTCTGCGTTGGAAAGAGAGGTGGAGAAGGACTTGGCTTCACTTTGTGTGTCAAATTGGCCGGTTGGCACGAGAAAGAAACGACTGGCGCGCTTTGTTGAACTCGGCCAAAATCGCGTAAGCGGTTATCGCCCCAATTAAGATGAAGAAGAAGAACAACTTTTAAAATGCCAGAATAACGTAAATAACATATTAACGCTCGCATGTAGCGGTAACGCTGCGTTAGCATATTGGATTTCTAATGAAGCGGTAAGCCGTTCTTTAGATTCATTGTTTGACCGGATGTGCGTGTGGTGTCATTTACCAGTGGGATGGTAGCCTTTAGTTTAAATACACCCTTATGCAAGCGATTGGGTGTTAATTATTTGTGAAAAACTATGTAGCTGTGCCTATTGTATTAACTCATATAATAGTTTGTTTACACACGCATTTGCTTGTTTTCATTATTTATGTTTTTATGCCTATGTACTGATAGTGTAGATGTTGGTGTAGGTCATGTTGTTGTTGGTGGTGCTATTATAGAGGGTGTTGTTGTACCGCTCCACATGGTACTACTGCCGTGGATATCAGAAGGATATGGTCGAACGGCTTCTCTACCTCTGTCAATGCTGAGTGGCGGAATGGACCACTACCGGCAGCGCTGAAATTGCTTTCGTTGTCAGCTATCTTCGATTTAGTCTGACTGTAAAGGTCAAAAATTTGGTCTATGGATAAAATCCTACAAAGAATCTCATATTTGTATTTCTATGTATAACGAATTTGGAACTAAACTCGTACCGGGCCTATACTCATATACTCACCTTTTCCATTCAAATCCACTTCTTTGAGAAGGTCCAAGCGCATTTAATTTATTGGCTACCACTCACACGCTAGCGGTCTATTGGCCACATAAGGATAGCAAAATTCTTTTCGTTCGTTTCGCAATAGAGAATGATGGCAATAATGTCACCGGCTCGCACTAAATGTAATGCTATCGATATGCAAATGAAATCGAAATATTTGAAGGCGTTAGACAGGGATGTATTTTGTCACCCCCTCTTAACATTTACAGAAAAGATTTATGAAAAAGCACTTAGTACCGCACACGAAGGAATAAGGAATGGTGTGATTACTAATAACATCAGATATGTGGACTTTTCGGAACATATGACAATATGGAAGATCTTATTAGATAAAATTGGCAAAATAATGTCACCAAAATTAAATTCATGGATGTATGCAGAAAAAATACTCATAATAATTTAACTTTATCAATCTAAGGTGAAGCCGTAGAAAGAGTTGGATGTTGAACGAATGAGCAATGGAACTGCACCAAGGAAATTAAAAAAAGAATAGAAATGGCAAGGTCATCATTCTGCAACTATAAAATAAACTCTGAAGCCATAAAATTAAAATGCAATTAAAAATTCGTTTCGTCTTGTATGCAATGGAGGTAAGGGCCCTTAAAATAACAGATATGAACGGGATAGAAGCCTTTCAAATGTGGATATAGAGTCATATGCTTAAAATTCCTTGGACTGACTGAGTTTCCAACAGTGAAGTTTCTTATGAGCAGCTTCTAATGACGGTGAAACGAAGGTAGACGGCTTATCTAGGGCATTTTCTAAGAAACGAAAAGTACAAATTGCTTAAGTTGTATGAAGGGATTTGGAGAAAACAGGACTGGAATCGGTAATATCAGAGAGTTATGGAATGAGACAAGAGACAGAGAGGTTTCCAGCGAAATTACATTCAATATTTTTTGACAACATAAATAAATTTATACATAAAAATATATATATATATACTTGTTTACGATAACTTACGTTTGAAAACGAACATGTAAATAAACAAGGGGAATGCTATCGATGAGAAGTTAAAAGTTCGTGATTAACAGTGTCAAAAGCTTTGGAATGATCCATAAGTCTTCATAAAGTTCGCAATCGTTATCAATGTTGAGTGAGACGTTAACCGATGGTCGCCGATGAAGTGGCGCGAATTTAACAAGACCCAAATGGCTCTAGTTCCGTTTATTTCTAGAAATTTTAAATTGGCAAATACGTATTGAGAATATAAATAATAAATATAAATAAATAAATATATAAATAATAAACGAATACCTTTCTGGTTTCATCAAGTATACAATTTTAAGGGGACGGTTTCATTTTTTTTTTTGTATTTCCTACATTAATCATACATCTGTCATAGTGACAACTATGTAGTACATTTTTTAACAATTGGTTAGGAAGATTATTAAATATATTTCATCATGGCCAGTTTCAAGACGAATACAGCGATTACATTTTAGGACAGCAATCACATTTGTATTGTAACTTCTTTTTTTTTTGTGCTGGTTTATTTCGTTAAAATATCTTGTTGATATCGCCTTTGTTTCTTTGTCGATTAATGGTATATTGAACGTTTTATGTATGACATCATTTTTTGTGTACCTATCGGACATTGTTATTATACCTACGTAAGATTTTTGATTGCTGTCGTTGTACTTTGTTTATGTGAGTTCTTTTTGCAGTTCCCCACACTTGACGTCCGTACGTCCAGATTAGTTTAGTGACCGCGTTGTATACTAAAAGTTTCTTGGAAATACTGAGCTTAGGATTTCTACTTACTAGCCATTACAATTGTCGAAATTTTTCCTTTATTTCTTTTATTTTATTTTTGATGTGATCTTTCCAGGTTAATTTTGAGTCTAGATGGATTCCAAGATATTTTGCAGATGTTTCAATTAGTATATTTTTATTGTTGAGCTTAATCGGTATAGCAGCAACCTCTGTTCTTGTCTGTAAGTGCTTGTACAGATTTGTGCTCATTTACTTTTAACCCTCGAGAACACGCGCTATGAGCATTTTGCTCAAGCAATTTTTCATTTCGCGAAATTTTTATGTTCTATGTAATTCTGGCACTAATTGAGGTGAGTACCTTCGCTAGTAGTTGTGCATCGTACTTTGAAGAGCATTTCTTTCGATTAGTGCACGATCGGACGTGTAGGCAGACGGTTGATTTTTAAGAGCGGCATTTTGCTCATTGCGCGAGAAACAATGTAAGTATTTCTTGATTTATCTTTTTTGTTGAAAACCTCGGGTTGTGAAAAGGGTCGCTGCCCCAATTTTGAATAGTGGCAGAAACATTACCATGGATAATTATTTTACTTCAATACCTTTAGCAGATGAACTATACAAACAATATAGAAACGACCATTGTGGGTACAATAAGAAAAAATAAAAAGGAAATTCCACCTCAATTTATTTCAGCAAAATGAAGGCCGCAACCGCATACAATGACTGCATTTGCCGAAAACAAGGTTCTTGTCTCTTACGTTCCAGTGAAAAAAAGAAAAAAGTTGTACTTATGCTATCATCACTTCATGCCGATGGCCAAGCTAATGATGAAACATCTGAGAACAAACCCGAAGTAATAACCTTTTACAACCAGACAAAAGGGGGTGTAGACACTGTTGATCAAATGAAAGGCACATATTCAGTTTCCAGGATAACCTGCATGTAGCCAATGCGCCTCTTTTTCACGCTTATTGACATTACTGGCATAAACGCACAAATTATTTACAAATCAAATACAGGCAATTTAACCCAGAGGAGGACGTTTCTAAAGGAAATTGCCCTGGAGCTAATAAAGCCACATATTTCTAATCGGCAGGCCATAAAAACTTTACCTCGTGATTTAAGAAATACTATGGATCGCATTTATTTGTATATTCAGATCTTTCAAATATTGTAAGGAAAGAACTTCTTCAAGGCTGCCTGTAGCATTTGCCGATTTAATGATTGCTGGTTTTGCGAAAAGTTCATTTTTATTTGTAAAATTTGTGTCTCCAATTGATATGCTGGAGTTGCAGTATTTGATCAAAAATGTCCCTTGTAAGTTGATTAATCTATACTAATATTATAAAGAGGAAAACTTTGTTTGTTTGTTTGTAACGAATAGGCTCAA